>NW_008825574.1:107098-130797 GCF_000699105.1 Pygoscelis adeliae | reverse complement strand
AGGAGTCACTTGTGCAGTAAATGCCTGCGGCACCTTGAAGCTCTCTTTGATAGTGAAAGTTATAGGAGCGAGTGAGCACCTGCCTGCGAGCGAGGCCAAGTTCGGTTGTCTGTCCCTTGCAGGGGCATGCCTCTGACAACTTGCACATGGCAGTGATGGTGTCTGAAAAGCAGTCATCCTTCAGTGGATGTTGAGACTCCAGCAGTGGGCACGACATAACCCCTCCTCCTTTGTCACAGCATGTCACTGCTGCTTGTGGAGATCTTGTAGATGTGGCAGCAGTGGAGATTTTTTCTAACCTTTTATTTGGGAACTGCATTTCTGCTTTAAGTCAACAGGTTACTTCTAGTCCTGCTAAAATGTATGTTACGATACCTTCCTGCCTTGATCAGCCTGTGTTACTGTACTAGAGCCAAGGCCGGACAGCTGCCAGATCCCTCGCTGTCTGCTGAGCTTTTGTTTAGAGCTTCTCCTATTAGTTAATGGCCTTGTCATGCTATGTGTTTGCTAGGGCAGACTGTGAACATCACAGCCTCATAGTACACTGTGGATTCCTTGGATTCTGAAACAGCCTTGCCTGTGAGCTGTTCTGCATCCCTGAAAAAAAACTGAGGAACCACCATGCTCCTCCTATCGGCTTGAGGAAAATAGTGAGGCTGTGAATCTGTTCTTGCTGTCCAACCTCAAGTAAAGCTTCATCCACATGTGTGTATTTCCAGCTTGTTTGGAACTTGAGCAGGCAGTTTCTCAGGATCTCGGCTAGGGAGGGAGAATTTGCTCTTTCCAATGCTGTCACTTGCCTTTGGTGACAAATGGAGTGGCCACTGCCAGTTTCACTCCAGAGTCTGCTCCTGGATTGAAAATATTTTCTTTCCCTTTCCTTCTTCCTGGGGCTTGTTGCTTTAAAATATTTTGTATACAGTTGGTCTTTTCAGTTTTTAAAGGATTGTGAGAAAGACTCTTCATCTGGCTTTGGTGGAGCTGTAAATCCACCACTAGTTGTCTTACTGCATTATGAATGTAAAGCTTGGTTACAGATTTGTGATGCCTGATCCTGTGCTGAGACAGAGCTCTAGCCCATCTGCTTAGAGATGTGCCTGGTTAGGCATTGCCTTGTGTCCTCCTGCTCTCCTTGGACTTGGGTAGAAGGGGACAGAAGCTGGACTTGCTGCTCCATCATAAATGAGAAGAAGCTTTTGAATTGGGAAGTCCCATTTCTTTCACAAATTTGAGTTTTCGCCTAAATAGCCATTTATAACTAATCCCTTCAAAGTATAATATAGGAAGGTATGGCTGGTGAGTAAGGCAGCCAACGAGCATAAAGGACATGATGAGGCTTGCACTGGGGAAGAGGCAAGAAAGCTTTTTCAGTGGTGATTGTCCTGTGGTCCTAGCACACAGTGCAAAAGGCCATTTGCACTCACAGAGCATGGAGGGATTTTAGGAGGACTTGATAGCAGAGAATACCTTATCACGTCATCAGGATGGTTCAGTGCCATGCTCAAGGCAACTGAACCGTTACTAAACGTCGAAGCAAAGAAAATGCTTTGTAATAAAGTGAAAACATGAGGCAGACTCTTCTGGCTCCTACCAAGTCTCTGACTGAGAAGAAGAGGTGGGAGAGTCTGCGTGATGTATTCTGTGGAGAATATTCCGTATTCCTTTGACAGAGAGTAGCTGGGAGTTAGTTTGTCTTTCTGGGATGATTCCTGGGACAACGTTGACTCATTTTTTGGTTTTGAGCTGTCTCTGGCTGTGCAGAAGACTAGTCCATAGGGGTTGGGCTCCCACGGTTAGGACCTGCTCCCCCATTGCAGTGCATTAGTGGGAATGACCCAAGGGAACAAAGAAAGACTTGCATATGAAAAAATAAATCCTTCTCTGTGACTGGCCTAGGAGATCAGAGCCATTTCCAGAAGCCGTAAGGAGAAGTATGAACACTGGTGCCCTATGAGAAAAGGTGAGCCAGGTTTTTTCCAGTCGTGGTTAGAAGAGAGGCTGGAAAATATACAGGTATGCTGTATAAAATCTTGTCCCTGCTGACCAGAAGAGGGAGAAGACCTTAGTTCAGTATTGTATAGCTTTTAACAAGCTTTCAGGTAGCACTGTGGTGAGAACCATACAGGAACCTCAGTAGACAAATGACCCAGTTTGCAACACGGGCCTTGGGGGAGACTTCCTGGCCAGATTCCCAAAGGAAGGTTGTTGGTATGGAAAGTGCAGGCTGGAGCTTGCCCTTCATACATACCTGCATGCAACAGCGTAATAAGATTAGGCAGGTCACTACATAGCTGAGAGCTGTTCCCACCCAGGCATACTTAGTGTGTCTGTAAGTACACTGTCAAGCATCAGCTGGTGACAGGGGCTGCTCTGATGCCGTTGCAGTGTGCCTTCATAGCATTTAATATTATCAGATGGATGCACGCTGGACAATAAAACTTGTCCACCTGGATTGGATAGTCATCAGTATCCACAAGAATGTAGCCACATTCACCTAAGCTTCTGGGGCAGATGAAGAAAATAAAAAATAGCCATAAGTACACTATTTTCTGGATGAAAAAATTCCAGGTATCGAAAGTTTGCGAAGTATCTATTTTTGTAGGAATACCATCATTGATTACCCCAATTTTAGACAGTTTCTCCTTAAAATTCAAATACGAGTTGTTGGTGTGCCTGCCCTTCCAGTCATCCCCACACCATGCATGATTTTTGTTCTTTTTTTTGTCCCTTGCTGTGCTTGCTATTACTTAACTCCAGTCTTCCTTGCACTATACTTCCTATTAAAAGATGAGAAGCATTTACTCATGCTAGGCTTCGGTATTCGTTAAAGAACCTTTATCCCACATCTGCCAAGACAACATCATCTCCATTTCTGGCTCAGTAATCCTAGCTGTGACATGAAAATCAGAGCTCTCCAGTCAGATTTTTATTCCTTAGTTCCTTTTCCTTCACATCATTCTTCCATGAAGAGACCCAAGCAGAATTTACCCCCTGAAGAGACTGAATCATTGCCCTAGTAGGACATCCTTTCTGGGATTGCCTCACCATCCTGCTTTATCCTGAGATAATTTCTTCCTAAAATTGTCATCTTCTAATCTCTTCTGATGTCTGCTGCCATCCAAGTGACAGTTGCTGTCCTTTCCTAGATACTTGATCACTCCTTCCTTCTTCATCCATGACTCAACCAAAGTCAAAAAAGATGGATAAAGAGTTGCAGTTTTTCCACATCTCTTCTTTTCAAAAGCCAACATGAGCAAGGGCCAACTGAAGACCTAGTGCAGCTGTCTTGAAAAAGCATCGGGAGGATGCTCATGTTGCACTCGCCCTCTTTGGCAGGCTCTGGCAATATTCAGACATCAATGTTATGCAAATCCTGGTAGGTGCATTTCAAGGTCATACTGCATGTAAACTCAGGTTATGCTGGTTAGCTGCATTGATCAAAGGTAGGCTTGGAATATCTGAGGCAATGTAAAGAAATTCATTCTAAATCTGATGCTGATCTTAATGAAACACTCAATTCCCTAAACAGCAGAGCTAACGAAATTGCCTGATTGTCTGTGGATTTATGTCCTGCTCCCTCATGCCTCCCTCTTGCACCGCAATACTCTCAGATTTCCCTCACCTCATAAATACCCAGTATGCTCTGAGCTCCTTTTTATCCCTCACTGCTGCCTGGTGTTTGTATGCTGGCCAAGACATGCATGTTCACTGGCCCATACGTACGTGATTGGGCACCTGGCAGACCAAATGAACAGATAAGTGCTGAGCTCGCACGACATCATCTCCACCTGGCCTCACATGCAGACATGTGGGGGTGTCTTCCACCCAGACATACAAGGCTTTACCACCAGTGCAGCCCATGCCTGCTGAGGATATTGCATTGCCCACGTGTGCAGCAGATGTTCCTCCATACTGGAGCAGTGCTTTGTGAATCCAGCACATGGGAAAAGTCGGAGAAGATCGTTAACAGTGAAACTGAGACGTCGCCCAGAGGGTAACAGCTATTCATGCAAGTGTTAGTAGAATAAAGATGTTCTGTGTTAACACTTCAGTAAAGAACTACAAGAATCATTTGAAGTCTGCAAAGCCTCCTTTAGTCTAAGAGATTTGGGTTCAATTTATTTAGCTTATGCATGAGATTTTGGGGAGATTTACTTGTAGTCTCTATCTACGTAGAGGGAACATTTTTTCTCAGAAGACTTTTTAATTTAGTAGGAAGAAGTATATCTGAAGCTAGGCAAACGACCAAAAAAGGCAGCACATTTATATCGGTATAATTATTTTTGCTACATCTGCCCTACAGGCTTGATGAATTTGCTCTTGAAGTCTTAAAATCAAGACTGGATATCTTGGTAAAGTTCCGCTTAAGCAGCGTGAAAGTAAAGGACTGGAAGGAGAAGTTGGTGATGGAAGGAGCACGGCTCCCTGCTATGCAGGATGCTCAGGAGGATGTCGGCAGGATCTCTCTTGGCCTTTCGAGCAGTGCTGATAAGAAATAGCAGAATGTGGTGGCTAGGAGCTGAAGCTAGATAAAATCAGCCTGGACAGATGTGATTTCCTAGAAATCTGTGCTTATAATACTCAAATGACATACTTGCAGAGGTGAGCACTGACTGCTGACACCTTTTTCTGAAACAGAGACTTAATCCGGCATCTGGGAGAATCCTGTTTCCTGGGAGTACCCAGGACAGGGCTGCACTCTTGTGTTGCCTTCTCGCCATCCTGTTCTGTGACTCTGGGAGGCCCTGTCCTCGCTCTCTGTGACCCGTTTGTTGACTGTGAGGAGCAGGATAGCAAGCCAGTAATACCCTTGACAGCTTTTCATGAAAGTAAGTTATTTGCTGCATCCAGTTGTCTGCAAGGGTCACAGCAAAATTTCCTCTTCCTGGGGCACAATTAGTCAGATCTGTTTCTGCATCCCGAGGGAGAAGGCTTCGTGGAGTCTCTGAGGTGAGCAATCTCCAGCATAACAAAATTCCCCAGAAGAGCCCTTCAGAAAGCATTGCAACACCACGGGATGCTGTGAGTTCACCCATGTGCTGTGTGAAGACTCACAGAGGAGGGGAAAAACACTGATTTGATTTTGTAAATAAAATCACATGCTTTCTATCAGTGGCTGAAAAGAGACTCCCTTTTCACAGCTCCAGGAATTTTGCTATCTGCTTTTTTTCCTTGAAACTGGGAAAAAAAAAAAAAAGTCTGAACAGTAAATATTTATCCAAGATGTGTGGTTGTTAATATGATCCAGTCTTCAGTGATTTTGAATGGTGTCATGATGACAGATGTTAATTCAGAAAGGAATAGATTGGACGATTTATGCCTGAAACACATGTGTTCCTTGGCGGGCTCCGTGGATTACTTGCATAGTTAGTGCTGTCTGAGCAATTTGTAACATTTTCTCTGCCTCGAAGCACCAAGGGCTCCAGGACAGGGGGTTGACCTATATCTCCAGTTTGCTATAATAAACACTGAGGTAACTAAACTCCCCGTGTGCTTTTATCTTCCTAAATTTATCTCTCCCCCTGTGCTCCAGCTGTGTGTGGTGCTTCTGGTTCTTCCCAAGAACGGCTTCTTTCTGCAAGAGAGGAGGATGTCCCTGTGTGCGCGGGGTGCGAATCCCTGACCTCCTCCCCCTCTAATTCAGCTTCTCTCCTACCTCAACGCTCGCAGTTATTTAATGCGAACACTTGTCCTGACAACAGAAGTGAAAATAAACCAAGCCACGTGAAGGTAGTAAGCAAGAGAGATTCTGGGAAGACCTCACATTTTTTTGTAGTATTTGTATTCTTACAGTTGCAAATTTATGGGATGTGTCTAAGGGTGTTTCATCTCTTCTTAGTTAAGACCAGGTTTGTAGAAGTGTTTGTATCTTATTTATTATTTATTTTTTTAATCAGAGACATCAAATTGAAGGAAAATGGCCAAGCTGTTGGGTGCACAAGGCTTTTGATAGGTCTACTTGGAAGTTTTTCTCAGCTGGTCAGTTGTGTTCTGGCCATTTTCCGTGAAATGAACTTTGCCCACAACTGACAAGTACAGAAAATACCGAGCCTGGCCCAGGCAATCAGCACTTTTGACTATTTGGAAAAAACTCTTAAATGTAAATGTTCTGTTTGGATTACAGTTTATTTAAATTCTCATCTTTTAAGAATATTAAATAATGTTACTTAAAAAACTCTTCTTTTATAAAACACCTATTATTAATGCAAGTCTAGAAAATAAAGTAGGGCAGGAGCTTCCTGGCATCTTCCCAGCCTCTTGTTATTTTGACCTTTCTGCTTTCTCCTCCTAAAGGATGCTGAATAATTTGTGTATGTTCTATATGAACACTCAGTGAACATACAAATTATTTGGCTTCTCGTTTCAGCAAAGATGCCAAAATAGGAGAAGACAGATTTTCTGTGTACTCTTGCTGTAAAAACAGTGTAAAAATTTCCCTAGAGACTCACTTTAAGATAACTTCGGAAAGCGATGAGGGTTTCTAGGCCATAATTCTTCCTGTGGTGATCCTTTAGCTTTTTTTATTGTAATGTGCCAAGAGTTTAGTCTAAATATGTGTTGTTTAATGAGTTGTTGTTTGTATTCAAACTCTTGAACCAGTTCAGCTCCCTAAAAAAGACTTTGCTGATGGGTGTCCTCAGATGCCCTGGGATGCCCTCATGCTTTGTCACGAAAGCCTGCAAAGACAGCGGGTTTTTTAAATTTTTTAAATTTTTTTTTTCTTTTGTGCAGGCATACTGTTGTAAGTGGAGCAGGTATCTGTGCTTATAGTTGGGATCACCTTGTGTTTTCTGTTATAAGCAATGGGGAAAATGCTCTATCATCTTACTACAGTCATCTTTGAGCTGATGTTTTCCATGCCATGTGTTTGGCACAGCTGGAAAGTTTAGCTAAAATAACTTTGCTGTCTCTCAGGGTAAGGCTGCTGAAAATGCACAGTTTTATCCCCGTTTAAAAAAAAATAAAAAAAAAAAAACAAAACAAAACCATAGTCTCCCACCCTATTTTGCTGAGATTCTCTTATTCTTCAGGGCAGTGGTTGGGAATCAGTGAGGCTGTGTTACCATGGCAGCCTGCTGTGGCTCCTGCTGTTCTGTGAAATCCCATGGCTCGGTCTGATGTTCCGTGGGGGCTGTTGTACGCTGGCTGCACAGCGCTGTGTGTGCTGGGCACGGTCTGTCCTGCCAGTGCTCTCCTGCCCTGCCTGCGCTGGTCAGGTGCCCTCCCCGTACGGTTAGTCGGGATGCAGCATCTCCAGAGATGTAAGAACCAAATAGGATTTTCCCTTCGGCTGCTTCTCCACAAAGAGATTGGGGCATGGACAACTGACCTGGGAGCAGGGAATCTCTCCCGGACTCTCAGGAACCCCCTTTCCTCCTGCCAGCCACCTGGGCAACGTGAAGGAGCAGCAGCCTGGTCTGGTGCATGGCAAGAGCAGGAGTATTGGATGTTGAAGGGTGATGGGTACTGGGGACAGCAGAGAAAGGAAGGGTTACAACCAGCAGGGAACTCCTCAAACATTTGCAGGTTTGTTAGGTGTAAATAGTTCAGGAACCCTATAAGAGGGTGCATTTTTTCTCCTCTAACAGCTGATCTCAATACAATAGCTTACTGGAGCTTGTCGTTGCACTTAGAGGACCGTGCTCTGGGTTTAATTGCTCCATTTGGTGGAGTTTTTCTTGAGTTGATTTTTTTTGGTGGATTTTTTCTTGAGTTGATTTTTTTTTTTTCCCCGACATATTAAGTTACCCTTTAAGACTTTTTAAAGAGCTTTATGGTTATAAAAATCAAGCTGCCAGAAGTTAGGAAAAGCAAGAAAAAACCATTGCATTTTCAACATTAATTCAGTTCTCCTGTGCAGATGTTGTCCTTAATTACATAATTATATCCTCGCTCTTTCAGAACACAGCTGTCTATCAAGTAGAGAGGGAAGACTGAGATTTAGGCTAATTTCTGTAATGCAAGACATTCAGCCTTGGTATGAGTAGTTGCAGAAGCTGTAGAACATGTTGTGGATAGGAGAGAGGAAAGGAGAGGAGAAAGAATGGTCTCCTGATTACAGACACTGAGGATTCCTCTTGAGGAGGTGGTTTGGCCTTTAACTGATGTGATGCTGGGGAAGTTAGATCAGAATTTCCCCCAAACACATTTAAGTCTCATGGGGCAGATATGCAGGAGAGCTGGGTGTTCGGCAGCAGCAAAGTCAATGGAGTTGTACTGTGAGCTTAACAAATGTTCTGAAAATTCAGCTTAAGATGTCTGAAGTAGAGCATCAGGAGGCAATGGAAACTGTGGGCATTCATCTTTGTCTGTTTTTTCCCCTGTAAAATGGTGTAATACATACCAAATATTGCAGAGATGCTCTAAATATGAAAGTATTGTTTGTAAAACACTTAGATATATGGCAATATAAGAAAAATCTTGTGAGAAAATTAGAAAGTCGCTGTTCACAACAGAAATCCTGAGCTGAAGCTCTGAAGTTGCAGGGCTGTTGTCCTACTTCAGCACGTAGTAACACAAGGATTTGGCCTTTTAGCCATGGTATTCTTTTAATAGATGTTATGCGGTACGACATTTCATAAACTATGTCATAAAAATAATAGTGAAATAGAGGGGCTGGTCCCTTATGGGAATAAAATACCCTGTAAATAATGGTGATGATACAGGGCCTGTTCTTTGGGATTTTTCTGAAACTGTACTACTTTAGATATTTTTTCATTGAAGGATTATTATTATTATTCACAGACAAAAAACCACTACAGAAACATAAATTGTCTAAATCCACTCCTTTTACGAAAAACTTCCGTCTTTCCTAAAATATTTCAAAACAGGAATATTTCTTCAAATTTTGGCTCAAAATCCAGCTAACATTTTGAACGAAAGAATCTGTAGTACAGTCTATCCATCACCCTGTTTGTGCATACTACAAACACGTCTTCTGACACACCGTATGTGAGCTATCATTTATGCTTTGACTTGTGAAACACAGTATTCATCAGAACAATCTTCAGGTTTTTTTCTGCAGCTCATCTGACGTGTTCCAAGCTTCATTTTCTTCACAGGACAATCTCTTTTTCAATGGCGTTTTGTTATCTTACAACTGTGAACCGTGTCAATTTTGCTCTCAGTTACACAGATAAAACCATAGCAGTACATTAAGAAAAAGGAATTCCTTTGCATTTACAACGTGGCGTAAAAATAAATTTGCTGTCCTGACTCTTTAGAGCTGGTCTTGGCCTCATGCCGCCTAGTCCTGTGAATCGGAAGATGACAGTTGGTATTAGACCAGCAACACAGGCGGCCCATGTCTGTCTGTAGGTTAGCTGTAGCACTGAAAGTTACTTAGGTCAAGTGAAGTTTGAAATTCAGTAGGCCTATTTGTATATGCTTTTCCGCTTATTCGTAACATATGCTTGCAGGTAAACAGGGCAAAAACTTCCTACTGACAGCCACAGGAAAGAGCACATTGCTATGTTTTAGCAAATGGACCTGGTGTGTAACGCACCAGTGCCACCCTCACGTCCCAGCTGGCTTTTGTCACCATTGAGGTTGCTACTTTCTGAGCTGGTGTCTGTGGATAAGGTGGCTTCCAATTTCTTGTGTAGCCAGGGTGCCATATAGTTTATATGTCTAGCACAAAGTTTAAAGTCCGCAACCACTGCTTGGAATTAAGTTTCCTTTCTCTTGTGGTTTTCAACCTGATTATCAAGCCTAAAGAAACTAATCTCTAGCCAATGTAGTGAAGTATTATTAGCTCAACTGTACCAGTGAAGAAGCATAGTTAGAGTTTTGCTTTAAAAAAAAAAAGCTCTAGTAGTACTACGTATTAAGAGGTGCTTTTGTCTTCAGCATGCTTTGCTGCTCTTTACCACTGAAAACACTGGGTAGAAAATGTGTTTGGGTTTCACACTGAGAAACATTGGTAAAAGCTAATTTTGGGGGGTTTACAGCCTGTCAGGAGTTCTCTTGGGTGCTGCGAGGCTGTTGGGAGATGGGCGATAGTCCAAGAGCTGCATCTCTTTTGGCAGTGGGACAAAGAGAAGATGAGGGAAAGGCTTGAGCACTGTCTGCAATGTTCCTGCTTCAGGCAGAGTAAGAGCTTTTCAGTGGGGCAGATAAGAGTGGAACAAAATATTCTAGACTCTAGAACATTTCTAGACTCTAGAAACTGAAGATAGGGAAATTCAGAACAAGTGCTGGCCATCAGAGCCGTGTACAGAGGGTGGTGAGGGGTTCTCCATCACTTTGAGAAGGTTGGGTAAATATATTTGAAGTGTGGGCTAGTGGGTCTGGCAGTTGACCATCAACCCAGACTGCAGGCTCTCAGCACCTCTGTTCTTCTTGGTAAAAATTCCTTGTTGCTTTGATAATCGGTGCAAATGATGCAACTTCGTTTATATTACCACTTGTAGAAGAGCATTTTCTAGGCCTCTGTCTCTACTTGACCGCTCAGAAATGCAGCATTGGCTGATAAGATGGTTATTTTCTAGCGGAAACACACCTTCCACATCTAATTCAGTTATGCCTGAGCAGAAACCTTTCAAAAGCCTCTGCAGATGGATTGCAGCCGTCCTCCTGTACCCTGTGTTTGTGTGACAGTGAGTGCTTGTGGATGATGGGTATAGAATAAACCACATTCCAGACTAGGTGGGGGCAGAGATCCCAGTGAACTATGTGCTCCCAGGCACAGTGAGGTCTTGTGACTGGCATGTCATCGCCTGGCTTTTTCTTTCCCTCATGCCCTTCTTCCTCTCCATTTCTGGTGTTATCAGAGTTTAAAAGAGCAATAATCTCCATTTACCACAGGTTCTCTCTCCAGCCTTTTCATCTTTCTTGTTGCTTTGCAGCAGAGTATTGCATACCTAGACTTTATTCAACTTGGTGTTGTGCTTAGCTGATCTTTGCAATCTCCCTGTCTTCCCATCAGACTTAGAAGTCTTCCAGAGCAATGCTGCTTGTACTTCTAAGTCCAGCAGTCTCACAGAGGTATAGAAGAGGCAGCATCCCTGTCATTAGGATGCAATAGCATTACCCCTCATTTTGCTTAGTATATTAGAAATGTCGTTATTCTGGGAGTCTCAGCCTGCTTCTAGCTGTTTGTATCTTCTGTTGAGGTGTGCTTCTTGGCTAAGGCTCTGAGTTTCCACATTTTACTTTAGCATATGTTGTGATTCGCCTTGGTAAATCTGAGAACAGGAGATGGAAAACTGAATGGAGACAAAAATAGCTTACAACCGGCTGTCCCTATTACCCTTCAGTATTCTGCAAATTGGCAGAATGAGGAATTATAGCTGGATTGCCTTGTTCCTGGAGCTATTAGGTGAGCCCTGCCATTTTTTATCTCTTCCTCATAACCTGCCATCTCTGGTCTGTCACATCTATAGCCATTTATTCCTGGAGTGGTGTCTCTAGAGGGGATATTTCTGCCTCTCCCCCTGGATGAAAGCTGTACAAGAGACTGGCTTGAAAGCCTTGGCCCATCTAAATTCTTCTACTTTTTAATTAGTCTCCTCTAAAGCCTTTAGTGATGTCCTTTACAATTATACAATTTTGAAAATACTCCAAGATTGCTTAAAAATGCTGTGGCCCTCAGAGACTTGCTCTTCAGTCATGTTTTCCTGTCTGCCTCTCTGTGTTGCTAGTTTCTTTATGCTTATACTGTAAGCTCTTTTTGGCAGCCCCTGGCACTGTGAACGCTGATCGGTGACTGAGGCTCCAGGTGCACAGTAATACCACAAATAATAAAGGTGGGAACTTAACACGGGGAAACCTGATTTCCAGCCTGAACCCTATGGTTTCCACCTCGACGCCAGGAGGTGATGAGATACTTATTATGATAAACAGGAAGGGAGATAGATATTGCATCTTCAGAGGTCCACCCTTAAGCACTGCAGGCTTAGTCACTGTGGCAGAGAACAGGGGATGCCCCCAACCTCAAACTGCGAGTCTGAGCTCCTGAATCTGGTCGAAAAAGCGTGCCTTCCCTCCCAGTGCCTGCTGTTCCTCGGGGGGCTGCCTGTCTCCTCCCAGCCTAAAAAGGGACAGCGTTCCCCGATGGGAAGTAATTGCTTTGGAAACCTCGCTGAACATCTGTGTCCAATCAGACTGAACATCCACACCAGGCGTAGAGGCAGCCCGTGGCCGAGCATCAGCAGTAGCGCGGAGCCTTGGAAGGGGCTGCATTCCCGACGCCACAGCTCCCGAGGGGGTTGCGTCAGGGGAGCAGCCTCCCCGGGCTTGCAGTTGTGGTGGTGCTGCGTTTTGTAGCTTGCCAGTGACAAGCTGCAGAACAGAACCACGAGTCTTGAGATCTAGCTCAAAACGACAGGGTTTGTAGAACCAAACCACAAGGCTGAGAATTTCAGTAATTATAAGCCAGGAAAACAGTTTTTAGTTCTTAGCCCTGTACGGGGCTTTGCCTACTGTGTAGGTGGAAGTATGAGAGCTGTCTGCTGAGACTCCACATTTCTCCCTACAATTTTTTTAGAAACTACAGAGGGAAAACACACCAAAATGAAAGATTACCCCAGGTGTCCCTCAATCTCAGGGGAACTGCTCAGAAAAGTTACAGGGAGGAACACAGAGCAAATAGAAATGAGACAGAAGGGAGAAAACAGAGCCATTTCAGAGCCATGTGGTAGCTGAGGAAAATGCTTAGGGAAATAGTCTGGATGAATGACAGGAGAAACAGCCACACAGAAGGGACGTCCCAAAGCAGACAGGTTGTATTCCCAGCTAGGGATAGGGTCTGCATTTGTTTTGCATTGGCATTGAACTAGCTGAGAGGAGCCCAGGTATGGTCCTAGTGGTTCACACAGCACTGGGAAAATGGGCAGCTGCGATATGTGTAGTTATCTCTTTCTGAACAGCTCAAGCAACAGCAAAGAATAAAAGCCTCAAATGTTTGTAATCTTTCTTCTTTTTCTTTTCTCTTTAATGTTTTGTGTGAAATGAAAAGTCATGTAAAACCTACTTAAATCCCAAAACTTATGTAGAATCTCTTATGGAGTGTGAGTCCAAACAAAAGGTGGCTTTTGTCCACTTTAAATAGCTTGCAGAGCTTTGGTTTGAATTGTTTGCAAAATTTAGGCAATGCCATATTTAGAGTTGCACATGAAATCGTAATTCAACTTATAAATTTATTTTAGTTTCAGGGTCACATGCTATTTTTCCAGGGTGTGCCTGCTTAAACCCATAAGATAGTTTCGCTGAATGAGTTGCTGTTCAAGATTTTTGTTTATCATCTTCATTTCTGTGAGACCTGGAGCGTGCTTAATGCAAGTGGAATTTGTGGGTTTTATTTATTTATTTATTTATTCCCTCCTTCCCTGGAACTGAAAGACCTCTGCTTTGCATGTGCCTTTAGGAAATTCCAAAGGTTTCATATTTATCCAATTTTTAATAAATCTTCACAAGGAGGCAAAACTCAGCTGACATACCAAATCCCTCAAATCCCTTGGTCAAATGGATGTTGGACTTTATTAACATTTGTAAAGTTGATATTTTTTTCTTTTTTCTTTTTTTTTTTTAAATGGTGGGATCACTCAGTGGCTGAAAACGTTGTATTATAATGGAAAGTGTTAGACCGCTTTGACACCAGGCATTCTTTCTAATTCAACTATAATGAAAGAACATGAGTGTTAATTAGGATTTTTTTCCATTTAGGGTCCTGAGAGCACTTAGCCATTGTCGAAATGAGAACTTAAACTCACAGGATCCTTGCCCTGGTCAGCAAAAGTGTATTATGTTTGGGCAGCTTTGAGGGGGGACGTGGGATCAAAACAGGATAGCAATGGCATTTAGCTGTCTTAGGCTGTTGATTTGGATAATAACATGCATCCTCGTCGACTCTGCTGTGTTAATGCCTTTCATAAGGCAAGAGCCATCTACCAAAGTTTCATTCTTCAGGATCTGAAATTCAGCAGCTAAAGATAACCATGGGATTGTTCCATAAAGAAGCCTCTGTAAGGTGTTTAGCACCACAGGGCATGAGAGTTGACAGGAGCCATGCGCAGTACGAGTAGTGTGTGAAATGCAGCAGACACAGGCTGTGGCAGAATCACCGTCAATAATTACAGGGGCAATCCCTAGTGGGCAGGGGAGGCTCCTGAGGATTTTGCAGGGGATCATGAATATTTTTCGGCAGTGCTTTGAAAGCACCTGTAAAGTCACTGTTAAGCTGCAAGCAACCCAAAACTGGTGTAAATAATGACTTTGAAAGCACATGCATTTTATGTAGAGTGTAATGTCTGCCTCTGTTACTTGTCATGGACATCACAGGGAAGATGGCTCATTGCTGTGAGGAGGAGGTATTCAATCAGATTACCCTGCCAAAGCTGTTGGTTAGCAGATTAAAATTCCTGCCATCCTCCCTGTGCCTTGCTCTGAATTTTTAACCCAAACAGAAGTGAAATGTTAGAACGTAATTGTTCTGTAAGTCCTGTGAACAAGGAGCCTCAGGTTATTTTGAGGGTAGTACATGCTGTACCTGCTAACATCTGGACCAGCAGGAGCAATGATATAAAGTAATGTGGCAGAGAGGCACGAGCCCCTCTCTAGGCAGGGTTGTCTACCAGGGTAGCGATATTCAAGGCTGGTGTTCTCCCACATTTGCAGGATGAAGTCTTTAATTAAAAAACAATTTATTGGAAAACCATAAAGGACATACATAGTTGCTTTTTCCCTTGTATGATGAACATGCATGGCCCTTCACAAAACAAGATGGCACCTTTATAAGCTTATGGCTTAATTCACGTAAAACCTAACAGAAGGGAATAAATCTAGGATAAAGTGGGAAGCATGTAGCTCACACTGAAAGTAGAGTTGTACGGTCCTTTTTAGCTCTTTGAATGTTCTTGAAAGCATTTGCTGTCTAAGGGTACATCCCCTTGGAAGCAGGTGGGAGTGATCACAGCACGTGCTGGAAAGCTTAAGCCATTAACCAAACTAGCCGAAGTGCTAATACGAGTGTAAAGATGGCACCAGGGAGGGGTCATCCGTGCTGAAGCCCAAGCCTCTCTGTCTTCCTCACACTTGTCATCCAGACTAGCTCAAGTGCACCTGCATGTGCTGGTGTCACCCCTCCAGGACGCACCCTCCCACTACAACCTCATACTAGTGCCTTGTGGCAGTGAGCAAGGGCAGCGGGAACTGCTGCTAGTAGCGTGAGTTTTTTTAAATAATAATAGCAATCTGCTATCTTTTGTATATAATTGTATTTGTTGTTTTATCTTTCCTTTTTTTTCTTCTTTTGTTACCAGAGTGCCTCCGATGGCTTTTGGAAGTCAGTGGCAACCCGTGTCCCGAGGGAACCTCATGAGATACGTATCCTGAATCCCTACTTCATCCAGGAGGCAGCTTTCAGCTTCATCGGACTGCCTTTCAACAACGGCCTGATGGGCAGAGGGGTAGGTATAAAGCGAAGCAAGCAAAACCACAGGGAAGGACGAGAGACCAAGCAGCAGAGTAGGCTTACGCTGTTCTTACTTTTCCTTTGGGCCTCCGCTGTCAGACACTGAAGGGAAGGGACTTTGGCTCTGTTGCGGTGGCAGTTCTCAGCCTCCTTCAGGCCAAGGCAAGATCCTTCCTTGGAACAGACTGAGGATTTTGTGGGGGATCATCAACATTTCGGCAGTGCCTTGAAAGCAACTGTAAAGTTGCATCCCAGGCTTATAGTAAAAGAGGGTAAAGGTTTGTTTTATGAGGCCTTTGGTAAGAAATTCTGATCTTGCAGCAACAAGTTTTAGATGTAAGAGCTTACAAAAGAAAACAGTGCAAACCACAGTTTTAGGTCATATTTACTAACAAAATACCTTCATGGTCATTGTCGTATCTCTTACCCCCACTGCAGCTTTTTGGAGTGTTAGTGTGGAGTAGGTGGTGAGTTGGGTTTTCTGGATTATCTCACTTTGCAACGCTGTCCTCAGAACCTATTTATATTTGCTCTACCTAATATATCAACCATTAAAGAAAGAATTACTTGGGTGGGTAAATTACTCATGTACATATGTGATACAGTTGTTAATAGAGACCACGTGACATTTTTGGGCAGATTAGCACAACTGACAAACCCAGAGAGAAGCACTTCTGCTGGACAAGGTCTGCTTGCTCTGCCCCTGGCATTGTCCTTCCATTGTTATCAGTACAGGAGATTTGCCACGTCGCAGCATGGATTTGGACTAGACAGAGTAGTGCTTCATTTTCCATGCTCTAATTATATCATGAAGTCTTCAGAAATATTAGAGACGTTTGTTTTGTGCAGGTCAGATGGGTGGGTGCCTGGAGATAAGAAATTCACTTCTTAAAATGCGGTGTGCAAGATATGCAGGCAGATTCAGCCACATAGAATGGGTCTTCTGTGAAATGCATTGCTGCATATGTGCGTACAGAAGCTGTCATGGGGTTCTGGAAGCACTGAATTTTTGCTCCATGCACTGAAGGTATCTTATCCCAAATATTCCCATCAGCTAGGAAGTAACATACTTCACCTCTCTGCATTCTCCAGAACTTACCCTTAGAATTATGTGGTCTTGATTTGTCTTCCAGAAAATCAGGACTGCTGCCACAGTAAAGGACAGAAATCATCAGACTTTTGCCTTTATTTTCTCCAGATTTGTTTTTATTTTTAAACACGTTATTTTAATACACAAGATATTACTTAAGCTGAGAGGAGAAGAGAGAATCCGGAAATGAAAATGCTGTGAACTGAAGTTTATGAGGTTTTGATAGGTTGTTTAACACACGTCGGATTGGGAAATGAAGGCATCTTAATTGAAACCTGATGTTTCACTTCATGAAAGTCCATTTGAGCACTTAAAAATAGTTTATGGAGCTTTAAGGCAAGCAATCTTTGCGCATGACCCCTGCTAGATTGTGTAAATTGTAGTTCATTCCTTCAGGTAGGGCAACAGGAGCTCTGCAGGTGCATCTCTGGGGCTGGGACATTAGTATGCCCTGTGATGTCTGTGCAAGGACGCTCTAATATAGTGATTCTGTCAGAGTTTAAAAACAGAGAGAGACTATTTCTAGCCTGTAGGTACAAATTTTACCTCAGACATCAACTATGGATTGCTGTGATGGAGCTGCTGGGACTTCACGCTTTAGTGAATGCTGCTGCATCAGTGCAAAGGCTCCAACAGAAACTACTGCTGCCAGCGTAAAGAGGGAATATGAGTCAGAGTAGGATCCTGGTGATACAAATTTGCTACAGACCTTTTTTCACTGGGAGTTTAAATGGGAAGAGTGGAAATCAGAGCCTGTAGACCAAGGATCCAACTCTCATTAAAGATTTGAGAGAGATCCAGCAAGATGAGTGAGGCAGCTAGAGCAAGGAGAATTGCTCCATGAGAGACAGTGTGACCCAGCAGCCGCAGAGCATAACTGGTGGAGTTCAGGGTCATGCTTTAGAGATGTGAGACAGCCTGGAAAACTTTACTCAAGAAAGAAGCATATGAACATGGAAAAGGAAAATGCTGAGGTCTACTAAGCAAAAGCCCAGAGAACAGTATGTGTCCTGAGTTTCTCCTGGGGAACCGGGATGGCGGCAGATTGGTGCCCCTGTGCTGCAGTGTGCTGTGGTATGTTGGGCAGGCTACACACAGGAGGATCAAGGCTGGGGATGCCTTAGTAATCAAGGCCAACATGAAATCCTCATAAAAAGCAGTAATATTCCACTCTTCTTTGGTTCTAATGCCTAAATAAACTTCAGTGCTTCTCTTGCACACCACATATGGTAACAATGTGCTGCCAATTAACTTTGTAATTTGGGGGCTTTTTCAGCAAGGTTGAGGAGAGCTAGTAAAATAGTTTGGGGCTGATCTCAAAGTGTTTTTCCCAGGATTTAATAAAGGGTGAATGTAGTAACATCCTCTGCTTTGATAATATAATTTGGGCCAGATGGTTCTGGAGGATAGTAGGGGGGTACAACTCAGATGTGCATTTTGATTGCACTTGTGGCATTAGTAGCCGAAAGTCTGAGCAAGGAGCAAAACACCCACAATGAACAGTGACTTCTCTCTGGGACCGATAAAGCTTTTTAGGAGTTTCCTCAGTCCATTTACTGAAGTTTTAAGAAGAGGGAGAGCTGTTTCCTACTACATGTAGACTTCTCTTTTCTTGGGATAAGCTGACAATAAAGAAAAATTTTAGTTTAGGATCCTAGCAATGTCTGGGCAAAATTAAATGTTAATGCCTGGAGATGGTTTAGCATGAAAGAAACAAGCTAGTAAAGATCCTCTCTTTGATTAAAGAATCCTCTTAAGGAATGGGGTGCAGGCTTGGCTGTCTCGCTAGCCAAAGATATATGTATGTGATTTATGTCTAGGTGGAAGTTCTGTGTATACAGGTCTTTTGGGCTTGAAACCAGACATCACTGGTATCGCAGCAGGTAATTCAGGCATGCAATAACCTACCTTACACTGCAGACAGCTTACTGGGGGACAAGCATGAACATCAGTTCAGAGGCATCATTGCCTGTTGCACGTACACCACTAGGGATGATAATTGCCATGGTGCTTTTTGCTGTGTAGTGAGTAGTCCTGTCCACTCAGTAGCGCTCAGAGCCATTGGAGCAGTGGCTTTCTGGCTCCTCTGGGATCCCTGAGCATGGTGTGAGGCGGCCAGGAGAACATTTCAGATCACACAAATTATCAGGACTCTGAGGACTCCAGTGCAAACTGTGGTGTTTGTTTCTCTCTCTCTGCTGGTGCTGTGCATCCATGGAACTGCTTATGATTTAACTTCTTATGAGATTAAGCTCTGCTGCCCAAAACTGTAAGCCTTTGGTTTGTTTGTGTACTGGAAATGGCTGAATTTATAGACCTCTTACTAAAAAGCATCCTCCTCTGGACTTCACCCAGCCTCAGCATCAACTTGGTGAAGGAGGAGCTATGTGCAGGAGGTGTTATCAGGCTGCGTCAGGGACCTGGCCATGGATTAGCACCTCTGCAGAGTGCTGACAGCCCTCACGCACTCGGGGATTAACCTCTGATGCTGGAGCGTTATCACGTCCTGCCCCAGGGCTTCTCTTTGATGTTATGTGGTTTTGCCTGTGGGCAGGCAGCCTTTCTGGAGATGCCAGTGGTGACCCTTTGCTCCTTAGGCAGCTTTTCAGCTCCCCTGGCTGGTCATAGTGACCCTTTCTCTCATTAGTACTGGGTTGCCCTGTTGTCAGCAAGCTTTGTCTCCTGGGCTGTTCTTGCTGGACTGTCACCTTGTGAAAGCCATGTCTTGGGACCTGTTGGGTCTTTATGGAGCAGAAGAGAGGTGGGGGATGGCAGGAGCAGAGCAGTCTGTCACTCCATCCTTTCCAGTTGCATGCTTCTCCTTTTTTTGCACTGACAGCATCTTCTAAGGCAGGTAGAGGAACAGGTAAAGGGCCACTGCAGCTGCAGTCAGTTAAATATAGAGACTTAGTGTCATTGTTAAGCTTTGGGTTTGCAAGACAGCACATCTGCTCCATGGGCTGAACTGTTCAATTCATTACCACTGCAATGTGATCAGTCTATCAGCTGCTGGGGAATGGACACTCAGACAAGTCATTGTAGGGTAGCAGGTAAGTGCATACCAGCCGCTTCTTGATAAATGCCCAACCACGTGCTTCTGCACATAGATGCAAAGTAACTGAAGGCAGTTTACTTTTCAATGAAAGAGTAGGCCATGAACTCACATTTAGCATAGGGTGAAGCATATACATGATTACCACAGAGCAGCTAACGTGTAGTAAAGTCACGCCCTTGCTTGCCCTCTGTTAAATTGTTAGGTCCTTAAGAAATACTCCCTGCATTGCACAGGAATCTGCTCTATGGCAAATGGTGAATCAGAGCTTGTGCATCAGGTTAGATGTGGACAAAGATATTTGATTTGGGCTAAGTCGATAGGAGCTCAGCAGTTAAATGGCAGAAAGGAAACCTGCTGGGCAGCTAGCTTGTCATGTCTCCAGCAACAGGCCTCTGTTCCTTCCCTTTTGCTCTGCTGCAGACTGCCAGTTCTGGAGACTCTCTCCCACTTACAGCAAGGGATAACTAGGGAAGGTGAAGGAAGAGTGTTGGAGATGCTCTGCTTTGTCTTTTGAAGCCCAGGATTGCAGCCGATTCTGTTCATGGGTGGAGGTAGCTGTGGCAGCAGCACTATGGGATGTAAGCTCCTATGACAGGGACCACTCTGCAGGTACTTGTCTGCTCACAATAAGTGATGCTAAATTGCTTTTTATGCCATATTTCCAAACTTGCCAGCTAAGGGAAGCAAAGAGTAGGTTTGGGGTTGTTTCTATGTAAACATAAATGAACAAAAAGAAAATACGGTGACTGTTGTGTATAGCATGTGATGGCTATTATAGTTTTGTTCTGTATTCGTTTTGTTTTGACTTTATTGCAGTTAGGTGATCAGGTATGTAACTGATAAAACTAAGGTAGCATTTTTTCCTAGGTGAGCAATTTTTCAAGTTTTCCCTCAAATAAATTAATGTAGTAGTCAAACTGATTTGAATATCTAGTTGCATTATTGTTTTTAGGGAATTTGTTTTTTAGCAATGCTTACCCTTTTAATGAAAAAGGTAACAATTGGAATAGTCTGAACAATCCAATATGTCTTACCCTGACCTAAGTAAAATCCCATAAATAACTGGAATTCATTTAACGTATTAAGGGAGTCAAATATTTCTAAAAACAGATTTACAGCAGTCATTTCCTTCCAGTCCAGCAGGCAGTGACACAGGAATGACCCAGGCATGGAATGAAAAGCAGTGAGAGCTTTTCACATGCACCAAGCAAAGAGCAGTTACGGTCCCCTGGTTCAGTTGCCAGCACTGGATCTCCAGCGCAAGCCCACGAGGTGATGCTCAGCCTCCATTAAGTCTGAAGGAGGGCTGGTGTTCATTTCTGCTGACTGGCTTCTTTTCTTGTGTGAGTAGAAGTCAGTCTTTAAAGCCTCTTCAGGGGGACCAATAGAAGATGAAACAGTAATGTCTTGAGGGGAAGCCTTTTATCTTTCCCCTTGCAGCAGAGAACAGTGTAGGAGCAGTTAGGAGAACCTGTCCTATGTCTGTCTGTACTGCTAAAGACATTTCTGGTCCCCTGACCTGGTGGTGCAGACTGGCTGTGTTTGCTCCGCACAGAGCTTGCAGTGATCCCTGATGCAGCACAAGACCAGAGATCTTTGACTCTCTTGTCTTTATGCTTTTCTCATCCAGGATGCATGTGCTCACCTCACCCATGGAGGACATGTGCCAGCGGGCCCCTGGAAGGAGCCACACTCCGGATGCGCAGGCAGCCTTTGCCCAGCACTGCTGCGGTGACGTGTTGCTCACCACTGCTGTGTTTGCTGCTTCTGTTTGTCAGATGGCCTTTTGGTGTCATCTTTGGCTCGTCTGTCAGTGTGCTGTGTTCTCTCAGATGGGACTAGGCAAAGGACTGATCCCTGGGGAGCATTATGCTAGACATTACATTCTCCAGATGTTTGGGCTTAGGCAAGCGGGCCAGGTTTGGAAATGTGGACTCTCAGTTCAGGCCACGTTATCCAGAGAGGTTGCCCTTGCAGTTGTTTACCAGTGCTGGAGAGGGGATGCTGAACCTGGTACCCACCATGGGCCCCAGCTGGGACAGAAATCTATGAGACACAGTAGGGGGTACAGAGCTTGCAAGGCCAGGTTCAAGGCTTGTGGCAGGGAACTGGCAGGGGGAGAGGACTGCCAATGCTTTCTGGGGTCTTGCCATTCCTAGCTCTCCCTGATTGGTGGGCACCAGTTCAGGTCAGAAACTCATCATGGCCACATCTGGAGCAGCGGTCCTGCTGGGCCACTCCAGGCAGCCCCGTGCCTTGGCCTAGCCTGCACTGGCCAGTCTTTGTGCAGCTGGGAGGCATTCCAGGAGGCTTCTGCCTCGGCAGTGGCCACTGTTGGGCTGCCGTTCTTCAACCATTTGGTTGAAAGCGGCATTGCTTGGTGGTACAGGAATATCCAGGCACATAGAGCGCCATGAGTGGGAAGACAGGCTTTGAGCTGGTCCAACCTCAGATCATTATTCCTGAGGCGGGATGTTGGGATTTTGGGTTTTTTGCTTAGCAATGGCCTAGAATAACAAGAGGCCTGCTCAGTTGTTTGAGAGAGTTTTATTTTCACAACTCAATGCAAGAGGTGTGGTGGTTGCTTTGGTATGTCCTTGGGGCACGGCACAAAGGGTGTGTGTGGTGAGATAGCACTGACGCATTGTGCAGGGCATAGCGAGCCAGGTTTGGCACAGCCACGTCCGTGATGCCTAACTTCTTTTGGAGTGACCTGTCCCCCAACTTGCCCCGAAGGTTGTACGTGGTTCATTAAGTCCAGATTAGAGCTTAGCAGCAAACGAATTTATATGCCTGTGTACAATCAGGAGAGCTTGGGAGCTGTGTAGGTGCAGCCAAAGAATAATTATAACCGTTTCCTCTCTCTGATACGTGTCCCCTCTCATTTGCCACTTCTCTGCTGAGCCCTTTCCCCTGGACCTGGAGAACACTGCTGAGTTGGCTTCTCTGCAGCACAGCCTGGGACACATCCCTAGATCCTACAGGGCTTTCTCTTTCCCGTGCCGCAAGCTGGACATGAGGCAGTGCTTCATTTTCAACAGAGGGAAGGAGTAGCAGAAGCTCAGCAGGCTGTCACAGGAGAAAACCGCTCAGTTTCTATAGTTTAAACCAAATCAGGACCAAAGCACCATATTGACTTACTAATGACGTGTAGTTAACTGGCAATCATGCTTCTTTTATATTTCTGTCCAAGCTGGCTCCTTTTTTTTTTCAAGTCGAATTCCCCAGTTACTGTTTAATCTGTCTGATGGTTGCTTCTTCTTTAACATAAGCAGTTTGGAGCAAATGCCCAGTTATGTGTATTTGATCCACGCGCATGTGGGTGCACACACAGTTTGTACTCATGTTCTTCTCTTAGCAGGTGCTGTTATCCACACTGGTTACTAAGGGTGGGCTCTGCAAGCACCCCCATGCTGCCCTAGCAGTTACTGCCCTCAGTGAATAGCAGGGGTAATAGTTTTTACAGTATTTTCTAGGTCGTAGTCTCTAGCCCATGGGGTTCTGACTGCAGCAGTGGGACTTGAGGCTGCATCTCAGCAGTGAAGGTGTGTATGGCTGCAGATCTCTGTCTGTCAAGCTACAGCACTAGGCTGTAGCTACCGTAGTATTGGAGGGTGCTAACATCAATAAGGCATAATTTAATTAAAAACTGCCATCAGATCATCAGTTTCTGAATGTGATTTTAGGGCAACACAAAACTGTTTTGCTAAGGACACCATGTGATTTTCTGATAGTTGTAGGGGCCAAACCAGATACAGTCCGAGAGGTTAGGTAGTCTTTGGTATTTTAATAATTTCTGAGAGAGGAGCAGGCAGTACTGAGATACTGGCGTGTCAGGAACTACTGAAGAACAGAAGCAGATGAGAAAATTATCTCCTATTTTTCCATAAAGGCCATTGGAGGTATTATACGTAGAAAAAAGTCAGGCAGATATTTGGTGACCAAAGGAAAGTTCACTTTTGATTTCTGTAATCTGTTATTCTCCAAACAGAAATAAGAATATGCTTGAAAGAAAGTTATGGTAGTTTGGCAGTCCTCCCATAAGGTTGGGTAGTATGATTAATTCTCTGTGGTTTTTCTAAGACTCACATTAGAAAGTTAGCTTTTAAATGTTAACTTGGCCAGTGAAATTCCCTCTAGGG
>NW_008825574.1:105098-107079 GCF_000699105.1 Pygoscelis adeliae | reverse complement strand
CTGTGGGAATGGGCCCAGTGCGAGTGTGGGTGGTGTTAACGCCATCTTATTCCCAATGACGACACATTCTCAAGGACGTAACCACTTACTCACTATGTTTTGGACACTGTAACTACAGCTCAGCTGAGGGAAAGGGTTTTGTGGCAAGTCCACTTACCAGCTGATGCAATTCCAGTGACATCCGAATGTCATCTCCTATGTAAAACATAAAGCTGAGAATATCTGAATTTGAACTGCCATGCCTGGGAAGACAGGATGTTCTTGCATATTTTGAAATTTGGGGGAATTTTCTTATCCTTGCCTAATAAACTTTTTCCAATTTTTTTTTTTAAACCCCTCTTTGATATTTCATGGCTACCAGTGAATTAACAATTAACTAACCAGAATAAAACCAATATTGTTTGTGGTGAGTATCAATTGAAATTAAGCAGTGAGAACAAAATGACTCTGCTGTTCTTCCGAACATCTAGAGCTGGCACAGGAGGACGTAGTAAGGTCTCTTCATTTCAGATGTGCACTGTTACAGTTGCACTGCAAATGTTTGAATTTAATGTCTTACTGATTTAGCCATAAGCAGTTTTTACACATTTGTCTTCAGATTAGTGTAATTCCAGTGCACTGTAGTGGGGTTCTCCATAGCACATGGGTTGCGCTCCCAGCTCTGCACATCTCAGCTGGGGCATGGGTGGCATTCTTTGCTTGGAAAATGTTGCCAGCTGCCAAGAGCCGGTTCCTTTGAATGAGATGTAGAAACTCAAAACACTGTGTTCCCAGCCTGTTATGAACATCAGGTGAAATGCAATAGCATTGCTCACAGGTTTAGGGTAAACCATTTTAAATGCAAAATATGAGCGTGCAGTTGGTTTCTACATCTCAGCTAAGAGGCTGTCACCCTTGGTGACTGTCTGAGCATGTCCTCCGAATTCGTGATACTTTTGATACGGCTGGTGTTGGATGCTCTACAAATGAAGATAAGATCTGTGGGTGGATTTCTCAGCCTCTCCCTAGCCCATGGGGTAAAGCTACCTCTGGATTCATCTGGCTAAAGGGGAGCTAGAAAAGTCTGTGAGCTAGGGTTTTACACTGGAAACACTCGTCTATCACAGCAGCCGTGTTCATCTGAACGCACAAGAGGAGTTGCAGCCTCCTGTCCTGCTGTCACAGGGCCTCAGCAGAAGCCAGATGAAATGGGAAGGGCTGAGGCTGGACTTTGGTGCAAATGGCAGGTCAGCATATGGAGAGGACAGTCAGGGTGTCCCTGCTCAGAGTGCTAGCACCTATCTTTGACTGGCTTCCCACTGCTCCTCGTCTTCCCAGTATGCTGTGGCTAGGAAGGGTATGGCACAGGCCAGCGTGCCCTTTGCCTGTGGGGGTGCCCCTGAGCAAAGGAAGGGGTCTGAGTGCACACTGCTGACTGGGTCTGCCTGATCTCCTCTCCATCTCCCAGAGGGGTTTAATGGCCTCCTTAAACTGCTTTTGCCATCAGTAAAATAAAGAGCTTGTACTGTTCCTCACTTCTGCTCCTGTGTGGTGGCCTATTTGGGATAAGTATTCCTCCTTAGTCTAGCTGAAGCCACTAATGTGCACAGAATTGTAATCCAGTATCTACATCTGTTTTAATTTCAGAAAACTAACATATCCACTGTGATTCATCCTCCGGCTCGTCTGCTGCCTAGTTCTCAGGATAGCAAAGTTGTGGAAGGGGAGTCTGACCATTTGTATTAATCCCTCTGCCCTGCAATACTCCCCTGGAGAGTCAGGTCATAGAGCCTCAAACAAGAACCGCTGCTTTTGTGCTAGATGCTTTGCAGGACGCTGGCTAACATATGATTTTCTTTACAAGGAGGCTATTGACCCTGCAAGCTGGCATTGGGCAGATGATGTGCAGATATAGCCAAATACCCTTTTCCTGATTTTCTGCTTAGTAGCATCACTGCCCCTGTGAGCAGAGACAGTAAAAGGAAATCTTTGGTTATAGAAA
>NW_008825574.1:86232-105056 GCF_000699105.1 Pygoscelis adeliae | reverse complement strand
ATTCCTGCTTTCTCTCCTCTCAGAACATCCCCACCTTGGGAAGCGTAGCAATAACCATGGCGCTCCACAACTGTGATGAGGTGGCGGTAGCTGGGTTTGGCTATGACATGAGTTCACCCAATGCACCGCTGCACTACTATGAGAACATCAAGATGTCTGCCATCAAAGAGGTAGGGAGCTCCTGCCGAGCACATCTTCCTCCCAAGCCCGCCGACCACCCCGACTCCAGAGCCTGACTGGGATGTCAACTTACAGCTTTCCTGTACGGGTCAAAACACAGCTCCACCCATGCATTTGCCTGTAAAATTCTAGACATTCTCCCAAGCTCAATGTGTGTTAAAAACTGTTATTTCTGCTGGGAAAAGTTCTCTGGAATGTGTATATAATGTGATTCCTTCTTCAAGCAGCAGGGGAAAGATTCACATAAATGTTAACTCGAATAGGGTGAAAGGGAGCAATTCTGCTCTGGGGTTGAAAAGGTGTGGCTTTCTCCTGCTTTTTGATCCATTGTATTGCTCTCTAATCCATAGGCTTCTTTTGCTAGATGATCCCCTCCTCAGCCCCTGTGAAATGTGGGGGAGGTGAGATTAGCCTGTGCATGTTAGCTCTCAGCTGACTGTTCAGCGGCAGTTAGCTAGTGTAAACACATCATGGCTCTGTGGAGACTGCTCTTTAAAGCCAGATCTACATTAGAAACATTTTCTGGTACTATCACAGTGAGATGAACAGCATTTTTAGAGGAACAAAAGCTCTTGTGTTGGTATAATGCAGCAGTATATAGACGCTCTTTCAGGTCTGTCCATTTCTTTTACCAAACTAGAGCAAACTTGGACACTGGTCAAAGCTTCTGTAGTGGGAAGGTTTGCTGCTTTTTTGGTAGAGCTCAATCTTTCCCAGCACAGATGTGGCCCAGGTCTTTCTGAGATTGCTTCCCTTTCTTCACTGGCTCCTAGGTAAGGAAACTTTCTCCATCCTACTCCACATTGTGAAAAGTTGTATTGTTCCAGGAAGAGTAGCTGTTCCCTGGCACTTGGCATTTGTTCACCTCAAGCACTTTGCCATTGATCCAGGCCAGGAGGGAAGCTGGAAAGTTGTTTTTCCAAATCACAAGATTGTACGTGTCATAGGGCTCTCACAGGCTGCATGACCCTAGGCAGACTGATAAGAATTAGGTATCAGTGATTAGTCAGCTTGAGAAATGAGAAGAGCGTGTCTAATTATCAGAGTAATGACACTTTGGAACAACCTCTCAGCAGAGGCCAAGAGAACAAACTGAGTTTGGGAAAAGACTGTGAGGAGGTCCCCAATATATCAAGGGACTGCACATTGTGGTCCTGAGGTACCTTCTGGGCCTGTGGAGGTAACAAGAAAGTCTGCCTTGCTCAGTGGAATAACCATGGATTTAATCTGTCCTGGCTGGGAAAGTGAGTGCCCATTTACAGGATTTAAGGGGTACTTCCAGAGAGGAAAACTGAATTGAGTCACTACGTACAGAGGTAGTGTCTGGCTTGTGAAGTCCCCGAGCGGAAAATAGCTGAGGAATATCATTCTTGCAGTAGCAAAGGAGGTATCACCATTGGCTTGCCCAGTTCTGACTCTTCCCTGGGCATCTGCTTATAACCACTGCCTGAGGCAGGACCGTGGGCTACCCAGCCCCCGGTCTGAGTCAGTACAGCTGGTTCCTTAGTCTTCCAGCAAAGACACAACTACACCAGAGTGAAAATGGATGCAGATGCCTGGCTCCAGCAGTGGGTACAGAGACTGTTCATGAAAGTTCCAGGAAAAGCCTTTGTCTCTGTGATGCCACTGTGTCCGCTCTGGTGAATCGGTTGCCTTTGGTGGACAATCACTCTTGCCCAGTTGTTCCTCCTGTCTCATAAGGATGTCAGTCCCACGGTCTGCTCTTGGACATGGGGACATTCACAGCAGGTGTCCTGTGCCAAGCCTGTTTTGCAGCCTGGTAGGTGTCTCTGACCTCAAGGACACCTACACAGGAGCTGACAAGAATGAAGTCGTCTTGCTCTTCATCCTTACATGGATCAATGGGAAAAGTTGGCAAAAAGAGTTGGATGACAGAGTCTCTGATTGAAGTCGCCAGTCCAGATCATTTGGATCTTTGATTCTGGAGGCCAGCACCCTGAGTGGGATGCAGAAGCCAGTGGAAGACAGGAGGGAGTCACTCTTGGACACCGTATGTGGTCTCAGGAATAAACCTTGCGTGGCACAGGGCAGTAGATGAGGATGAACATGTGAAATGCAGCCAGCAGGGTCTCCTAGAGAGACCAGTTGGTGCCTGGTTTGTCAGGCCTCTGCTGTCTGGAATCTGTCAGTCATCATGTCCAGGATGTTCTGTATGGAGGTGAGGGAGCGTTGAAAGGTTCTTGTGAAGCCTCACTAATTCAGATGTCAGTGGATTTGTTTCTGCAGCCGGGGCTGTTGATGAGAGCTCTGCAGGCCAGCGGAGCTGGTTCTAGGAGGAAGGTTCCTGTTCCACTTGAAGGCTGGTTATCTGATATGCATCTCCCCATCTAATCCTCACATCCTCACCCACAGGCTCCTCTTACATTTCGCTGCCCTGGTACAAGAAAAGCCATCTGTTCCCAAGTATCAATAATTAATGCTCCTCCTGCCTCTGCCCCTCCCAATATGACAAATTGTTTGTGATATTGTGGAATGTGAAGAGTAGAGAGAGGATTGTATTTCTTTCTTTCCCATTTAATATTAATGGTAGCTGGTAATTGTTAGTCACTTGAGGGTGAAGTTGAAAGGTGAAGGGCATGATAGTTGGGTTGTGTCTTCTGCAGTTGCCTCACAGAACACACAAACAGAGATTTGCCCCAGTCTAGACTGGAAGTGCCCTGCACACTCTGCTTGAAGAGAGACCTGCATGTGGTTTGCAAATCGGGAGGCTGCCCTGCATTAGGGCAACCTTATGCCAAACGTTGCCCTTGGCACTAGTGAAAGAAGATTGACCCAGAGCCAAGCTCCACCAAGGTTTTTATCTGTTCCTTCTGATCTGACGCCCAAAGGCCCAAGAGCATCCACAGCATTTTCCTCAGTGTTACTTTGAACCTCCAGGATTGTGTCCACGTCTAGTTCTTCCTGGTCCTCCACTACATTTCAGCCTCTAAAGGAACCACTAAAGCAGGCTTTGCCTTGAAATTATGCAAGTATCATCTTTGTCTTCTGTCTGGCCCGCAGACCCATGCAGGTTGGAGTACTCGTTCCTGAGTAGGGGAGTGGAAAAGGTTTGCTTAATGTAGCAACATCACAGCACTAAAACAATTGCCATGGGATGCAGCTGTTCCACCATAACGAACATCTCAGGCAGGAGCCCCTGCAGTTTGACCAGGCTTTGGTGGGGCAGAACCTCTATTTCTGAAGTTCAAATCTTTTCCCTGTCAGGCTCCTCCAGCCCTGGAGGACCAAAAATCTTCAGTGTTTAAGCCTGGAGAGCAGCTGCAGGGAAGCACTCCAGCTCCACCCTGAAACCATCACTGTCTTTAACAGAGAAAATGTAAACACCAGCAGTGTCCTGGGTCTGGAGGTGCCACACGTGTGTGTGGCTCATAGGAGCCTCCCTGGGAACATTCATTGAGCCCCTTCCCTTGCCTGGTGTCCACAGGGGGAACGGGCCTGCTGGCGAGCGTGCATCCTCTTGGCAAGGTGTGTCGCTGATTTACACTTGAGGCCTGCTTGAGGCCTCTCTGGACACCCCTGAAACCCTGTGACTCATCTCTGAGGAATTTGTTCTGATTACATAAAAAAAAGCCAGCAAAATGCACTCGCGTGCTCACAGCTGGGCGGAGATGCCTCTCCCATGCCAAGACTGAGGTGATAAAATCTCTGTGGAAATGAATGTGATTTTTCCTGTTGCTCTGTGGGACTGGCGGCTGAATTTCCAAGAGGTGAAACAAGCAGCCCGAGTGTATAGTTTTGCTTAGTCTTTGCTTTCCCCGCAGGGGTAAAAGCCCTCAAGGTCCAAGATCGTGCTGCAATTGCTACTGCAGGAGGCAGCTGCCTCCGCTGCCTCTTCCAGCATCTCAGACTGCAGAGGGCTGGGCAGGCGTTTCCCGCTCCGGAGAAAAAGGCTCTGTGAGGAGGCAGATGCTCTGGAGCCTCACCGGTGTTACCAGTCTTGGGGAGGGATACAGTTTTGGCACCCTGTTCAGCAGTATGGCTGCAAAACACGTATGGATTCTCCTGTGCTTGTGAGTGCTCATGGGATTAGATTTCTCTGGTTTAGTCCTGGATGGCTTCCTTACCCTCTCTCCTGGGTAGCTCGGTGTGCTCCAGCCAGAGTACATCCAGGCAGACATGGTGGAGAAGACCCTTTTCTGTTCATAAGCGTGCTCCGGAGAGCTGGAAGCACGCTGGTGCAGCACTTTGAGTTTCAGGCTGTGAGCTGGAAGATGAGTGCTTGCAGTGCAAAACCGCCCCTCGATCCCAGCTTCGCTGCCCAGCACCTTCCCCCCTTGTCTCTCCCCGCCATCGTGGCCAGGGGTACAGAGTCCCTGGCCTGCACTTCAGCAAGGGTTTTCTGGGTGGTATGAAGACACTCTGCTGTTCCCTGGTCTGTTACTGGGAGACTGCTGCCCAGTAGACCCCGTGCTGTTGTGTAAATTCTCACAGGTGATTTTTCAGCTCTGATCCTCTCTCTTTGTTTTAATTTACAAAATGCAGAATGTCCAAGTGTGTCATCTCCATTCAGTTATTATTTTCCCTATTCCAAATAACTTTGCAACAGCTTTTGACCCTTGGCTGCTTCCATGAATGCTGTACAGAAAATGATTGAGTCCTTGCCAAGGTGTCTGCTCACTTGTTTCTGTTTTCGTGGCAATGAGTCCATCGGAGCTGAATTTTGATATAGTTTATTGTATTTTTATTTCTTGCTCAGGTCCTGTAATACTTCCTGCCCAAGCACTCCATAAAAGTGTATTTTTATCACAGGTCTTCTATTTTGTCATTGTCTTCTATTAATGTAGAAGTGTCAGATCCACTGGGAACATAGCGAAGGAAACATGGAAATGGAGGTGAGGAAAAAGGGAATATTTTAAAATAGAGTGAAGGCTTTTCCGGATTAAAAAATGAATGAACATGCCTATAAGGATTACAATAGACCTTCATTGCTAATGGCAAAACAGGCTAGTGTTCCAGGCAGAAATTATTTCAGGATGGGAAAGTGACAGTGTTTAGAATAGTAAAAACATATCTGTAAGGTGTTGATGAAACTGAGAGAGCGGGAGGCTGTGCTAAATCATGGGAACAAAGCACAAGACTGGCTCCCAGCACATCCCTCCTCCGTGTGCTCTGCCCTGAGCCTGGCAGCACACAGCCTTCCCCAGCCTCGTGAGCCAGAGGTGAGCTTCAGTCTCCTGGTCATTTCTCGCAGGAGCAAGAATGTGAGCAAGCAGTCACCTCGGGCGCAACACAGGGAGCACCCCGAGCTGTCTTCTCAGCAGCTGGCTGCAGACTGCCTCACGCGCTTTGTGGTTGGTAAAAATGGAGAATGCGTGGTTAAAAGCCACCCTTATCCATCCAGAGCCCACCTGCAGCATTTGTGTCGCACGGTGGAGCTGCTGACTGGTCTCCTTTTCACTGTAGAAGCAGATCAAGCGCCAATGCCGATGTTGTTGGAGGTGTCAGCTCCTTTGATACAGCTGTGCCCAGCACTTCAGTGACTCGCTGCCTGACCTGAGGGGGAGGTGGTGCGACTGCCTTTGATGGCTTCTTTCTGATCATTGGCTCCGCTTCCCCAACAGGTCTTTGTGGGATGCTGGAGGACACCATCTTGTAACACTTCTTATTCAGCCTGTGTAAGGGCTGTCACAAGGTCCAGGGGAGGTGGCCTGCAGCATGCAGTGACACACAGCTTTGTCTCTGTCTCTCCCCGCCAGCAGCTACCTCTCAGAATAATCCACAAACATCAAGTTTGGAGTCTCGGCCCATAAAGGCACAAACAATAGTGCTTTATCATCATCTGGGCTCTCTCTGTGAAGCCGTCTTTTGCATTTTAAATCAACGCAAGTTGCTTGGGAGGGGGTGGTTGGGCTGCTTCAGGCCTCCAAGTACCTTAAAGTTTGCAGTAGCCAACAAGAAGAACAAAACTCCTTTGAAAGCCGGGCAGATGTCTAGCCTGGTGATTTATAGACTGAAAACACAGCTATTCGAGCCTGGCTGATGAATTGCGATTGGAGTACAAGGAATGGTGCAGACTGAAATGGAGGTCAGCTTTGGAGGGGGAGGTTAGGGGCTGGGGCAGGGGGACCTCTGAAAGGGCAGTGCTTTTTCTGGGGGCCAGCAGTGATGACTGATGAGGTTTATACATTTTTGTCTTTGTTTAAAAGCCACCTGTTTGACAACGTTTTGGCTGAACGAAGGCCTCACATGCTGTTCCTGTGCATAAGGACTGTGTGTCTATGTAATAGAAATCTGGAAAAGATTGATGGAGTAGCAGTCATGGCCAGAGCACAGGTATTGCCTTGTTCAGTAGGACAGAAGTATGGTAACACTCATGGGGTACCACTGTGCGCTATTAACAGCAAGGAGGGTAAGGCTGTAGGATGGACAAAAACTGAATTAGGGTTTGGACAAGATCTCTGTAAGAAAAGACAGTAAAAGATCTACAGGGGTGTGCTAGAGCCCAGCTGCTGACCCCAACATTGAACACAGACCTCTGTAGGGGTGCTAGGTACTGCCAGAAATTGCACTGTCATGGATGTACGTTAGCAGCCAGTATTACTGTCAAGGAGAGAGCCCAGGTATTGCGAGATGTGTTAGCTAGCACAGCTCTTCGTAACAACCATGAGGGCACAAGAAGAGCTGATGGCCTTTCAGAGCTGTTTTTAGCAGGCACGAAGAGCTGTGGGACATTTTAGGAAATAGCCTAAAATGATCAAGTGCCTTCATGGTTAAATAAAATGGAAAGGCAACAGAAGGGATGTTATAACTCAGAGTTTGCTTCCAAAAGGAGGGAGCTTGATAAGCAGGGCTGTATCTAGACTGTGGGGGGGCACTCAGCAGTGCTGGCAGGGCACTCAGTGGAATTGGGACATGTGTGCAGACTGTGACCTCTCTGAATTTAGGCCTAGCCTAGGAGAATGGGGAAAGGAGGGAGCTTGATAAGCAGGGCTGTATCTAGACTGCGGGGGGGCACTCAGCAGTGCTGGCAGGTCACTCAGTGAAATTGGGACATGTGTGCAGACTGTGACCTCTCTGATTAGGCCTAGCCTAGGAGAATGGGGCTACCGAAAGCAGATGCACTGAAGAGCTTGTGGACTCATTGTAGACTTGAGATTTTTTTTTTTTTTGTCAAAAGTGTAAAAATTATCTGCAATTCATGTTTGCAGCAAGGGGGTAACTGGCAGGAAAAGGCTGGAAAACTTCATAACAATGTTTCACAGGGATGTGAGAAATAACAGAGAAGTGGGAGAGAGCATCAGGCAGTGAGGAGACTTCACCCTGATGGTTGGAAGGGACAAGGATAAAGTGAAAACTGGCAAAAGTCAAGCTGAATTACATCTTGCAAAGGAAAATAAACAAACTCTGGACAGTCTCCCTGACAAACAAATAACATGGAAACAAGGAAAGAATTACCAGGGCTGTGGCATCCAGGGAGGTGAAAGAAGCAGAAGGTGTAGGGATTAAAGAGCCGGAGTGGGAACCATGTTGAATGAATATATTACCTCCATAAGGGTGATATGATGAACGTGAGTGAAAGGGTGGCTTGCGGTGAGAAGTTCATAGGAATGGAAAATGACTGGGTCAGCAGCAAAAGGCAAAAGCTGTTGAAGCTAATGCACTAGGTGTGAGAGCCTGAGAGATCTCTGTTCCAACCACTGTGCTGTTGAGCCAATTAAGCTGCAAGTCCAGAGGAAAAGGTCCTCAATAAATCTATCAGGTTACACATGGTTCCACAGGATTAGGTTGTAGTGGACATAATACCTCTTTTTCCTTTCTTTTTTGGGGGGATGGGAGCAAGGCAAGGAAAATAATCCTGTCAAATTCAGACCTCTTAATCTGACCTCAGAGGTACTATTCAGAACTTCAGAGCAGAGTTTAAATGAAAGAATAATTAAATCCTGAAAGTAAAACACAACATGGGTTTACCAAAGGCAGGTTACAAAAACTAATTAAATATCTTCATTTGAGTTAAAAAAAAAAAAAAAATCATTCTGGGAACAGAGGAAGTGTAGTAGCGCAGTCTGTCTGAAGTTCAGTTGAGCGTGCGATACTGTGCCATGTGAGATATTATTAGTTAAGCTTCAGAAGCTACGGTTTGGTGCAACACCTGTATGTGAATAGTCTCTCTAAAGGAGAACACAAAGAGCAGCACTGAATGGATGGCTGGGAGTTCCCCTGCAGGAGGTCATGTTTAGTGTTTGCTTTAATGATTTTTGGCACAGAAGGCAATGGTGTGCAAGTGGAATTCATGATGATACAAAACCAGGTGTGGTCAATACAAAGGAGGATCAAAATACCTTCCAGGAAGACCATGAGCACCTTGAGAACAGGAGTAAACTGGGTGGCATGAAACCTGAAAGTGTGAATGGAAGGTCATGCTGTTTGGGGTAATAACAGAAATTTTGACACTAAGCTGGGAAAGCATTATTTGGCAATGGCAAAGGAGGAAAATGCTTGGATAGGTATGAATAAATCGCAGGATAATTCAGGGTGCCAGGCTGTTACTATGAAAAAAAAGGCAAATACAGCTCTGGAAAGACTGGAGGAAAGGACTTCTTGTAGAGACAGAGAATTGCCTCTGCATGAGGCAATGGTGAGTCCTTTTTCTGCTTCCTGAGAAGTAAATTTGGAGTAAATAGGGACAGAGGAAGCTACGACGCTTACGGGAAATTTCCCAGTTTTCATAGAGAAGATGAACAGCTTCTTTTGGTAGAAGGAAGAAGAAAATATGGCTCGTTTAGCTTGGTAAAATGAAGATTGAGAAGAGATACAATTGCCCTCTTCATATCTATTAAGAATAAGCAGGAGCTAAAGGAGCTGTTTAAAGTTTCAAATTGGTATAAGAATGGCTGGGTTTAAAGGAGCTGTGAGTAAATCTTTCCCAAACATGAAAAGAGGAGGGTGTCCAGCCCTCCCTTTTGTTTCAGTACATGTGACTCCCAAGGGGTGCTGGTGGGACGGGGCAGTCTGTGGTGCTGCCATGTCCCGGCGAATGGACTGAGAGAGGAGGGGGCAATGGGTTCTGAACGAGGCAGGGCACTGGTGTCATGGGAGGTGCATTGGGAGGTGAAACTGCGGCTCGGGGGAAGCCATAAAACACCTAGTGTGCGTGGTCACCATGCCGGGACCAGAGCGAGGGCGTGGGCAAGGCAGAGTCATGAAAAATAAGCAGCTCTGGAGACAAGGCAAAGGTAGAGATAAATTAACACCAGTGGAGACTGGAAACCGACTGTTACCAGTGAAGCAGCACTTCTTGCTGCTGCTGTGGTTTCTGTGCAGGTTTTCGGGGAGACATGCTGCTGACTTGCAGAAATACAGAGGATGTAACAGAACTGAGAAACCTCCTGCTTTACAACTCGCTGTTTTTCTTGAATGCATTCCACATTGACTTCACTCTCTCTGATTTAATCTTTCTGTATTTTAAGATATTGCAATATACTTGATAAGACTAATGTGCTCTGAAGCTGAGGCATTCCCCGATTGTAATTGGTTACAGATGGGGAGCTTACCCTCCTCCTGGGTTGGTCTCTGAAACATTTTCTTAGTCTTAAAATATTCTGCTTGGCTTCTCTTGAAGGGACAGAGGATGTTTTGTGCTTCCTCGTGGAGTCGTCAAGAAAAAAAAGATGGGTGGTTTGGGGCTGCTGCATTTGCATAACCCTGAAAGGTGGCTTTAACTGATGATAAATTTTGATCTAATAACTGTGACCAAACGATCACACATCAGACCCACTGCCACCTCCCTGGGATGGACAGCCATAACAGTGCATCTGCTTGCAGAGCAACTCTCCTCCTGCTGTTTCTCTCTCCACTGAAAAGAGCAAACATTTACTAATCATAGAGAAACCTGAAGCAAAGGAAATCCCAGCCTGCTCCCCAAACTGCAAGAAGGGCTCTGGAGCCTCCTGGGACGTTCCTGGTGGAGCTCCCAGAAGTTCATTACTCCGGCTGTGGACTCAGACAAGCAGCCCATTTGTTTGCACAAGTGGAAACAAATGGTCAGACTCAATGATCTTAAGGGTCTTTCTCAACCTAAACGATTCTATGATTCTAAGCTGTACCAGCCACCTGCTCGGTGTGAGCGGCAGAGGGGGAAGAGGGCAGAGCCAGTCTGCCAGGTTGCAGGAGCAGTGGTGGTAGTGATGTGTGGGGACAAGAAGGTGGAGGTGGCAGTGAATGCTCCGAGCTGCTCTGTTGCTGCCTGGAGGTGCAGATTCATGAGAGAAGAGCTGGAGTTTTCTGCTTGTGATGCTGAGGTGTAGCTTCAGGACTCAGGGCAGGAGCTTTGTGAATGTGAATAATCTGCCATACAGGAGTAGGAAATGAGGCAGTAGTGGCTCGGTGTGCACTGGAAGAGAGGGTCAAAGCAGTCAGAAGGGACAGCGAGCATCTTGCCAGCACAGCCAAAGCGCATCCAGCATCTGAGGGCAGGGGGCTTCTTTGCAGTAGTAGCAGGAATAAACCACCAGTGTTGCAGCTGCTTAATGTAATCCTTCTCCAGGTGTGGATTCTGCTCACAATGCTCTGCTTCAAATGTCAAAATGAGCACTCTGACAGCACAGCCCTGTCTGTGAGAACGCAGGTGGCCGAAGCATTGCCTCTTTCTTACCATCCTGCTGCAGCTCAGGATGCTGAGTCAGCTGAAAGGTTTCCAGGACAACTTTCGTATGAGCTTGGTTACACAGAGCACCTCAGCTTACCCAGTGAGGGGTGGCAAAAGAGAACTTCCCCTTACAACAGCCGTGACATGGTCCTGGCCCCAAAGCAAACTGAGCCTGCCAAGGCCTGGCTTTTCATGAGACCCTGCAGCTGGCTCACAGAGCCCTCCTGCCTGCCGGGCCCTGCCGGCAGTGCGTGCTACCCAGGCTGTACTATCCAGGGTGCTATTTAGGGTGTATACACCCTAAAATCTGCTGAGTTTTAGGGTGTATTTTGTTGCCTTTCCCCTGTCGGGGCAATGGGAGCGAGGTGCCTGCCTCTGTCTGGCAGTTTTGAGAAATCTGCTCCAGCTCTTCTCCCCACTGCAGCCGCTGGGGCTGGAATGCAGCTTCCTCTGCCTGATTAGCTCTGTCTGTCAGTGGGGTGAGTCCCTCTCCTGTAATCAGTAACTGGAGCTGGTGTTGAAGACATGCCTCATCCCTCCTGCCCGCGTTGCTGTCAGGCGCGGGGGGAGCAGCACCACACCGAGCGAGCGCTCTGCTAGTGCTCTTTGGGGTGGACGAAAGCCCGTCCTCACCGGGGAATCCTCTTCCTCTGTGGTCTTACATTCAACCACAAAACACTCGAGAGTACTGCCGCAGACACCACTAAGATTCGTGGATCGAATGGGAGGCTGAATTCCCTTACATGTGGCTTTCTGCTTGGAAAGAGGAGTTTGTGGCAGTGCCCAGGATATAGAGCAGCCTGGAATGCTGAACAGCCAGAAGTTTATAGGTCTTGCCAGAAGCCTCGCAGTCAGTGCTGGAGTCAGACCTAGCTGTAATGTGAGAGACTGCAATTGTATCACCCAAAATTTTATTATCCACCTTCTGTACTTAAATTCCTGCTTGGCTTGTACCTTTCATGAAGCAGATTTCCCCTTGCCATCAGATAAGGCCACGTGGATGTGGCCTGTGATGAGGTTTTAGGTGGTTTGAATTTGCCTAGAAGTGGCTGCTTCCCCAGTTACCGTCCATACCAAGGGATGCAAGCAGGTTGTTCTGGGTGAAACCCATTGGTTTCTTGTACTGTTTGATGAGGCTGAAAGATGTGAAGGAGGGATCAGCTTGTGCTGTGATGTGTCGGGCACATCAGGCTCCCTGGTGCTCCAGATAGGCTTTGAACAACAAGCCCAGCCAGATGTAAGTGAATGCATCGAGACCTGGTGTTCCCAGCGTGGCCTCGGTGCCAGCAGACAGCTGCTCACTGCCTGTTGGCAGGAGCACACACGCACACTTGGCTGCCTCTGCCGGCGCTGTGCGTTCCTAGCAAGGGGCTGTGTTGTCAGAATAGACGCTGTTGCATGGCAGGGGCCAAGCCCAGGACCCCCCACTGACGTGCCACATGTGGGACTGTTTCCAGCACATTGGGGGATCCTGGCTCTGTGGCTCCAAGTGACAGGCACACGCAGCCCTGCTCTCCCAGCTCCCTCTGCTCTGCACCACCGTCACTCCCACTGCTGCTTTCTGAAATTCATGCTTTTTTCCTTTTACGAGCCAGCTTTCTTCCCAGTGCCAGTTTTCAATTTCTGCTTTTATGCTAGCAGAAGCCAAGCACTGAGTTGTTTCTGGGCAGCATCTTTTCAGTTTAGAGACAAGGTCTTCTGCGTTTTCAGAGTCCCAAAGAGCACCAGCACAGTTTACCACGTGTGGCCCTGTTGTTCCTGGTGCTGGTGCACCCTTTGCAGCATTCAGGTAAAAATGTCACTGGAAGCAGAGGAAGTCAAAGACTTCTAACACAGGTTACAAGATAAGACCTGCCTGAACTTTCCTTAGCAGCTTGAACTGAGGGGATGGAAGTAGCTTGTAAACTCACAGTAGCAGCAAGAGAGGTATTTCCAAAATGTGCTGGAGATCTAGAGAGGGACCTTCAGTCCCTTGGATCTCTTGGCAGCAGGCTCCACACCATGACCGGGGCTGTCTGTCCCACACAGTCAGCAGTTGCGGCTGAGAGCTGCTTGTTCTGGACAGGACAGGACATCGACAGATGACAGGAGAGCCACATGCACATTGTGTGTGATGAATGCAATCAGTGCTTTGCAGGCAGGTGCACATGGTTTTGCAGTGGGTAAACTGGGTTTAGATACCTATGACAAAGTGCCCTCAGAGGGCTCGTTGGGCTGGCGCTTTGTTGGTTGAGATCATTTGAGGGAGGCTCCTGTAGAGTGATTTTATCATGGTCCAGTTCATCTTTAGAGCTCAGATTACCTGCTGGCCAGAGCACTGTGCTGGAGACCTGGATTCATTTACTGTGATTCTTGTCCTGTTGGGAGATTTTGGGGAAAGTTGCTTTTCCCTGCTCTGCCTTGGTCTCCCCAGGGGACAAACCACTTACTGCTTTCATTAAGTGCTTTGATAGTACCAGCACAGGGGGGTGATGGCAGATGTGTTGATAGTGGCTAAAGCCTGCTGCAGGGAACACATCTGGGTGGGCTGACACCAGCTATAGCAATCATTGCTCTGACGGGCCTGGCTGGGAGATGTGGCCGTTTCACCCTTTGCATTGTATTAGCGTAAACTTTAGCGTGTGATTTCCTCTTGATAGGGCTAGTGGAGGCAAGAGCCGGCCTTGATGGGGCTGGTCTTGGGGCTTTTCAGCTGCATGCACCCCCATGCATTCCCCAGAGACCTCCCTTGGCAGGGAGCTGTATGTGGGTACGACATGTTTTGCCACCATGTTCTCTGCCAGCTCTGTTTGCCGGCACACATCACCATTAATGATGCGCTGTTGGACTCTTGTGTGCTGTGGCTTGGGAGGGCACTGCAACCAGCTACATCTGCCCAAGGTACCTGGGTTGCCCAGATCTCCTCATGCCAAAAAAACTTCACCCAGCCCATGGGGAGACCTCCTACCTCAGGTACACGGGTCTGACCCTCGGGGCTGTATCGGCTTTGGATAAGAGATGGCCCGTGGTCTGCAAGGGCTTTTCTGGCCTGCAGCAGGGTCTGTCTCCTTGGCAGAAGCCACTGCCCTGCCCCAACTGGAGTCTCCCGCAACGTGGGGAATGGGAGCATGCTTGGCCATGATAGCTGCTGACCTCCTGTCTTTCCCATTTCCTTCCAGTCCTGGACGCACAATATCCAGCGGGAGAAGGAGTTCCTGCGGAAGCTGGTGAAAGCCCGAGTCATCACTGACCTAACCAGTGGGTTTGGAGTGGCTGCAGCCACTGCCTCCAAGGGAGGAGACAAAGACGCACGCTGCAGCTCCAGGAGCAGGCACTGGCAGCCCCCCCGCAAGAAACCCACCTCACTGAAGACACACAGAGATGCCCAGGTGCTCTGGGAAGACCCTCTCACATTGCCAGTCTGCACGAGGGTTGCATCTGCTGCCTCCAGGCCTAGAGCTGGCAGGAGGTGGGCAAGGGACTGAGTGGGCCGTTTTTGAACTCTGCATCGCAGACGGATCTTCTGTGTCCTGAATTAAACAGGAAAGACTCAGGAGAGAGAAGAAAGGTTTGTGAATAAAACGATTTGTGCCAAATGGGAGGTGACGCTGCCCCGAGGCAGCAATGCCTGAATGTACAAAGTATTATTTTTTAAAAGAAACTCTGCTGGAATCATACTAGAAATACCAAGGTGCGAAGCAAAGTCTGCTTGTGCACAGCCCTGCGAAAAGCCTGGCCTCTCCATGCTCCATCTGTGTTGTCACCGGCCTCAGACCTTTCCCCAGGAAAACAAATCCGTCCAAAACTTCGGTGTCGTTGGTGCTGCTATAATTCGAAGGGAGAATAATGGCTTTCCCTCGTTCTCCACTTGGAGCTTCTGGATGGAGATGAGCATGGGTTTGTTTTTCTACACTTTTCCTTGCTTCCCGCATAGAGGCAGCAGCAGCAGCCACTTACTTGGCTGCGTTTTCCATAGCCGTTTGCCCTGCTCTGCCTCTGCCCTGACCCCAAGGTGGAGCGGGGAGCCGATGGCTTTCTCTGCCTGCAGCAGACCCTCCCCACCTTCCTGCCTGTCACGGCGCTGAGGACCTTGCCTCGTTGTGCTCAAGGCTTTCAGGCCTCTTGGTTTGTGCCTGCTGTGCAGGGCCGCTGTGGAGTCCGTGCAGATTGGTGTCACCGTTTCTGGACAGCATCTTGCTTTATTTTTGTGTGGGAGAGGAGTAATTTATTCTTTGGAAGGAGGTCAGATCTTGCGCGGAGATCTGAAGCTTTACAGTTTGAGAGCAGGCTGCCGAAGATGTTTGTTTTACGTTCCAGACTCGATCATGTTTCCTATTTAAGCGATGTGTGACCTCGGTGATGATGGAGCCTGCTGGCACGGGTGGGGGCCTGCTGGGAACCCTCACCCTCTGCTCGGCCCCTGCTCACTTCATTTCCAAGCTCCTCCCGTGCTGCTCTAGCACTGCTGCTCCTCCCGCTCTCAGGAGCACGTTCCTTCCTTTGCCGTCTTGATCCTGAGATGCAGTATTTGCACATTTGATTTGTATACGTATTTCAGAGGAGCTGGAATAAACTGAGCAACGTGGCCAAGTGCGAGGACAGCGGGGTGGTATCATCCACCTGGAGAGCGTGGGCAGAATGGGGATTGCCAGGGGAATGGTTACAGGTGGAAATCAGCTCCCACGCTCTCCTAGCCTGGAGCAGGCTGGACTGCGCCCGTGGGCACTGTCCCGAGCTGAGTCCCTGTGTGTCGAGGCACCAACGTGCAGCCAGCCAGTGCTGGGGTCAGTGGAGGGGGGATCCCGGAGGGATGCTGGCTGGGCTCATGGTCTTGGCGCTACATCTGACGTAGCCCAAGGATTGCAGTCTGCCTTGCTCTGAGCTGAAGGGAGAACATGGCCCTGACCTGGATAAGGGATGCTCAGAGCAGGGCTCGCATGGTTCCCCTGGGCCACCTCTGCTCCCGCTGACTTGCAGGGGGCTGTGGCTCTGGGGCTGAGACCTCCAGAGAGGACATGCAGGAAGGGCAGGCAGTGACCCAGGTGTGGGACAGAGGAACAAACAGAATGGTTTGAGACCAGGCTGCAGGCAGAGGCAGCTCTCAGGACATGGTGCTGGGTGCTGCCCACAGACCGGCATGGGATGTGCACCTCAGGAGCCTCTCCTGCATGGTGTGCACGTAGCCAAGGAGCTTGCTCAGGGGCAAGTCCTGTCCAGCTTCTGGTCCTGGCTGCTGCTTGCCTTGTAGTCTGGGAGCAGCTCAAAGATCCTGCCTTTTCCAGGATGCAGAAGACAGATGCTGGGAGGCTCTCCCTTCCCTTTCCCCTTCCCATGTCCCTTCCCTTGTCCCTCTGGCCTCCCAGCCAGGCGGTCCCTGCTCCCCGCAGTACATGCCTCCCACCAGGATGCACTGTGAGGTTTCCAGCATGGAGAGCTGGGGTTTCCAGCAGGTCTTTGAGCATATGCTGTGGCAGATACTCCTTTGAATATTCTCCCCCAATTTTTCCGGCTCAAGGAGCCCAAGGGACTGGATTTCCATGGCTCTTGCCAGACAACACTCCCTTTGCGGTTCCTGTGTGTCAGCCTGGACCTGGGACCATCGTCCCAAGAGTCCCTGCCACGGTGGCAGTGGGGGTGCCTGGGGGGGACCTGGCCGAGGTTGTGGCTGGGGAAGGGTGGGCACCTGCCCTCTGCCTCAGAGCTTGAACTGGGTCTTTAACTAGCTGCTGTGGGAGCCCTGGGGCAGTGACAGGGTGATGGGCTGCATCCATATGCTACAGTGAGCTGAGATGCCAGAGAGCAGGTGGCTGCACCCAGGAGGAGGAGGAGCGGGGTGAAGAGTCTTCCATGTCCGTGCTGGGCTCCTCTCCACCCCCCGGGGGAAGCACCCCCATGGAGGCTTGTGATGGCATTAATTTGATTTAGTCCGTTTCATTGAGCACTACAAAGCTACAGGGCACCTTTATCTTCCAGCTCACTGGCTCCAGGTCCAAGGAGAGAGCATGACCCCCGCTCTGCTTTTCCTGGCATCCTAGCTCCCCACCACGGCCAGGGACAGGTCCTGATGGGAAGCTGTCCCTGCAGACCAGGGAGGTGACTCCAAGCCCTTCCCTCGACCTTCATGAGGGTCTCCAGGCAGAAGTGCCCAGGCTGAATAGATGAGTGCATGGCCCAGGGTGACTGTGGTGGGTCAGGACCACCTGCAAGTAGAAGGAAAGAGAGGGTGGGGGGTTGTTTGGGGGCCAAAGGCTCCCCTCTAACTCACTGTCCCATTTGACATTGGTGGGGCAAGCACACCCACGGAGCAGCCCTACGGCCAGGTGATAGGGGTGTGCACCCCAGCCCTGGAAGCAGTGTGCAGCGCTGGGTTTCACTCCTGGATGCTGTTCCTTTGGCTGCCTCCCCGCGTGCACCTGCAGCCACCTCTCGCCCTCTGAAACGCTGCAGTCCTGCCAGCTCGGAGCGGTGCACGCGGGTCAGAGCAGGGTCAGTGGGACAGATGTGAGTCTTGGCCTCTCCCTTGCAGTGACTCACCTTTTCAGCTTGGAAGGGAGAGCCCAGGGGAATTCTCCACAGCCTAAATATAGAGCGGGGTTGCCTGGCACCTCTGACGCGCTGCAGTGCAGAAAGGCCACTCGGGTGGCAGGGAACCTGCGTAGAGAGAGGCCAGGGAAGTGCAGGGAGGTCGGGGAGCCAGCTCCCGCAGCAGGGTTTTGCTCCAGCTGGTGCAGAGAGCAGGTCTGGGGAGCTGCAGGCCAGCCAGCATGTGCTGCTCCGGGGGAGAGGGGCTGCCAGAGAGCTGCTGCTGCGCTGACCACGCCATGAGCACAGGCTACTCATGCATTTGTGGCGTACAGCCCTCCCCAGTGCCTGCCACCCTGGCGTCGCGCTCCCTCCACCAGCTCACACCATTAGGGCTGGCCATGCTGTGGCCTCAAGCTCACACGTGCCAAACAGAGGCACTGCAGCCAGGGAGCATGAGGCAGCAGCGGGATCCTCTGCGGCCCAGCATCTCTGGGCTTCCAGCATCTCCTTTTCCTGGGAGGGAGCAGCAAGGAGGCCCTGCCCTGCCATCCTGCTTTGCAGCCAGGGAGCATGAGGCAGCAGCAGGATCCTCTGCAGCCCAGCATCTCTGGGCTTCCAGCATCTCCTTTTCCTGGGAGGGAGCAGCAAGGAGGCCCTGCCCTGCCATCCTGCTTTACCCCTCAGTGCGGGCACTGCTGGGAGAGGGAGAAGGTGTCAGGACAGGGCTATCTGTCTGTGTCAAACAGGGGCAGGCAGGCTCCGTACGGGCAGCACCAGGGGACAGGCAAGGGCTTTCAGACTGCCTGGCAAGGAGGCAGCTGCCATGCTGAGCTCCACCGGCACCAGCACGGCGCGTGCCATTGGCCCAAGTGTGCATCACACGCAGTATTAGAGACGTGTCCTTCGGTGCAGGCGACCCGGGCCACTACCCAGCCCCTCTGGGCACCAGCTCCTTGCACAGCCTGCACAGGGACTCCCTCCAAAGGCCAGTGCGCTCGCCGGTACTGTACCAAGCTGAGATGCAAGAACTCAATGAGTTTTTAAAATTAGTTTTAGTTTATGCGATTTTTTTTAATTTTCCCTCTAGGCAGGGAGGGCAAGAGTCTTGCAGACTCCTCCAAGCCGGCTTATGTCACATCAATTCAGTCATATCACAGAAGCAATAAAGCTATCAAACAAGCTTGGCTGGCCTCTTTCTTCTGCTGCCTTTGGCCTTTTTTAGGGGAGGCAGAGGGATTCCCCTGCTCAGGCTGTCCCCAGCCTGGTTTCACTGCTGACTCCTCCAGCACAGTAACCCAGAGGCAGCTGCCGGGAGCTGCAGCTCGCTGATGCCACTGGCCTGGTGCGGGGGACAGGAGAGGGCTGCGCTCCTCCTTGCTGGTGACCTGAGGGTGGGAGAGGGGCTTGCAGGGTGGGTGCATGTCATGTCATGGAGCAGAGGGGTGGGGGCTTGTCCTGCCCAAGACAGGCTGCCTGCAACTCTGCCTGCTCTCTCAGGGGCTCCCTGCCAGCTCTGACACCTGCCCGGTCCCAG
>NW_008825574.1:83961-86195 GCF_000699105.1 Pygoscelis adeliae | reverse complement strand
ACAGGGCTTCCGGAGCCACGGGATGAGTCGGGGACAGTCCCATCGCCCGGGGAAATGGGGTGGCTGCTTCCAGGTGGGTGACCGGTCTGACAGACCTGCCAGATCCTAAACGCAAGGAATGGCTTCCTGGCAGCACCGATGGGACACCACAGAGGCAACTGCCCAACCCTCCCTGGTGTGTGGCTGCAAGTTCCAGATCCCTCCCAGAAAGGAGATGCTGGAGCTGCTCAATCCCTCCTTTCTGCCCTCCTCTCTTCCCGGCCCTTAAAGAGCAGGGCCACTGCTGCCATCGGGCTGGGCCAGCCCCAGGGGTGGCCTGTGCCCCGTCCTGGCCTTGGGAGGGCTGTGGAGGGGGAGAGTGCAGAGCCTGGGACCGGGGTACATTGGGACAGCCCATGGGAGGTTCAGGTCAACAGAAAGGACACTTGTTCTGGAGCAGGTGTCCCCGAAGGAGCCACATCACCGCTGAGATGGGGACGATGCAACTGGTCAGTCCGTCTGCGTCACAGCTCTCTCCCACGTGTTTTGTCACACCCAGCCATGGCATCGCATAGGCACGGCAGCAGCCATGGCGTGCTCAGTCTTGCCATCTGGCTGGACCACATCACCCCCATCCCACCTCACAAGGGCGGCACCTTCAGGGACAGATGTCACAGCGGGCCCTGGCACCACAGGGCTCATTCCAGACCAGACAAGGGACACGGGGACACCCCAGCCCTGGGGTGCAGGAGCACAGCAGGCGGTGCCTTGGGAGGCACCAAGCCAGCCGCTACCAGCAGCAGCCAGGGAGCAGGGCACCCATCTGTTTGGAGACCCATGGAGCCGGGGACCCTGCCCTGCACCCCAGCACCCTGTGGGGCCCAGCCCACGCTCAGCGCTCCCCAGGGCAGAGCCAATACTCGTGGGAAGCCAAGAGGAGAAAGCAGTGCCCGGATTCAGGCACAGCATTGGGATGTGCCACCTCCTGTCACCACGATCTCGGTGGAACAGGGAGGAGGTGCCGCTGGCAGGACATCAGTGGAGCTGACGGCAGCAGTGGGGTCACGTCTCCCAGGACAAGGGCCAGGGGCAGAGGAGGGAGCCAGGGCCCCCAGGGGTCGGGGGCCCCAGCCACACCTGGAAGAGGACAGAGGCCAGGCTTTGCACAGCCACACCTTTCACAGGAGCAGGGACACTGTGGTGTGTCCATACCACCTGTCCCCTGGATATCCCCGTGCCATGCCCACCACCAGCATCACACCCACAGCAGCTCCCGGCTGTGCCCTGGGGACACGAGGACCAGCCCAACCCACAGGGAAAGTGGGAGGGGATGGGGTAACCCCTGGGGTGAGCCAGCACCTGGGGCTGTCTCCAAGCCCCAAGGGCTGTCCGTGCGGGAAGCAGCCCTCCCCTCTGTTGGCAGCCCTGCCTGGGCAGCTCCCACTGCATGGGCAGGGCTGTGACCAGTCCCAGCCCCATGGGGACAGCCAGGCAACCTGGAGCGGGACATGCCACTCGCACAGAAACTTTCCAAGCGGGCAGCCCCATTAGTCTGCAGCCCTGCAAAGCAGAGGATCCTGTTCCCTGTCCCCCGTCCCCTGCCCCCAGGGATTCCCATTCCCCACCCCGGGGATGCTCCTGGGCCAAGGCATCCAGGGTATCACCTCTGCCAGCTATCATGAGGGCATCACGGATGGGAGCAGCCTCAGGCCACAGCCGTGGGGCAGTGCAGCCCCATGGCAGAGCCCACCCTCCCACGCCATCCCACCAGCAGGCGTGAAGCCACCCACGGCCACAGGCTTGGCCAAGCTGCCTGTGCTGGGAGCAGGGGGGAACCAGGGGCACGTGATGCGGGCATCACGGATGGGAGCAGCCTCAGGCCACAGCCGTGGGGCAGTGCAGCCCCATGGCAGAGCCCACCCTCCCACGCCATCCCACCAGCAGGCGTGAAGCCACCCACGGCCACAGGCTTGGCCAGGCTGCCTGTGCTGGGAGCAGGGGGGAACCAGGGCCACGTGATGCCACGCCAGGGCAGGGGCAGCAGCTGCGGGCTGCAAGCCACCTCCACCGTCCCTGCTAGCAGTGACGGGGACAGCTTAGCCGGTGCCCCCTGTGTCAGCACATTCCCCAGCAGGTGATGCCGCAGGAGGGACGCGGGAGTTGTCATCCCCATGCTGGATAATCCGACGAGATGAGACAAGACGAGGCGGCTGGCTCCACCGGTGGCTCGGCACCCCCGGCCCGCCCCCCCCGCC
>NW_008825574.1:80087-80583 GCF_000699105.1 Pygoscelis adeliae | reverse complement strand
GGTGTCCCCACAGGACCTGCTTGCCCATCCTGCCCCTCACGGCCCCACTTGTCCGGGCTGCTCTGGGGCTGCGCATCCCAGCTCGGCACAGGCAGCAGGCTGGGGAGCCAGCGCGGGGCCGGGGGGTGGCTGCACCCAAGGACCCTGTGCTAATGGATTGGGAGTTTCCAAGGTCAGGCTCCCACCACGAGCAAGAAAAACATTCCCAGGGAAGGGCCATGGGAAAGGGCCCCCCCTGCGGCACTCTCAGCCCCAGCCGCTGCCTCACAGCCCAGCCTGGCATCCTGGGCTGCTTGCGCAAGGAGGTGGCTGTGTCCCCCTGAGGAGAGGTGCTGGGCAAAGGCTGGGCTGCCCCAGCTGCCAAATCTCTTCGAAGGGGTGTGCAGGGTGGCAAGGGTGCCTGGCTGTGCAGGGAGGGGACTTGGGGGGGGGCATCATGCATGGGGTACAGGAGGGGTTGCAGGCGGCTGGGGTGGCGAGGGAGGGGATGGCATGC
>NW_008825574.1:79733-80075 GCF_000699105.1 Pygoscelis adeliae | reverse complement strand
CCAGCTCCCAGCTGACCAGCTCGATGCCCACCCCATCCCCTCTGTGTGGGCATTGACCCCCACCTCTACACTTGCAGCCAGCATGGAGCAGCGAGCGGGGCCACCAGAGCCGAGACCTGCAGGACCCACCACGCACCTGCAGCCCAAGGTGAGCCCAGGCCTGGGTGGTCACAATAGCTGGGACCACGCATCCCCATCCCCATCCCCAGCTCATGGAGCCTCATCCCTGGTGTGGGGACCCTGGTCAGGGGCTCACCCCGCTATGCTGTGCTTTGTCGCAGGAGGGGACACTGTGGGGGCTCCTCGCCATCTTCTCGCTGCTGGCTGGGCTGGCTGCGGGTA
>NW_008825574.1:70898-71603 GCF_000699105.1 Pygoscelis adeliae | reverse complement strand
GGGCCCCCCCCTGCCTGCCCCGGGGACGCATCCTGCCTGGTGCACGGCTCCCGGAGGGAGCACGTGGGCCTGGCAGTGCCCATCACAGCCCCTTGCCGTGGTGTGGCCAGTGCAGGGTGGCATCAGATGCGGCAATCGGGACTTGGGGACCATCCCCTGAGATGCTGGGGAGACTGGGGGAACTGATTTTGTCTCCTTGTCCCAGCGGTGCCCAGCTGTGTCTCTTCATTTTTTTGGCCAGGAGCACTCTCCTCAGCATGTCCTGTCCCAGCTTTGCTACGGAAGCACCTGGGACATGCCAGGGCAAAGCCGTGGAGGGGATGGGGAAATTCCCCACTGCAGGATGCCACCAAGCTCCAAGGGGACAGTCCTGTCCCGAGAGACAGGGGATGCAGCAGACAGGCCAAGGAGGGTTCAGGCCCCCTTGGGAGCCACCTCTGGGGGATCCTGGCTTTGGACACTGGGGCACAGGGGCCTCCCTGCACCCCGGGGGAGCTGGGGAAGGAAGTGCAACCTGTGGCTGCAGACTTGGAGTAGGCCCTGCACCTCCCTGGGGACATCACTCCCCTGAGACCGTGCTCGCTGCTCCGCTGGGACCATGCACGGCGGGGATCAAATTCCCCTGCGTGTGTCAGGGCGGCGGACGCCAGGCAGTGGTGTTGGGGTGAATGACTACAGCGAGCCCAGCATGGTGCCCCGCACCCC
>NW_008825574.1:68296-69713 GCF_000699105.1 Pygoscelis adeliae | reverse complement strand
CGGTAGCCCTGAGCGTGGAGCATGGGCGGGTTGCGGGCCGCTGTGGGGAGCCCCAGCCCGTGCGGGGCTGCCTCTGCACATCAGGGCCGGGCTGGGGGTCTGAACACATGGGGCCCCATGCTTCTGGTGGCAGAGCCCTGGGGATGAGAAGATGCTTGGCTGGGCACCCACCCACCCTACCGCCCCGCAGGCATCTGGCCAGTGCCGTACCGTAAGGAGGGGTCTGCAGGTCACGGCAGGGGACGGGCAGGCTCGGCATCCCCCAGGAGGGTGGTGGGTGAGGGATGGGGTCTGATGGTGCCGTCCCCTCTGTGTGCAGGGGACAACGTGACGACGGGTGGCCCGGGCACCGTGGAGCTGGCAGAGGACCTGCTGCTGCGTGCCGAGCGCTCACCGCCAGGTGCCAGCAAAGCCAAGAAGGGGGTGCGGAAACCCTCACGGGGGGCCCGTGGGCGCAACTGCCACATTCGCAACCTGATGGTGAAGGTGCGTGACCTGGGCCTGGGCTTCAACTCAGATGAGATCGTGCTCTTCAAGTACTGCAGTGGGTCCTGCCACCGGGCGCGCAGCAACTACGACCTGACCCTGGGCAACCTGCTGCGGCAGCAGCTCATCACCCCAGGGCCACAGGAGCGGGTTCTCAGTCACCCCTGCTGCCGGCCCACCCGCTATGAGGCTGTCTCCTTCATGGACGTGCAGAACACGTGGCAGACGGTGGAGAAGCTCTCGGCGGCCGAGTGCAGCTGCATCGGCTGAGGAGGGGGCCGCCGGCTCAGCCCCAGCTCGACACACACCGGCAGACCCTGGCTCATGGTGCACAGCAGTGCCGATGCTCAGAGGAAGGGTTTGGCGGAGGCGGGTGTCCCTGGTTTTACGTGGCCACGAAGGACTGAGGCGAGATGGAGCCGTGACAGGGGGGTGGGCGGCTGAGCCCCCTCCCGCTCAGTGCCAAGCAGCTGGTGCCGCCAGCTACATGGGGTTCTGCCCAGGTGCACCCCAGCTCAGCCCTGGGAGAGGAGCTGGAAGGGGTATGGAGCATCCCCACTGCTCACGGGGGTCTGCCAGCCCGGTGTCCACCAGCAGCACCTGGCTCACCTGTGCCCTGTCTGGACTGGCGCTCCCGCACCCCTGCTTTAGGGGAGCTGGGGCCAAGCGGCCGCCAAGCTTCAGAAGGGGACAGAAAAGGGGCAAAACCTCTCTGTCCCCTTGGGCACCCTGGGGCTGGCAGTGGCTGGAGCTGCCCTGCAAGGAGCGGGTGTCCCTGAGGCCAGGGGTGCAGCGGGGCCAAACCGCACCAGCCCAGGGTGGGGGACCCGCACCTGGGCTGGCAGCAGCCCCTGGTGCTCCACAGGGTGGCGGGGCACAGGTGCCTGCCAGGACCCCTGCCCAGCTCCCGGGGGGTGGCAGGGGCCCCCCG
>NW_008825574.1:65837-67186 GCF_000699105.1 Pygoscelis adeliae | reverse complement strand
CAGAAATGGGAGCAGAAGGGAGGAGTTGCATCTCCGACGGGCGTCCTCGGGGTCGCCGTGCTGCAGCGCCGGGCAGGGAGAGCCTACGGGTCCAGTCCTGGCTGCCCCACGACGTTATCAGTGTCTCCACCAGGCAGGGAAGGGAGGGTGCCCGGGCTCTCGCCAGGTGCTGGGAATTGTTGGGAATTACGGTTGGGAAAAGCCTTTGGAGGGCGGATGGCCCGGTGATGCTTTTCTAAACCTGGATTCATCCAACCCCCACACTCCTGCTGATGCTCGAGGTCCTCCTAAGCAGCTGCAGGGCAAGAGGAGTGAGGTCGTGATTGCCGAAACCTGGGACCCAGGGAGTGGCCATGGCAAACCGAGGCCTGCCAGCACCACACTGCTGCTGGGAAGACCACCGAGCAGCCACCGTGTGACCTGGGGTTCATCACGGAGACCGAGCAGGGCATCCCAGCAAGCACCGGGGGAGGCAGCCGGGCAAAACCCTTCCCTTGGGCCATCTTGGAGGTGATGGGGGCAGGGCAGCAGAGGATGCGTCCCTGAAGGACAAACAGCAAGAAAGCGCTTCTCCCTTCCACTCATCCTGTAGCCAGACATCCACTCGGAGACTGACAGCCTGTCGGTCCATAGCTCGGTCCCCAGACAGCTAGTGGGAATCCCAGCATCCTCATTTTTCCTCGATAAGAATAGACCAAGTTCCTTGCCAAAGCGATGCCCACGGGCATGCTGGTGGGCACATCGCTTGTGTTTCGCACCCGTCCCTACCCAGCAGCTTGCCTGGCCTTGTGGGAAGTGTCGGGTGAAGGATGTCAGGTTTGTAAGTGGGCGCCGGTTGCCTTTGTGGCCGCAGGTGAGACAGCCCACCTCTGCCAGGGAGACGGAGACAGAGCACGGCCGGGGGGATTAACTGATGTCTGGAAAACGCTACGTTAATGCAACCTTCTGCAGCTTAATCTGCATATATCCAGGGCTGCTGGATGATTTTGCCTCCGACTTCCTTTCTCTTCGGCAGACACAAACCGCTCCTTTGTTTGCACCAACAATGAAGTGCACACTTGCCCAGGAAGGGTGGGCAGTGGCAGGGCGGGGGGCGCCTGGCGCTGGCTGGGTGAGGTGGGGCTGTGCTGAGAGGCAGCTCGCCCTCGCCGCGCTGCTCTGGATTTAGTCTCCTGCCGCCTGGGAGGAGGCAAAGATGCCCTCTAGGATGCTTTGGCTCCCCTCCCCCAGCCTGCCTGGCTTCTCCTGGTCTCTGCAGGCTTTGCCATCTCAGTGGTGTCCTCTGAAGATGCGGCTGTGGAGCATGGTGAGGCTCTGAGCTGCTGGCTAGGGGCAGCAGCATGGTCTCC
>NW_008825574.1:61693-65774 GCF_000699105.1 Pygoscelis adeliae | reverse complement strand
CAGCTCAGAGCCCTCCTGTGTCTCTCTTTTCAAGGGAGGGCTGTGGGGTGTTTCTGGTACAAAGCGAAGGAAAGGTGGGCTTTGCTGGGGGCTGGGCTGGTGAGAGGCAGGTGGGTAGAGCTGCTTTGTCAGAGGTGATGCTGGCAGAAAAATGATGCTTCTACTGGTCTGGGCCCTTCTGCCTGCCAGGTTTTGTGTATGGCTTTATTAATAACATTGAATAATGATTAAAGTTGGGGTTTGACTCCACTCTGAGCTAGTTAGTCATAAGTGCTGGGGTTAGGAACAGCATAAGGAGCTGGTTATATCTTAAATCAGAGGGTTGAAGTCTCTCCAGGTCACCCGCAGTGGAAGTCATCACGTGTGGCAGTTGTAGCCAGGGAAGTCTCTGGTCAGACTGTGCCCGTCACGCTCTTCTGATGGTTTTCGTGGGAAGGATTCACATCCCTGGAAGACCCTTCTGTACCTCCGCTGTTGTTTATTATGTGATGGGCTGCATGGGGGCCCACAGTTTTGCAGGGCTCTGGGTGCCCGTGTAGCTGAAGAGGATCGTTGCTGTGTTTATTCAGCATGACGTGTGCCAGAGAGAACCGGTTAGATCCCTCCAGCTGTGACCAGCGGTTGCAGGGAGGTGGGAGGGTATGGACGCTGTGGGCTGAGCCCACATTGCCCTTTGCCAGCCGGCAGGTCTGAACGCCTGCAGGCAGCAGGCAGGCAGCTGCCTCCCTTCCTAAGGAGGTGTCAGGTTCAGGTGTTCTGCTTCAAGAGCCGTCTGAAAGTTGCTCCCTGCATTTTTTTCTTTTTCTCCGTTTTTCCATACGGAGCTCTCCCATGACACAGGGAAGGAGCAGGGCCGTGCTGGGGCTGAGCTGCTGCAGTACGGTTACTGTGTCAGCATCCCCCAGTCCCAGCCGAGGGCTGCTCAGCTGCTTTTTGTTTTCTTCCGAGCCTGACCCAAGATGCTGCTCTGGCTTCGGCACAGCTAGAGCAGGCTGGCGTGGCCATGCTGTGTGGACCTGCTGCGCGGCCGGCTGGCAGCTCTGGGCTGGCTCTGCTTCCCCTGCACCTGCTGCTGAGCGGGGCTCTGCTGCTGCGGCTGGAGGGGTCGGAGGGAAGGGAAGGCTGGGTGAGCCGAGGGCTTCAGGCTGCGAGGATGCTCAGCCTTCCCGTGCCTAAATGGTGCAATCTGGTTCGTGACCTACGTGCACTTTTGCGTGCCCAGGGCCCGTCCCTGGTGTGACTGACAGCCTGGTGATGGGGCGACGCTGCCTGGGGAGGTGACGCTCCTGCTGCAGTATGAACCCTGCTCCGGTGAAGATGGATTGCAGATGCTCGGTCCCTGCTGGCTGTGTCCGTCTCGGAGGAGCAGTGCACAAGCAGGACTTGTGCCTTGCATTTTGGCCCCCCCGCCCCGGGTCAGGGGTGGCAGCACCTAACGCTGTGGGGTTGGACAGGAGGAGAGACCCTCTTTACCTGCTTTCAGTGCAGCTGAATCTGCCCCAGCGGTATCCCCCTTTTTGAAATAAGAAAGAAGGCAATGCCATTCCTCTGTGAATTTCCCAAGAACCTGCTCTCGCCCTCTTTTTTGTCTGATTCCTTCCAGGTCTTTCCTCCCTTGGCCTGCCTCTCACCCTCTGGGGTGTCTGTAATATTCACTGACGTCTTTTCCCTAGCATGTTTAGCGGTCTGGCATCTCTGGGCCTTCCAGATTGCCGTGTGCCTCTCTGGAGATGCCTGATGAATGCACAGAGTCTCTCCAGCAGGATGGGTAGGCGGGGTGTCATGGAGCTGACATCCGGAGCCTACCGTGATGGGAGAGGGGTGGCTTTGATCACTGCTCCTCGGAGATGCTGAGCCTCAGGGATGTGGCGGCTGCTGGGGCTACCTTCCACCCGGGAGGATGGGGAGGAGAAATCCAAGTGCATCTGCTTTCTTCAGAAAAAGGTTATTGCCTATCCTCAGAAGCCTGGTCAAGAGAATTATGGATACGTCAGGATGGGGGAATGGCATCCCCTGTCTGATGCACCGCTGGCAGTGGCTTGGCCACTTCTTCCTTAGAGGCAGCCCACGTATGTGAGATGTAGCAACCGTGCCGGGGATGGTAAGTTAGGGGCCTCGGGAGGGGAGATTCTTGCAAAATTGAGGGAAACGAGCAGTCATCTTGTTTAGCATTTAAGCAGGTCTTCACTGCAAAAGCAGATTCCACCCAGAGCCAACCTTGGCTGAACACCTTGATCCTTCCTGTGGCGCGGTGGTGATGGGATGAGAGAGCAGCACCTTGTATTTGCCAGGGCTTGGCTTTGCCCTACAAGGGCCATCACTGGAGCCTCATCTCAGCTCCGTGCCAGCGGGGATTCCTCTCAAAACGCTTGCAGACTTGTTCACCAAAATGATGGGTAGAAACACGAGATGGTGGGCAGAGGGGTTTGGGTCACCCTTGCAACTCGTCCTGGGCTTTGTGCTCCCAGGGTTTCTCTCTGGTCCCGCTCACCCTTTGTTTGTGCGGCCCCCCAGCCACTGCTGCTGAGAGCACGTGTCTCCTACCGCCCCTGTCCCTGCTGGGGACCACGCCATTCTCTGCAAAGGGCTGCTGGCAGCGAAGCAGCAGGAGGGATGCCAAGGCTGCCGAGCCACGTCTGGGCTGCAGCCCCTTCCGGACAGCCAAGGACTTGGTGTGGGCAAGCTGGGCTCAGAGGGGTGCGAAGTGACAACACCTCTTATTAGGAGTGGGGAAAAAAACCAATGTTCTTTAGGACTGCTGGCAAAGTGTGGGTGCCTTGAGCAGGAGCAGCATACCTGGCAGCACACACACAGCTTTATTTTGCATCCATTTGCTATCCTCGGCGCTTCGGCGTGCTGCCGCCTTCCTGGGGCTGCTGGCTGCTCAGCCTGCCCCGACCTGGCCGGGGGGGGGCAGGGGGGGGGGGGGGGTGGGGGTAGGCAGGGATGACGTTCCCTTCGCTCGGCAGAGCAGTGGTAATGGCTGTGCTGTCGCAGGCCTGGAGCACTGGCGGTGCGAGTGCGTTCAGCTAGAAAGGACAGCGAGAGACTGCAGTGGGAGACATCCTGGGGGGTCCTGCTGGAAGAAGGCTGGTGACAGCTGAGGGGCCATGGCCACCGCTGCCCCTAGCATGCTGCGGCTGTGGGCATGGGGCAAGGAGCAGAATAGGAATATGTTTTGCAGATTGCTGTTTTACCTGCCGGGTTGCAGACCTCAGAGCTGTACCGGCTGTTACCTCCATTAGCTCAAGCAGACTGGTCCCTGGAGTGGACCCGTCTCTCCGTGGAGCCTCCCAGGAATGGCAGGCACCACGCTCCCACTCTGTGGGGCTGGAGCCGCATGTCTGGGGCTCCTCTTTTCACCCCACAAATGGCACGGACATAACACGTCTCTGCTGGGAACCCTGTGTTAATGGATTTACGTGGTGCATTTGGGGAGACAGCCTGCTGGCTCTGGGCTCCCTGCAAAAGCTCCGAGGGGTGAAGGCTGGGGGATGCTGGGCTCGTAGCAGCTCCTTTTCCCTTGTGATGCTAGACTGTGAGCTAAGATCCAGGTGCCTTTGCTTGGCAATAACTCTCCTTGGACTGGTCCCCCTCCCACTGTCCAAAGTGACCAGCGTGGGACCTCTGACCCATGCCTTTTGGACAAGCTCCCCCTGCCCCAAGGCAGCTTACTTCTGGCTCTCTTGAGCAGCTGATACCACTCCAGTATCTAGAGCCTGAGACTTTGGCCACAGCTTTTTAGTGCAGGGAAGACCCATCATAACAAGCTTGAATTATTTTCAGCCAAGCAGAGCTGATGTTGGAGAAAGGTCCTTCCCTGGCCAAAGGGCATAGCTGACAGCCGGGCTGTTTACCAGCTCTCATGTTACAGGTCTAATTGCAGAGGAGGCAGGTCTGGTGGCAGCCACCCGTTCAAATCAGAATGCACAAAGCCTCCCTGTTAGATGTCACTGCCCGATTTCATGCCTTCTACTTCTCCCTCCTGGCACTAATGAGTTCCCCTCATCATCTCCAGTGCTTCCTGATGGGCCTGAGAGCGCTGGACAGCGCGGTGTTGTCAAAGTCCAACAACAGCCGG
>NW_008825574.1:60471-61416 GCF_000699105.1 Pygoscelis adeliae | reverse complement strand
CCCGTTCAGCCGCCCTGGGGCACGTCCTGCCTTACCTCTCTACCTGGCATCCTGCACACGGGCAGGAACAGCCGTGCTCCGGCCAGGAGCCGTCATGGCCGATCCCCTCCCGGGCACGGTGCTCAGGGAAGGAGGGTGAGAAAGCCAGCAGCCGCATTTTTCCAGAATATTCTTCTGAATTCCAACAGCTTGCAGCATGACTCTTCAGCGTCAGCTTTGTTTCCATCCTCTGAATAACTTAGTGTAGTTGGTAGACTTGATCATCTTGCTGCTCACCCTCTCTCCCCGAGGTGCTGAGCAGTGGAGGCTCCAGCGTGCGTCCCCGGGGACCTCTGCTGGAAACCTCCCCAGAGGCTCCCTGCGGGAGGAGCAGGGCTCTGGGGTGCTGTTGCTGGGCGAAGGATGCCTTTCTGGAGAGCTCGCTGGTGACAGCGGGCACTGCTGCAGGGTGGACGGAGCATGAGGGGTGCAGGGCAAGGTACTGGGGTGGGGGTGGTGGGAAAGCCATCTACGTGGCTGGAAAGCTGACCCTGCCTGGGGAGGGGTCTCGTGACCTGATTGCTCACCGTTCCTCTAATGCAGTGGTAGTGACATCTCCCCAGCATGAGCATCGAGGGAAGCATCTATGGTAATGCTCCCTCTTTGCCATCGTTACAATGCAGCAGAGGTTTTTTCACTTGGACAGTGCCAGAGTCTCTGCTGCCAGGGCTGCGTGCAGGATGCTCGCTCAGGGGCTGCGTGCAGGATGCTCACGCCTCAGCCTCGTGCCGGGCTCTGCCTGGTCGCTCGCTCCTCTCCCTTCAGTCGGGTGATCCCATGAAAGCACTGGGGTCTGCTTGCTTGGAGGCGGTGGCGGGATCAGGCCTTAGCCAGCAGCGCCGGCAGCCTCAGCCAGGCGGGAGGATGAGCCCACAGCTGCTTCCCAGGTGGCAGGGCGTGTACGGC
>NW_008825574.1:60083-60420 GCF_000699105.1 Pygoscelis adeliae | reverse complement strand
GTCAGCCAGCCCCCACTTTGCTGCCCTGCGACGTTCCCCATCACCCGCGGTGCTGTGTAAGGCTCACCCTGCGTGCATACTGCTCCGGGGGCTCGCTTCGGTGTGCCCAGAGTGTGCGCAGTGCCGCGCTTTCCCTGCACAGCTCCCCACTGTGACACCATGAAGCAGCAGCCCTGAAGCCAGCGGAGGTGAGCGGCTGGGGAGCTTGTGGGTTGGAAGCCCAGTGCTGGAGGTCAGGTCCGTCCCCCACACGTGGTGCAGTCCGTGCTTTACAAACCTCATACTTGACTAGAGGTTAGGGCTCCTGGGGCATGTATGTAGCTTGTGCCTCATAATA
>NW_008825574.1:42678-60029 GCF_000699105.1 Pygoscelis adeliae | reverse complement strand
ATGCAAAATAGAAGAACTCAATTAATTAGGAAATGTGTGGGAGTGTAAATGGAGAGGCTGGGAGGAAGTGGGGAGGGGTCCTGGGCTAGGAAGCAGGCGGAGGGGACTGCTGCCAGCCTTTGCACCTTGTCGGGGTGCCCAGCGAGCGGGGAGGGATAAGAGTGGGCTGTCACTGACTCTGGGAATTTCAAGGGAGATTTCTTTTGGAAAGAAAATAAGCAGCAAGCTCTGATGAGAGCAAATAAGAGGCTGAGCCGGTAATGGAGGAGATAGTTGGGAGCTCCAGCTCCAGCCCTGCTGCAGGATGACTCAGTCTTCAGCGAAAGAGCAGGGATAGGAGCCAGGTTCCTACCCCCCAGGAGTGGTTGAGCTTTTAGCACATCTGCAGCTACTGCTCGATAGTGAATTAAATGGTTGCTTTGATGGGAGGGGATGACAGTGGTTACCTCTGCCCCAGCAGCTGAGTGATGCTTCAGGCAAGAGTCCCAGATAACCGAGAATAGAGCAAGGTTTTGGGTAGCTGCGGCTAACTCGTGGGCTCCCCTTGGCCACTCTGTTGGGACAGATTTCTCTCTCCCCATGTCCTGCTTATCTAGGGTTAACCTTTTCTGTGTCAGGATACCTCTGCAGAGGGACAGGCATCTGTCCCACTAAAGGACTGTGTCGGCTGGCTCTGTCTCCTACGACATACTTCATAACCTCTTTCTTTCTCACAAAGAGGTTATCCTCGTTTCCCCCCGCCACGAAGTCTTGAACAGAGGCATTTCAAGTCATGGCCCAGGCAATGCTGTCTCTGTAAGGTTCCTGCCATTTTGTCCTGCTCTTTGGTCTTGTGCTGGGAAGCAGTGGGAGGCACGAGTGCTTGCTTGGAAAGCTTGTTCCTGTGCCCCAGGCTGCCAGCTCTGCACGCTTAAAAATAGGGTTTAAATCCCCTCCTGGGTACAAGAGCCACGCAAGAATTTCATAGAGCTTTTTAGGGGGGAGGAGGAGGATATTTGAGACCTGGAGCCAGGATGGGGTCATGAGAAATCCTCTGCACCTGCTGGAATCATCCTCTGATTTGATGGTGGGGCAACGGGTACCTGACAGCCTAACAAATGCCATTGCTTTTCCTTGCTCCTGGCGTATGCAGTCAGCGATTTGAAATGAAACATGCTGTGCCAGGCAGAAAACCTCGCTGCGGGAAGATGGAGTTCAGGCAAAGGGTAGTTCTGTCGCCCTCCACGTGTGAGGGCATTGCTGGTTACCAGTTGCACCCACTCAGCATAAGTAACTAATTGATGTTGCCCTTAAGATCTATATAATATTCCTCTGCAAATAAAGCCTTGCAGCCTGCGTGAGGCTGTTCATGTGGATCTGAGCTCTGCAAAGCAGTAACTAGATCTCCCAAAGCTGTCGGAGCAGGTAAGTGATGTTCTCCTTCTCCGCACGGGGAGACGGAGTGAGCAGCCCTGGACTGTCCCTGGAGGTGGTGGCAGAGGCAGAGTTAGATGCCAGCTCTCCTGGCCCAGCTGTAACTGGGCAGGTTTGGGAATACTTCAAAGAGACTCTGTGGAGGGATTAATCCCTGAGCGTAGTGACTGTGGGTTTCCAGGGCTCTGTACAACCTGACAGATGGAGATACCTGCAGCGGCTCTTGCGTTCCTTGGGCTCCCGGATGCAAGCTTTGAGCCACACATGCTTTCTGAGAGCCGGTGCATCCACAGCACCTGCACCTGAGAGCGGGTGCAGGTGGAAGGCAGGAGTGCCGGTGTGCCACATCCCTCATAGCCCTCGTGCTGCAGAGGGGTCCTGCGCCCACCCTGATGACGGTGCATCAGCAGGGAAGCAGGCGGGTTCAGCATGAGTGAAGGCGGGGATGGGAGATGACTAAGGAAAAGAAATTTCCAGAGTGCTGTGTGAGGGGAGGAGGGGAAGAATGCTTTGCAGGTCCTCACCCGCTGCCAGATCGCTCTCGCTTCGCCGAGAGCCCAAGGAGGGAGGCCAGCTAAGGCAGGCTGACGCGGGGAGGGGGGCTGGCTTTGCAGGGCAGTGGCTGGCGGGCAGCCCGGGCGCTGGGCTCCATGCCGGTGAGCCTTCCCCTGGCGGGACCGGCCACGGCTGTGCTCCTCGGCTGCTCTAGGATGCTTCCCTCTCTCTTACAGGCTCTCCATCAGCTGTATTACGACCCGAACATCGAGAACAAGAACTTGGCTCAGAAATGGCTGATGCAGGCGCAGGTTTCCCCCCAGGCGTGGCACTTCAGCTGGCTGCTTCTCAACATGGACAAGGTGCCCGAGATCCAGTACTTTGGTGCCAGTGCTCTCCACATTAAAATCTCCCGTTACTGGAACGACATCCCCGCCGACCAGTACGAGAGCCTCAAGTCACAGCTCTTCACCCACATCACCCGCTTCGCCAGCGGCTCCAAGATTGTGCTGACCCGACTGTGCGTGGCGCTGGCCTCCCTGGCCCTCAGCATGATGCCGGAGGCTTGGCCCTGCGCCGTGGCAGACATGGTGCGCATGTTCCAGGCGGAGGACTCCAACGTGGATGGGCGAGCGCGGTGCCTGGCGCTGCTGGAGCTCCTGACGGTGCTGCCTGAGGAGTTTCAGACCAGCCGCCTGCCGCAGTACCGCAAGGGCCAGGTACGCAGCGTCCTGGCGCAGAAGTGTGTCTCTGTCTTCCCTTTGCTGGAGCAGCTGCTGCAGCAGCAGGACTCCCCGGGTTTCATCAAGCAGAAGGTGTTGAAGTGCTTCTCCAGCTGGGTGCAGCTGGAGATCCCGCTGATGGACTGCGAGAACCTGATCCAGGCAGCTTTCACCTCTCTGCAGGACCCGGAGCTCTTTGACACAGCGGTGGAGGCTGTTGTCAATGCCATTTCCCAGCCTGATGCCCAGAGGTAAGGGTAGCCTCTCCTGTGTGCTGCAGGCTGGTGCTCCTGAGCATCATCGGGGGAATGGGGTGGGGAAGTAAAACCTTAAGCTTTTTTTTAGCTACCAGGGGTCCTGGAGGTGATGATGACAGGGTTTGGAAGTGGGAGATGTTAAAAGCAGCCGGAGGCTCCTGGTTTTGCGTGGTTGGTCCTGAAAGGCTTTGCACCATGGTTGACTTGTGGGGACCATGTAGTCTTGGGCAGGCACAGCCCGTCTCCACCCTCCTCCTCTCAAGCAGAGGAGGATGCTCCCTTCTGGTTCCTTGTGCCAGACCCTGCAGTGTCCGACCAGGGAGCAGCTGCCTGGCTCTGGCCAGGGGGAGTTCAGAGACCCTTCTCTGCCTCGTGCTGCTGGTCCAGCCAAGGAGCTGATTTGATGCAGAGATAATAAAACCAGACCTGTCAGTCTTCCCCCTCTTCTTGGCTCCAACAGCTCGTGCCAGCCGAGGGACTCATCCTTTGCTTGTGGCCGTGGCTGCCCGGGGTGGGGCTGAGCTGGGAGCCAGGACTGGGGCAGGTCCTGCCGGGGCTGCTCTGTGGGACTCTGAGCTCGTCTGCTTGGCCGCGTTGTCCGAGCTGCTGTCAGCTCTCGGGACCAATGCCCACAGAAGGGAAAGTACATCTCCTCTGGTTCCTGCGGCCACATCCCTTCCTGGCTGCTTAGCAACCTTCCCCGAAGAGGAGGGTTTCCTTGAAGGCTGGGCTGAGATGCTGCCGCTGTGCATCCCTGTGCATCGCTGCGGATTGTGCAGGCTCCGACCCTCTGCAGCGGTGCGGATGCTGCTGCCGCTGCGGGTGTGGGCCCCTGGCCTCCCCTTGGCTTTTTATCCACCGAGGGCCACGGCTCGAGGGCAGCCTGGGGCTGCCCTCCACGATGACAAGGGGGTTGCATCTGGAGACTGCAAGTCCCGGTGCGCAAAGGGACCCGTCAGGATTTTTATGTGTTGCTGGGTGCAGAGAGGGTTTGCCTCATTTGCATTCAGAAGATGACCACAAGCAGCTTTTCCTTGTTCCTGGCAAAGGCTGTGGGCCAGCCCAAACTCTTCTAGGAGGATTGGTACAGAAAATGAGAAGGTGAGAGAAAGTGACTTGCAGTTCTGAAATGTTGGACTCGCTGCCTTCCTCCTTTCCATTTCCCTTGAGTCTCAGAAGTCTCTTGACTGTGATTCCCCACCTGTGTGCAGGAGCCTGGCCCTGCAGCGCTGTTCTTCAGTTGCATTAAAAGCCCAAGCTTTCTGTTGAGCTTTCAAAGTGAGTTTTAGTGAGAAGCGTGGCTGACAGTGGAGTTTTCTCTCTGCTCCCGTGCTGACCCTGCCAGTGCAGTTTCTGGCCCCGTTCGGTCCTGCCACACTGGTGGCTCTCTTACAGCATCACTGGCACTTGCTCTCCATCCTTCTCCTTGGAGGCATGATTGGCCGTGGCAGAGCACCCTCCCTGTCGTAGGCAAGCAGGCAGTGGCCAGGACGGGGTGGGCAGCCGGCCTGAAAGGCCGCCCAGTGTGTGCGAGCCTGGCGCAGCCCCTGCTCCCGGGGCGCGGGGACAGCAGTGGCATTGTCATGGGCTGCCCTGCCAGGCGGCATGTGGTGTCAGCTGCTCCAGGGAGGAGCAGGACTGTGCTCGGTGCTGAGATCCGGGGTAGCTCACAGAGCTGCCACTTCACAGCCCCGGTGGGCTCTCTTCCCCTTTGTTCCTTGTGCCCTCCATCCCGCATCCCTCTTCCTGCTTCCCCTGGTGCTGGCTGTCCCGCCTCTCTGGCTTTGTTGCTCAGCCGCAGCGGATCCAGCTCTTCCCCGAGCCCCCAGGGAGTCTCCCGACCTTTCTGTCTCTTTTCTCAACAGTCTGGGAGATCCCTGCTGCTTTTCAGCCACTCTCTTCCTCCACGGTCTCTCGCCTTTGTTTCTGCAGGGGCCTGGCTCCCCACTGCCCTTGGCCACAGGCTCGGAGCATCCTCGGTACTGGGCTGCCAACATGGTCCTCTCCAGAGCTTTGTAAGGCATCGCTCCATGAGAGGGTTAGTCTCAGGGCTCCCCACCTTCCCATGGGTTCCCCTGGGTGTTATGGACCCTGTGTCTTTCCTCCTCGCCCCCTCCCAGCTGTCTTCATTGACATTGCTGCGGAGGTGATCATGCAGGTGTGCTTCTACTGTCAGCAGAAGGCTCAGTGGCTCACGAGCTTGGCTTCTGTCACTGGTGGTTAGGTAGCCTGTGTGTCATCTTCCCAGGGGAGCACCACCTCGCAAGGCATCCCTCGTGCTGCAGCTCCTCACCCCGGGAGCAGCCAGCTGCCACCCGTGTCCAGGTGGAGAAGGGCAGGTGGGACCTCACGGGCAAGGATCACCCTCAGGGTAAGTCGATTGTGCCAGCAGCTTCCATTTCCCTGCCTGCGAGCAGCAGCTGGTGGCTTTCCTGCCTCTGAGGTATTACTAGATGAAGCGTTTGATCTTACCTGCGAGGCGGGTGGGAGCCCTTTGCACCCAGAGGAGGGGGTGTCCCGGGCATTGCTGGACCCTGGACGCTGCTCCCTGTTAGGATATGAGGTTTCTGAGAAGAAACCTTGGAGGTTTGGCTCTGTGCACACCTCTGCTCTTGGGAAGCAGAAGTGGGAAGCTCCTGAGTCGCAGGAGAGCAGGACGGAGGTATTGTTGCATCTCGTTTGCAGAGGAGGCTTGGGCTGGATTTTCCATCTCATTTGAGGATTATCCCCTGGCTAAGCGGGTCAGAGAGCTCGGTGGCACGTGCTGCAGGGGGAGAGCTGGCATGCAGCATTTGGCCACGCTCCTGCAGCCCGGCGGGTAGTGTTGGAGTGGGGAGAGGGACCTCCACGGCGTGTGTGCCCGTGGTGAGAGTTACAGAGCGTGGGCATCAGACACTGAGCCACCTCTCTGAAAGCAGCAGGGTATTGCTGCAGTGATGGAGCTGGTGGGATTGCAGGTGTCCAGGTGGGATCACATGGTGTCCAGCCCATCCCTTCCTGGTCTTGGCACCTGGTGCTGCATCTGTGAAGAGGAATTTCACTAGAAGAGTTTTCCAAGAGCTTCATTAGAAACAGGTTTTTAATACACTGGGTTTTCTCATCAGGACATGGCTCAGATTTTGGATCAGGAAGGATGAGATTGTCCCGTGTGAGCTGGTTGTCCCCTGCGTTGTGGTGTGGTTTGGGGAGGGTTGTGGGAAGAGCAGAAGGAGGTGCTGGTCCCATGGAGGGAGCTGTGGATGCTGCAGTTCACTGGGCTTTGAGAAGGGACCGGACAAACTCATGGAAGAAAAATTTGCTCAGCTGCTAAATACCAAGATAACAAATCTTGCTCAGGAAGTCTAACACAAATCACTGGAGGGAAATATATAGGGAAGTGTCACTGTATGGCTGCCACGTTCATAGACTCTTTCACAGGCATTCCCAGTCATCGGCTGCTGGAGACAGGCTGCTCAGCTGGGCGGCCAGAGGCTCACCTGGGCTGGGATGGTCTTGTCCTCTGCTGCCTGGCACCGGGGTGCTGGGGGTGGGAAGTGGTGGCTGGCAGCAGGGCCGGCAGACATGGTGTCTGCCTCCTGGGGCAGGCTCTGCACCTGGTCAGGGCTGTGGCGCCAGCTTGTTGCTCGGGGCTGGGAAGCAGCACTGACCAAGTGGGGTGGCCTGGGGCTCCGTGCTGGCTTGGCCATGGCTCTTGGCAATTGATTAAAACAACTCACCTAGAGTAGGAGTCTCCCTCCTCGCTGGGGACCCTTGTGTCCGAGTTGCCCTTACATCTGCATAGGCAGTGAGCAGAGCAAGGTGGTGCTCAGGAGACATGGTTCACCCAACCTTTTCTAGAAGTCTTCGCTAATATGGGATGAGTTGCAGCATGGAAGCAAATCCAGGTGGTTCTCTCTGTTGGGTGTGCAGGGAGTCCAGAGGACTAGCTCAGGTCTAGGCATCTGCACTGTGAGTATTTCAAGGTAACCAGCAGAAGCAGGATCCTTGTCATAAACTCCTAAAGTTGTAAAAACATCTCTAGGGTAGTGTGAGCCCAGAGCTGTGGAGGAAGGATGGCTTTGCCCTACACTGGAGCAGTGGAAGGTCCCCTGTGCCTTTTTGTCAGCTCCCTTGGGCTGACCCTGACTGCAGCATCGGTTCCCTGGGAGAGAAGCTGGTGAATTCCCAAATTCACCACCACTCCCACACTGCCACGGGCATCACCCATGGGGCATCAGAGGCTTGAAAATGGTTTACACACAAATACCTGTCCCCTTCACTGTGCGATTTCCTCTGGGGGAGAGGGGCAAGGCGGGTGTGACCCTTGGCAGCACACAGCACACAGAGAGGATGCCCAGGTGGAGACTCCCTTTTCCCTCTGTCTTCTCCCACTGACTGAGGCCTAGAAGCTGCCACCACCAGCATGGCACTTGCCCTGCACTGGTGGCACCGATGGCTTTGTTTTCTCCTACATCTCCATAGCAAGAGCTGCCGGTGTGCTGGGCAGCCATGCCGCTCCGGCATGGACATGCAGCAGTCCTAGTGTCAGCGCTCACATCTCTTCCCCGCAGTGGGCACAGGAGAGCTGGCATCACGTGTGCCTCCTGCTCCGAGCATCCTTGGCCCCACACCTGTGTGCGGTGGGGCAGGCAGGGAGTGCACGGAATAGCTGCGGCGCCGGATAACATGCCTTGGTGGGCAGGGAAATGGCAGGCTGCTCATCAGCCTCCGGCATGTCCTCTCTCCGGGGGCCCTGGGCTGCATTTCACCTTGGCTGCCTCCTTCTCGTTGCCTTGGTTACCATCACTTACAGGCAGCGGTGCGGAGGGGAGGCTGATGTGCGTGATATGATGTGGGAGAGCTGTGCTGTGCAGGCTGCAGCAGCCTGGGAGGGTGGTGGGCCAGAGGGACGTGCCGTGGGGCCAGCATCCTCCTTGGGTAGGAGTCCCCAAGGGTGGCTGCCCACTTCATCCCAGCCAGAGAGCACAATCCAGATGTGCCTGTGCTGGAGGGTCATGCGGTTTCCCACCGGCAGCTCTGGCTGCCGTCATGCAGAGCACAGAAGCACAGGCTGCAAGCATGGCGAAAAGAGCCTGCAGGTCTGCCCTCTCTGCCCTTCTCCCGCTCCCCATCACTGCCGGCATTGCCGCACGCAGGCGCAGCTCACTCGGAGCTGGTCATGGCAGTGACCAGTCAGTGCTGGTCGGGGGGTGCTGGCAGCTCTGCTGGCAGGTTCAGGCAGACAGAGGCAGATGCCCACACCGTGGTGCAGTGGGGGACTTGCACAGAGCTGATGGCCGCTGGCTCGGCCCTTCTCTTCGCTTGCAGAGGCTCCGCTGCAGGAGCGCTCGGGGCTTCAGCTTTTGTCCTGATGCCGCAGGCTGGGAGGAGAGTCCCTGTAAGTGGTAAAGGCTCCTGGATGCGTCCCGTTGCACAAAGCAGCCTTCCAGCAGGGAAAGCTGGGAAGGAACCCTGGGAGAGCATCAGGAGGGATGGATGCCATGGCAGCCGGTGCCGATGAGTTGATGCCCGGCACTGATCAGGCTGTGCTTGCAGGTACGTGAACACCCTCCTGAAGCTCATCCCCCCTGTGCTGGGGCTCCAAGAGCAGCTGCGCCAAGCAGTCCAGAGTGGGGACATGGAGACGTCACACGGAATCTGCCGCATCGCTGTGGCCTTGGGGGAGAACCATTCCCGGTGAGTGCTGGGGACGGTCCCCAGGAGAGGGAATGAGCTTGGAGCAGCCCACTGTTCCTCACACACTGCTTCGTCCAGGGCCTGTCCTGCACCTGGTGATGTGTGTCAGGGCAGAGGAGCCAGGCTTGCAGTGGTGGTGCCACCCTGACCGTGCTCTCTGCTCCCCAGGGCGCTCCTGGACCAGGTGGAGCACTGGCAGAGCTTCCTGGCCCTGGTCAACATGATCATGTTCTGCACTGGCATCCCTGGGCACTACCCTGTGAACGAAACCACAAGCTCCTTGACGCTCACCTTCTGGTACACGCTGCAGGTCAGTGGCCATCGTGGGGCAGCCTGCCCGGATCCTGCACTCCAGGCAGGGCTAGAGGCACTGGTGCATGGGGACTGGGGTCTGGCATGGCTGCGTTAGGTCCCCAGGGACTTCCGATGCCCCAGCTCCTCACCCTGCACTCGCAGCCGCCACAGGGCACGTACCTCAGAAATGCTGGCCCCATGGCTTGCTTTTTCCACCCCCAGTCTTCCTTGGAAGTCTGAGCCAGCCTTTAAGAGCCTCGTTAACATAACTAATTAAAACTTCATGCTAATTTTTTTTTTTCCAGCAGCAGACCTGGTTGTTTAGCTCCTTGCATGGCTGCCCCAGCCGCAGGCAGGGAGGAGAGCACGTGCTGGCTTACTGCAGGCTAGACCCTGCTGCCGGGCTGGTGGTTGTGGTCTCTCGGAGGAGGAAAGAGAGGGTTGGGGGCTGCTAGTGTGGGGTCCCTCTCCCAGGGCCAGTGTTCCCTGCGCCAACAGAGCAGCCCTGCCATGTCATGCTCTATTTTTAGCCCCTGTTCATCCCCCTACCTCCATTCCTCCGCAATCTGATGCCGTGTGGCTGAGCGTGGGCAGGGAGGGGGCGATGTTGGCGCTGTGCTGGCAGCTCCTCTGCTGTGTGGGGCCGGGCCGAGGCTCCCACCTCCTCTCGCTGCTTCTCTGGATGGGTCTGAGGGAACGGGTCCAGGCAGGAGAGTGCTGTGCTCCCCAGGCACCCATCCCAGGCTGCCTCATGGGGGTCCGAGGCACGCGTGCTCCTGATGCAGGCATGCTCCCAAGGCTAGGACATGGCAAGGCAGTGCCACCCTGCTGTAACGGTGCTGTCCTCAAATGCCGAAGGGTCCACCCAGATGCTGGGGCTTCTGGCACCTTGGCTCCAGGTAACACTGCCGCTGCAGAAGGGCTTGGCATCAGGTGGACCTTGGGGAGCTGGAAACGCAACCTCCAAGGTGTGACAGGTCCCACCAGCCCTGGGAGATGCCCCTGAGCCCCCTGTGCAGCGAGCATGCTGGCTCCATTTTCTTTCCCCTGCAACACCTGATGTATTCCTCCTCCTGCCACCAGGATGATATCCTCTCCTTTGAGCCGGACAAGCAGGCGGTGTACCAGCAAGTCTACAGGCCTGTCTACTTCCAGCTGGTGGATGTACTGCTGCACAAAGCCCAGTTCCCCTCCGATGAGGAGTATGGCTTCTGGTCTTCAGATGAGAAGGAGCAGTTTCGGATATACAGGTACAGCTGGGAGGTTTGGGTTTGCTCATCAGGCAGGCAAGGACGCAGGCAGCATCCTGCCTCCCTGGAGCCTGAGCACCATGGGGAGACCCAAGGAGGGACACGGAGGAGATTCCTTCTACCAAGAGCTGTTTTGGCTGTGGTGGCGATATGGAAACGAGCTGGTGTTTTGGCGTGGCACCAGTTGCCCTGCCTAGGAAGCCCTGGGAGCACTCCGCTTTGGGCTGGGGCTGTGTCCTTGTGCAGGCAGCGCCTGCATCCTGCCTGGCAGTGGGAGGGGAAGTAGTGTGTCCACGCGTGGAGCGCTCTGCAGGGGATGGGGACAGTGTTTGGAGACCCTCCGTGTTCTCTGCAGGGTTGACATCTCTGACACGCTGATGTACGTGTACGAGATGCTGGGTGCTGAGCTCCTGAGCAGCCTCTATGACAAACTGGGACGTCTGCTGACCAACACAGAGCAGCCATCCACGTGGCAGGTGAGCGAGGGAACCCGGGGGGCAGGCTGACCCCCCCCAGCCACTCAGGGACCTATCCTCGCCACAGGGTGTTGAGAGCAAAGGGACATGATAGAGGCGAGGAGCATGACTACCTTGCCAGCACACGTGGGCTCTCTGGGGCCTGCTGGGAGGAGGAACAGGTCTTCTGTCTCCTTGTCATTAGCGCTGCCCAGGGAGGCCGCTGCAGGGGGGTCTGATCTAGTGCCTGGGGCTGGGGTGGGCATCGGGGGTCAGTGTGTGGCTCTGACAATGCCTCTCCCACCCTGGCAGCACACAGAGGCCTTGCTCTATGGCTTCCAGTCCATCGCCGAGACCATCGATGTGAACTACTCTGACGTGGTGCCAGGGCTGATCGGCCTCATTCCCCGGATCAGCATCAGCAACGTGCAGCTTGCCGACACTGTCATGTTTACTATCGGTGAGGCCTTTGCTTGCATGCAGGCGGGGCTGGGGAGGGGGAGCCTCTCTGGGACCGCTCCTGCCCAGCAATAACAGTAGCAAAAAGCAAAGCTGAGCATCCTGGGACACGGGGAGCAAGAGCCCGCGACGCAGTCCTGCGGTCTGATTCCGTCTGTGTGCGCAGGGGCCCTGTCGGAGTGGCTGGCTGATCACCCCGTCATGATTAACAACGTGCTGCCGCTGGTGCTCCAAGCCTTGGGCAACCCTGAGCTCTCCATCTCCAGCGTCTCCACCCTGAAGAAGATCTGCCGGGAGTGCAAGTATGACCTGCCACCCTATGCCGCCAACATCGTTGCCGTGTCACAGGTAGGAGCTGGATGCAGATGGATGCGTGGCGGCGAGCCCGGAAGTGCTCTGTGCAAACCCTTTCCTCCGCGTGGATCAGGGCAGGGGGATGCAAAGCAGAAGCTCAGGGCATCTTGCTTGGTGTGGGGGACTTGTCCATCCTGTTCCTAGGCCACTAGACCCAGGTGGCAGGCCCCGTGTCCTCCTGTAAGTGCAGAAATGGCAGGCAGCAGCAGACGCGACTGCCAAGGGGTCCATTGGGGTTGCACTTGTGGATCCATCCTTTCCCCGGGGTTTGTTTGCCTTGTTGGGAGTGCCAGTTCTGCACCCGCCAGGCAGCTGGTGCTGCTGCTGAGCATCTTGGGGGGCATCCTGGTGTTCAAGCCTCTCCATAGAGACTGAGCTGGTCCCTGCAGTGCCAGGGCAGGTTGTCCCGTGGTCTTTCTTGGCTCTCAAGATTTGGGACAGAGGGGACTTGGAGTTCCAAGGCACTAGGAGGCGGGCTGGGGTGTGCATGGGAGCAGAGAGTAGCCCATGGAGGGCATGAGCCTCTGCTCTTAGAGCCTGGGGGACACCATCGCTGGGGTGAGGAAGCCCTGGCTGAGATTGGGTCCTCGAACTGTCCTGCTGCAGAGCTTATCCAAGGCAGGGGCTCCCCGCGCTGGGTGGCTGAGGGGGCTGGCTGGGGGAAGAGCTTAGCAGGGGACAAGGATTTTGCTCCCTGCCTGCAGCGGGTTGTGGGGAGGCTGCGCGGAGCCGTGTGCCACTTGTCTGTGCCCACACCGGTATCAGTTGTCTTGAACTCCTGTGTCAGTCCTGCCTCCTGGAAGGGAAGGGGCTTTCTGCAGCACTCACCCTCCTCTTTCTCTCTCCCCTTCCCTTCGGCAGGAGGTGTTGATGAAGCAGATTCACAAGGTAAGAGGGGCTGGCTCACACCTCTGGCTGGCTCTGCTTGCCCCCATTAGTTGTGCTCAGCTGAAGACATGAGGGGTGCCATCACGAGCTGGGCTGTCCCTGGAGGAGAGCTCAGCGCTGCAGCCATCGTGTGTGGGGCCAGGACTACCTGCTGGCTGCCTCTTGCTGAGCTGCCAGTCTCCCACCACACGTGGGCTGGGGTCACGCTGGGGGTGGTACGTTACCATAGAGAGGGAAGCCCCCAGGGAGACTTAACTCTAGCAGTTCCCAGTTCCTCCAAGCCCAAGGATGCCGAGATGGCAGGCATGTCTTCAAGAAGAAAAAGGAAGGAGATAAGTGTGGGGACGGAGCCCAGGCTGTGCCTGTGACCAGGATGGGGTGGGACGCTTGACCCCATAGGGGCTGAGACAGGTCTGTGCAAAGGATGGTGTGCCGAGGTGGGGTGAGTGGTGCCAGCATGGAGATCTCTGGGCACCAACTGGTCTTTCCTTGGCGGGTTGCTGGGAAGAGGCCAGGTGTGCTGGTGGCAAAGCGCCTGTTCCCTGGGTTCTGCCGTGCTGGTAGGGAGCTGCTCCCCTCTCCTGCAGTGAGTTGCACCTAGAGTGACCCAGATAGAGCTCCTCAGGAGCTGCAGCATGCTGGGGTCCTGGCTTGGCCCCTGGCAGCTGTCTTAGCTAGCACGTGTGCGGTAGGGCTGCAGGCTGGGCAGTGACCTGCCCTGTGGTGTCTCCTCTCTGTCCCAGACGAGCCAGTGCATGTGGCTGATGCAGGCTCTTGGTTTCCTGCTCTCTGCGCTGCAAGTGGAGGAGATCCTGAAGAACCTGCACTCCCTGATCACACCCTACATCCAGCAACTGGAAAAGCTGGCTGATGAAACAGTGAGTGCCCTCGTGTTACCTCCATCTAGAAGTGGCTTCTCCCGCTGGCCATAGCCCTGGTGCTGCTGTCTTGAAGCAGCGCTCTTGAACGTGCGCTTAAGAGAGTGCAGAGAACTCTCTGGCACTTTGCCTCTACAGCCCTGGTTCCTCAGCACCCCAAAGGCATGACTGTGATTGGGCAGTGTGGTCTATGTCACATTTTGGCTTTATTTTCCCTGGCAGCCCAATCCCTCCAACAAGCTGGCCATCATCCACATCCTGGGCCTGCTCTCCAACTTATTCACCACCCTAGACATCAGCCACCACGATGATGACCATGAAAGCACCGAGGTCAAGAAGCTGCCAGTGCAGCAAGGACCCAACCCAGTGAGTACAGCAGTAGCTCGATGCTCTTTGCCACAGGCTGGCCAAAGCCTCGCTATTCACTGCTGGTTCCAGGAGAGGGAGGCTAATGGTGAATGCAGCGTGTACCATGAAGAGGGTAGTGCTGGTGCCTTCCAGCTAAAACAAGTCCTTCAGCTCATCCCACTGCTCCTGAGGTAGGCAGAGGTCACCTGCAGCATCCCTCTTGATTGGGCGCTGCTCTGGAGGACAGTCTGGGCGCTGCCTGCCAGCTATGAGCTGTGCCAGGCTGCTTCAGCAGGGAAGAAACGTGCCCAGCTTCGGAGGGTGGAGGAGGCAGTGGTGCCTGAAGGTTTGAGTCCAGGCAGTGCTTAGTCTTGAACCTCCCCTCCCCAGTGCCATGGTGACCAATTCTCTTCAGTCCCTCTCGTTCCTTACAGGTGGTGGTGGTTCTGCAGCAAGTCTTCCAGCTCATACAGAAGGTTCTCAGCAAGTGGCTGAATGATGCCCAGGTGGTGGAGGTAACCAGGCTCCTCCTGTGTACTGCCTGCAGCTCTGCCTGTCCTTGCTGACCTGAACTGGGGACGGCAAAGGACAGACTCTGGGTGGTGCCCTGTAAGAGGGATGTCTTGCTGGGTTGTCTGGACCAGTGCTGCTTGCTGTCACCAGCAGCGTCCAGCCGTTCTTGTCTGTCTTGTGCCCCCATCAGCTCGGCTCCTCTCCAGTTACAGAAGCCCTGTCATGAGCAGGGAGATGGGAGATGGGGGTCTACCAAACCTGTGTTCCCTAAGGGGATAGCTCTGCTCTGACCTGGACCTGTGTCATCTGGTGTTTCTCCAGTTCGCTCAGTTCAGTAATGCCCAGGTGCAGTGTCCCACCAGCCACTCTTCCCCCTGGCCCTCCGGGAGCTTTCCGGCTGCGGTGGGAAGGGTGTTTCCTGGTCTCTGGGCACATCCTGTGCTGCAGGGCAGGGCACCAGTACCAGAGCAGGTCTGAGCCCTCTGCCTGGTTGCTCCCCATCCCCATTGCCAGCTCTTCCCTCCCTTGGGACCTGTCCGTCAAGCCCTACCCTGCCAGGAGAGGTCTCCAGATGCCCATTGCTCATGCAGCCCCTCTTCTCCCGCAGTCCGTCTGTGCCATCTTTGAGAAGTCTGTAAAAACCCTCCTGGATGATTTTGCCCCCATGGTGCCTCAGCTGTGTGAGATGCTGGGGCAGATGTACAGCACCATCCCCCAGGCCTCTGCCATCGACCTCACCCGGCAGGTACGTAGCTGTGCTCGGGACTGGGGCTACCACTCCCCGGAGAGGCCGGGGGCATGCAGGGCCAGCAGCAGCTTCAGTCCTTCTCTCTCTCTTGCAGCTGGTTCACATCTTTGCCCATGAGCCTGCCCACTTCCCTCCCATCAAGGCCCTCTTCTTGCTCGTTACCTCGGTCACGCTGACCCTCTTCCAGCAAGGTATGTTGGATTAACCCTTCTTCGCGCTGGGGCTGTTGTCAGGCTGTTGCATGCATGGAATCTGGAGGCGTCTTACCAGGAATGGCTGTTTTCACTCCTAGCTAAGCTAATGGGGCCATCTCTGTTTCTTGGATTCATCCCAACCCCTGGACGGTGGGTACCTTCCCTGCAGGGCAGCAGAAGCAGGAAACCCCCGGGCGAGACTCTGGACTGCCGTGACAGCCCCACTTCTGCAGCAGGGCTGGGTGTTGTGTGCTGCAAGGGTCAAGCCGGAGCTCCAGTCCTGCTTGGCAGGGAGGCTGTGCTTCCTAGGAGATCCCGGGGCTCCTCCCGGGGCCAGTGGTGCTCATAGTGGCCAGTAATCAAGCCCTCGCACGAACAGGAGGATATGTGTGTGAATATCTGGGAAAGGACCTTTTCAGAGTCACTGCTGGCCACCGAGTCACTGCTGTGATGCTGAGGATGCTGGAATCCTCCTGCAGAGCAGGGGCCTCTCTTTGGCTTGCTGCCTGCACTACAAAAAGCGAACGGGGTTAGGACAGGGCCCCCCATGGCTCCCCTCAGCCTCTTGGTGACTTGCCCCATGATGGAGACAAACGTACCTTGGAGCTGCTGGCTCTGGTCCTTCAGCAGCTCCATTTACAGTCCCCAAGGGGTCTTGTCCTTTGCTCACAGCCAGGTGCTGGGTAGGGTGATGCCTCCCCCCAGTACAAGGCTCAGAGCTCTCTAGAGAGGTGGGGGAGGTGTGAGGACCCCTGCTTCATCATCACGCCACAGTGCGAGCAAATCCCACTGCGCTGAGGTGTCGCTGGGGTCAGTGGCAAGCAAGCCGGGCTTACCCAGAGATCAAGTCCCTGCTTCTGCCAGTGGTGTGTGGATGTGTGTATGCTGAAACCCTCTTGGCTCGGCACCTGGGGAGGCGGCGATGCCTTCAGGCAGCAGCAGGCATGTCTGCAGGAGGACAGGGGAGGGGACAGAGCCTGAGCTGTGCCAACGCTTGAACGTGAGCTTTGCTCAGGCAAGCGGCCGTCCAGCTTGCTGTGTGCCCAGGACTGTGCTCCCACCCACCCCATGGGTCCCCTCCGGTGGGCAGCCGGCCCTGAGCAGGGCGAGCCCCTTCTGCTGAGCCCACGGGCGGCAGGGGAGGCGGGGGACGCCTGACCCCGCAGAGGCCGAGACGTGTCTGTGCACAGAGTCAGATGCCAAGGTAGGGTGAGCGGTGCTGGCATGGAGGTCTCTGGGCACTGAGCTGCTCTCTCCCAGGAGGATACTGCAGGAGACCTCCAGGAGGGTCCTGGACTCAGGGTCTCGGAGAGCATCTGGGAACGGGGCAGGAGGGTGACTGTGCCAGGGGCTCCTGAGCAGCTGGTGCTGGTGACAAGCATGTGCACGCCTGAGCCCGGCCGGGCCTGTCAAGCGTTTGCTGAGGTGTTGTCGTTCACTTGCAGTTATCTTCCAGGACCAAATGGTGCTCTGAAGACACCCTCTCAGTCCCCACAGTGCAAAAGCTCTAATTCTCCTTGTGGAGATGGTGCCCAGCTAGCCCCTGCTCCTCCTCCTCCTCTTCCTCCCTAAGGACACGAAGATCTCCTCCTTGGCTCTGCAGCGCCCAGGTGCTAGCTGGAGACCCTGGGGCTTCAGACCCTTTCCTTTGCAGTTTCTTTCTGTTCTTGGGTTCTCCAAGTTTCATGATTTTTTGTATGTTTTGTTTCTTTAACTTGCTTCAAGCTGCTCATGTTGCCCATCCCCTTCCCCACACACCCCTCCTCCCTTACACTCCTGTTTTCACTTGTAAATTCTTTCTGTATCACATAACTATATGATGTTGAGTTGCTGTTTGTATGATTTTTCTCTTAAGTTACATCTTTATTATATTTTAGGGCCCAGGGATCATCCTGATATTGTTGATTCATTTATGCAACTCCTGGCACAGGTGTGTTTTAGTTTCTTATTCATTCACTTTCTGTTCTCTCTCTTTCTCTTTTTAATTCAATTTAAACCTATTTTTAGCTTTCTGTTGACAACGTTTTTTTCCTTTTAGTTGAATATCGAGTTTCTCCATCTGTTTCCGTGGAAGTTGAAAACAAAACATTCTCCTTTAGTTCTGGGTTCGCACCATCCCCAGGGCAGTGCCCTCCTCTGCAGGGCAGCCTCCAGCTGCCACCCCCTCGCCTTGCTGAAGCTGGTGCGGAGCGCTTGGGGCTGCTGCCGCAGTCACCCTCGGGTGACAAATTAGAGCATTAAGTGGATGTTTTCCAACCCGTTTACCTGCCCTGCAACAGGTCCTCCGGAGCGGGGACGGGCTGAGCTGGCTGCCTTGCCCCGGGGCCAGTGGGAGGAAGCCCCCGCCCCCGGTAGCAGGCAGCTGCCGGGGTTTGGCTCTGAGCAACGTGCTTGTGATGGCGTCTGG
>NW_008825574.1:35679-42668 GCF_000699105.1 Pygoscelis adeliae | reverse complement strand
CCGCCTGCCGCCGCCGCAGCCTCTTGGGGTGGTGGCAGCTCCTGCGCCTGCAGCCTGGGAGTGCTCCCGTGCCGCTGGCTCGGTGGCACGCAGGGACGGTTTGCGACGGTGTGGCGCGGGCCGCAGGCTGGCTCGCGGGGCTGGCACTCGGGTCCCCACTGGCAGTGGGCAGGCAGGGGCGGCACCGTGCTCTGTGTGTATATACACCTGTTGGGAGCAGCGGGAGCCCGGCACGCTCCTCAGCCCACCGTGGCCGTTGAGGGAGAAGCCCCGACGTCCTCGATGCACTCAGTGCCTCCGTTGGAGATACATCCCCTGGCACCTACCCAGGGGGTGGGTCGGTGGCAAGGAGGGGCCAGCAAAGTCACTTTGTGCTTCATTTCTGTAATGACGAGACCTCTGACCACATGTGCTGGCCCGGTGGGTGTGCAGGGACACCTGCCCAGGCAGCTGCCAGAGCTGTGGCCGTCCTGCCCTTGCCGGCAGCTCCGCCCTCGCGTGGGTCTTGTGGGATGGAGCAGGTGAGGGGGCTGCACCTCACCCCCCCGGGCAGGGTCTGCTCCTCACGGGTCTCACCTTGACACCCAGATCCCGCTGAGACCCATCGCATCTCGCAAGCTGTATCACAGTGTTTTCTTCCTTGCTTTTCCTCTTGAAAGACATAATGTAACTGATGTTATCGGAAAGCGTTCCCGGCTTTTGCCGATGCCGGTTTTGGAAGCTGTGACCTTTTAACAAGGGTTTTGAATGTGATGGGAGAATTGGTGAATGGGGTCTGTGCGTGAATTTCATGGAGGTGTTCCCCCCTGGCCGTTCAGTGCTGGCGGGAACTCAACTTGAGCACTGTGCCCAGTTTGGGGCACAACATTTCTGTAGATACAGACCAGAGAGCACAGAGAAAAGCATCTAGGAAGATGACCACCTTGTACACATGGTGAGGAGGAAAGGCTGATGGGAGCTTGAGGAGCTGCATGAGTCTTGGGGTGTGTAAACGGTAATGTTCCAGTCATAGGTAAAAACCCCTTTTCTGTTCTCCTCGAGTGGGACAGTCACGGGAGGAAATCATGGAAAAGGATCCAGGTTAGGCAGTAGGAGATCTTTTTAACAGCGTGGGGAAGCACTGGAAGGTCACTCAGGGGGCTGCTGCCGCTTAGAGGGCTTGGAAGGACTCAACAAGCCTGTTGCTCCTGGAGGGCAGGTAGAGATGATCCTCGTTCAAGGCTATTTCTTGTTTCTTTGGAAAGTGCTGAGTTTCCCTCTGGCTTGGGGTCCCTCTCTGTGTCTGGACACGGCACATTTGTGCTCTCTTGGAGAGAAAAGTGCAACCGTGCTGCACTTCCTTGGGGTGTGTTGTCAGAGCAAACACCACCCATCCTGGCTGCTGGGAAGGTTTTACATGCTGCCCTCAGGGGCAGGATCTGCAGGCAGTGTTGGGGCAGCGTGCTAGAAGCCAGCCTGGTCCCTGGCATGCCGGTCTCTGGACAGCCCATGTCCTTTGGAGGTCCTGTTACAGGAGCAGCCCAGAGGCTCCTGCCTCCATGGCTGCTTCATCATGGATCACTGCAAGGTGCCTGATGCTCTGCCAGCCACCGCCGTCCACAGCCACTCAAGACCTGATGTTTTCCTGGGCTTTTTATTGCAGCAACCCCATGGCGACCAAAGGATCCTATCCCTGTCCTCTCTCTTTACGTGTAGGACTTGTTTCAAGGTTTCCTCCTTTTCCTTGGCCTGCCCCTCTTCGTAGACTGATGATCTGGCAGGGTACTTTGAAACCCATCAAGAAATGGCCTTGCTATCCCTGCTTGGCTCCTTGCTCTCAGGACTTCAAGAGCTGTTTGATGGCAAGAGGTGGGTCCAGCCTGTCCTCTTCCAGAGGACCATGCTCTGTGGTGATGCTGTTGAGCATTTGTAGATCCAAGGATTAAAGTCGGAGAGAACTGCAGATCTCTTCAGATCCAATTTTCATGTGATGGGGGCTGTGTTTTCATCCCAGCCTGCTCTGCCTGCGGAGCCCTTGGCAAAGTAATGCATCTTCCAGAGCAGCAGTGAGATTGGACCCAAGAGTGTGTCAAGGTGGAGACTTTCCCACTTCCCTGACCTGCTCCTGTGGTTGATCACCTTGGTGGAAATATCATCTTCCCTGTTTCAAATTTGTCTGGTTTCTCCTTGCAGGCAGTGTTTTTGTCCTCTCCCTCTGCCAGCAAGTACTCTCCTACCTTCTGATAACTCAGAAGAAGCTCCTACCTCCTGATACCTGCACATCAGCCCTCTGTCACCAGCTCACAGGAAGCCATCTCTCTGTGTGACAGGATTTCAGTTGACTTTACAGTATATTTATTTGGGCTTGGTTGCAGCCCGTGGGACTGCCCGGTTTGTGCAGCTGATTGTTTTGCCGCCATGTTAATTGGCAATTCACTCTTGACGATGGCTGGCTGATCGCGAGAGCACACTGGCTTAAACCAAATGTCTTACAGATGCCGGAGACCCTGGAGTTATTGTTACTACTCAAAGCTAAGTATAAAATAACCAGTCTGCCGCAAGGCTGCACGGAGCGGTGCTGGCACCCTTTGCAGTGAGATCTGTCCTCAGCTGCTCCCCTCCTGCCTCCACTGTGTGCTGGGAACGGTGCAGAGCATCGCTGCTGCTGTGCCTGAGGTGAGCATCCCGCCTGGAGGGCTGCGGGGCTCAGTGCCACCCACGCAGCCGGAGCGCCCGTGCCCAGGACTGCACAGCAGCGGCAGCTGGGGCTTGCACCTGGGTCTGCATCTGCAAACCCAGGCAGGAGGTTCTGGTGTTTGGGAGCTCTCACCCGCTCCCTGGCCAGCAGGTATCACTAGTGTGCGTGCTCCTGGTTGCGGGTAGGATTTTGGGGCTCTCCAGCCTGCCTCCCCACCAGTGGCTGCAAGCACATCCACCCACCCTGGCAGGGCTCCATGCCCGCACGGACCTCGGGAGTGCTGCGGTGACCTCCCCTGACCAGGAGCCCAGGGGCAGACTGGGCAAGCAGGGCCTTGCCAGGCAGAAGATGCAGGACTGACCTTCTGTGATGGCCCAGCCACCGCCATCCCCCACCTCTCTCCCTTCTAGGGCTGGTCCAGGCTGCACACAGCAGTCCTTGAGCTCTCCACCACGCCTGCTGCAGACGGAGTCACAGAGCCCCGTGGAGGACATGGGCTCAGCATCCCCTCTCCCTGGCAGGCAGGGGCTGACTGCTCCTCCCTGGCCGTGGTGCCTGGCCAAGCTCACGTGCCATTTCCAAAGCTGGAGGCTCTGCTCTGCCAGGTGCGTGGTCTGGGAAGAGGTGATGGTGCCGGACACAAGGGCTTGATCTGTGCGCTCTGGAGAGCTGCAGAAACTGGCCGTGCAGCCCCCCGCTGTCCCCTGTCTACTGGAGGAGTGGGGTTCGGTGTCCCCTCCATGCCTGCCTCCCTCTGAAGAGCCAGGCACAGAAGAGGAACCTGCTCTGAAGACCTGTCTGGGGTTCTCCCAGCTGCTATGGAGAAGAACCTGACATCCTTTCTGTGCCAGCCTGCAGGACAGCCCTCGCCAGAGAGCCAGTGCCTACCTCTGCAGTGGCTGCTGTAGCAGAGGATGTGGGAGGACATTTGAAAGCATTTAAAGACCTGTCCCCACCCCAGAACATGTGAGCAGAGCTGCTCTGGCAGGAGACAGGGAGGACAGGCTGGCAGTAAGAGGCCCCAGAGCTGAAGCAGGATTCCTGGTGCTGGGAAAGAGCAGCTGGACCTACCTGGTGCCGCTTGCTAATGGGAGAAGCTCCACAGGGCCCCATCTCATGGGGGTAAAAAGCATCTCTGTCTACATTAGACGTGTGCACGTGTGCCCAGGTTGAGCTTGCACTCTCTGCTCCCTTGGTGGAGGTGTCCTACAGGATGGAGCCTTCCCAATGCCAGGGCATGCTTTCCCCCATGGCACTGACGGAGTGAGGAGCAGGTGCTGCAGCGAGCCTGCAGGAGAGCCTGTGGGCTGCCATGGGTCTGGTTTGGCTGGGAGAAGCATCGTGCAGGTAGGTGGCAACCCGAGCACATTGGAGGACCCTTGTGCCAGCTGAACAGTCTTGCAGTGTGCAGGACACGGGTTAAAACCAGCCCCTTGGACGGGCAGGGTAGAGGAACCTGCAGCTTGGGTGGCATCATGGGAGCCAGCTGCCCTCGAGTAGCGTGCTGCTGGGGGATAGGCTTGTGGTCCCTGCTCTGGAGCCCAGGCCAGGGCTGGGGGCAGCGGGGGTAGTCCTCCGTGGTGAAAACTGCAACGTGTCTTGCAAGCATTGTCCGGTGTGGAGCTGACTAGACGGCAGCAGCCGTGATGAGTGGATGTGTTTCTAAACCATTGCCCATCCGCTAGCTAGCCTTCCGATATTGGTGCTAGTGTGTCAGGAGGGGTGGTGCACACAGTTTGTATATACACACAGGTATAATGTGGCCCCTGATCGCCCCCATGAAGGTCTCCACTTGTATCTAGCAGGGAAGCAGGTCCCTGCAATTGTGCCCCCCTCCGCCTGGTACAGCTATGCCTTCGGTGACCAAACCCGAGTCCTGTCTTGCAGCATGTGATACAGAGTCAGAAAGGAGACGGGGTAACCCTGAAACCTGCTATTCGGCTTCTCAGTCTCCAGCATATGTTGTCTGCGCCAGGCAGATGGCTGTGGGCTTTCCCTGGAGAAGAAGGGGTGGGAAATAAGTCCGTTTTGCTCCGAGTAGAGACCATGGCTGTGGGCAGACGGCCATGCATCCTGGGCGCTGCTGGCTGAAAGCTGTCCCTGCTTTCATCCCTGGGAGCAGGCTCGGAGGGAGGCAGTGGCCCTGCACACAGCTCAGCCCGAGGGCTGCCTGCCCCGGGTATCCTGCTCTCCGAGCTCCAGGCACAGAGTGGGGCCACTCCAGTGCTGTGGCTGCTGTTCCAGGTGTTGCAGTGATGGCAGGGCAGGAGGCATGGCTGCCATCCCCAGTGCTGGCCCGCAGCGGTGGGCACGGTGGCATGGTGGTCAGGGCACGGATGTCGCCGCCTTACGTGGCAGGGCAGAAACCCCTCCCATGGAACGGCAAGCGCAGACTGAAACATTTTCATTCAGTAACTGCCCAGTGCCAGCACGGGGGGGACCAAGCCATTGCATGGGGTGCCACAGCTCAGGGTGTCTCCAGCAGCAGTGCCTGACCCCCACAGTGGCTGGTGGGATTGCCAAGTGGCAGAAAAAAACCCAAAGCTTTTCTGATCTCAGACTTGCTGCTCAGGAACTGGCAAGCAGTGTTGGCATCTTGTTGGCATCTGTGCCCTGGAGCCCAAGCAGAGCGAGCTGCTGGTCCAGTCTGGGGTTACTGCTCGAGCCAGTTGCTGTGACCCCAGGGACACCAGCGTCTTCAAGAGGAGAGGAGCAAAGCATAGAGTCTCTGCTGGGCTCCGCATGGCTGCCCTTGTCCCGGGAGCGCTGTTGCTGCCTGGCCTGCTCTTGTGGGACAGGAGCCCTCTGTCCTGTCTGTGTCTGAAGTGTTTGTGCGTACACCGCCATGGCATCTACCTTCAGGTCCTGGGGTTGGCGGTCCCTGAAGTGTAACAAACTGCCTGGTGGTTTGATTGACGTTTCCTTGGCGGGGGGAAAGTGATGGTTTCCTGCCGTACTGTGTGACTCTGCCGTTTACCGTGGGTGTGCCCAGGTAAGTGTGCATCCAGGCAGAGGCTGTCTGGGGCACCGGGTTCCTCGGAGGCTTCCTGGCTGCCTCTGCAGCGCTGGGTTTATGCTGCCTGTCTGTGTGCCTTGCAGGCTCTGAAAAGGAAGCCGGACCTCTTCCTGTGTAGCAACCTGGATGTCAAAGCAGTGTTTCAGTGTGGTGAGTACCACGGGCACGGGCACGTGCTCCAGATCGCTCTGTGGAGAAGCCAGCCTGCTCCTCCTGTGGGGCTGGGGACCGCAGGGCTGATTTGGGATCGTGCGCAGGGTTTCTGGCTGCTAACCTGAGCACTTTCTGCCCGTAGGTGTCCTTTCGCTCAAGTTCCCTGAGGCCCCAACGGTCAAAGCATCCTGTGGCTTTTTTGTGAGTATTGTGGCATCGTACAGCTCCAAGGGGATGGGTTGCAGCTCCCCGAGGGATGGGAGGGCAGGAGTGGGGCTGTGGGTCGGGCAAGGGCGCTGCAACGTGGAGCTTGCTCCGGCACTGAGCGAGCTGGGCTCTGTGTTGCAGACGGAGCTGCTGCCCCGCTGCGGAGAGATCGCCCCGGTGGGACAGGTCGTGCATGAGAACGGCAAAGTGCTGCTGCAGGCAGTGCTGGAGGTGAGAGATGCCGGGACCGTGGGCTCCCCGTGCCGCTTTTTGGGCTCTATTCCGGGGCGGCACTCAGGTGGGCGCTCCTGCCAAGCTGGGGCCAGAGGGCCCGGCAGCATGGGGGGGGTGCGGGCAGGATGATGCCAGGGGCTCAGCAGGGTCTGTCTGCTCTGTGGCAGGGTGTCGGTGGCCAAGCCTCCCGCAGCCTCATGGATCACTTCGCAGAAATCCTCTTCGCCTTGAACAAGCACTGCTTCAGCTATCTGAGTGTCTGGATCAAGGAGGCCATGCAGCAGGACGGCTTCCCCTCGGCCCGCGTCAGCCCCGAGCAGAAGGAGACCTTCAGCCAGCAGATCCTCAGGTTTGTGCACCCCTCCCTGGGGTGGCTGTGCGCCACGTGCCGTGGGGACGACCCTCCCGCACGGCCTGCTGTGTGCCTCCCGCTTCATGTTTGTCCCCTCCCTCTGTCTTAGCAGAGAGCGTGTGAACAAGCGGCGAGTGAAGGAGATGGTGAAGGAGTTCACCCTGCTGTGCCGGGGGCTGCATGGCACGGAGTACACAGCAGACTACTGAGCACCTGGCCAGGACCGCGGACAATTTGCCCGGACCAGCTCTTACCCGCAAGGAAGCCCCCCCGTCCTCCCCCCGCCCCGCTGCAGTACGGCTCGTAGAATAACCCTCCACCTAGAATTAACCCACTCGGGACGCTCCTCA
>NW_008825574.1:34232-35072 GCF_000699105.1 Pygoscelis adeliae | reverse complement strand
TTAAGAGTATTTCTATGTTGTGGCTGGTGTTATTGCAGTGCCCGGACTTTGCCTGCCCCTTGCCTCTGGGGAAGAGCCCAGCGGAGGGGGTTAAATCAAGGCTGGGATGCCTCAGAGCCTCCTCTCCCCGCCCCGGCTGCAGGAGGGATGGTGAAAACCAGTCTCCCCTGCTTGACGTGCTCTCCTGCCCGGCATGGAGCAGCTCATGGAGCAGAAATGGTCCTGCCCCGCACGAGAGGGGCCAGACTCCATCCCTGCCGAATGCGGGGTCCTCCCTGCAGCACGGGATGTGTGCACCCCACTCCTGTTCATCAGAGCAGGCGAGGGGCTTGCTGACGCTCAGAGCCCTCTCCCTTTTGCCTGAGTTCCCCAGCCCAGCCTGTGAATGTGGTTTCATTTCTGGGGGTGGGTGCCAGTTCTGGTGGGCACCATGATCTGTGTTTTCACTCTGGGACGTCTGGTATCGCCCCTGCCTGCACTCCTCAGCCCATGTTTTACTCTAGAAGACAATTCACTCACAAGTCCTTTTCAGTTCAGCTTTAGTTAGCAGCAGTAGCCCACATAAGCCTGTAGTCCTGGCGCTGTTGGCTCGTGCCAAGCTGTGACCTTTCCCATGTAGGGCCAAAGCTGTCCTGGAGTGGGGAGCCCTTGGAGGCCAGGTCTGGGCCAAGCGCCTCTCCTGGCCCTGCTGCTGCCCTGGCCGTGAGCCCGGCGTGCCACGGGCATCACCCACGCACATGCAACTCCTGCTCTCCCACGGCAGTACTACTGACCCAAGGCCGCACCCAGCACGGGGCCAGTTGGTGGCAGGTCTGGACCCTCGTGACCACCCCCCCGGGT
>NW_008825574.1:32664-33017 GCF_000699105.1 Pygoscelis adeliae | reverse complement strand
GTCCCGGGCGTCCCGGGCTTTTTTTTTGGCGGTGCGGGGCCAGGAGGGTCCCCGCACACCACCCTGGAGAAAACGATATTGGGGTACTCGGGGCACAACTGCTGCTCCAGCTCACCTGAAGGGAGAGAGGAGTGAGAACGAAACATGGCCGCAGACCTGACCTGCAGAAGGTGGGACAGCAGATTAGGGGAGAGGAGAGGACAGAAATCAAGGCTGACAGTGTCTGGGGACTGCCTGCCTGCTGCTCTCTCTCCCCCTGGCAGCTCTGCAGAGCTCGGAGCGGCACCAGAGACCCCCTCCCTGCCCCAGAGCACTCACCCATCGCGTGGGCATAGACCACATCGCTCAGCACC
>NW_008825574.1:22192-31125 GCF_000699105.1 Pygoscelis adeliae | reverse complement strand
CAGGAGGCCGGGCCCGTGGCCGGCCGCGGCGCCGGGAGCGCCGCTGTGGGGCTCCTCAGCCTGGACGTCTCCCCGTGGGCGCTTTGAGCTGCTCCCACGGAGGGCTCGGAGCCCCAGCAGCTCCGCGTACCTGTCAGCCGCTGTTGGACGCGCAGCTTTCGGCGCTCTGAGCGCGTCCGCTTGATCCACTTCGTTGTGTGTGCGAGAGCAGAAGGATGCTGGTGGCAGTTTGGGTGGGGTTGTGTTTGAATTTGGCAGATCAGGGGAGGTAAAGGCAGGTGCCTGGTTTTTCAGGCTGTGACAGGTGATGTCTCCTGGGCAGAGGAGATCGTCCTCCTGCTTTGCCAAGCTGTGGCAGCATAAGGAAATGTGCAGTTTGTCCGGACGATTGCAGAGTGCATGGCCGTGTTGGAGCTTGTGGCGGCCTAGGCTCTGCTGCCAATGGCGTCGGGCTCAGCGGCACTGAGGATGAATTTAATGCTTCCTGGGAAGGGGATGACTCCAAGGGGTAGTGGGAAGACTTTGTGCTGCAGCTGCTGGTTGTTTCCTCTTTCAGCGCAAAGTGAAGTGACCGCAAGCCAGGCAGAGGCTGGGGAAAGCTTGGCTCCTGCCTCAGCGTTTGGGTGAGGGGAGAGACCGAGTCAGAAGCTGCGGGTGTCTCACTCCCTCATGTTTCCAGGGCCTGGTGAACCCAGTGCTGGGCCCAGGGCTGCCTTCCTGGGCTCTCTGAATCATACGGCTCGCACCAGCGCAGACGCACGCTGCGAGCTTGACTGTTGGAAAATGTCGACGAGCTGAGCCCAGATGCTTTTAACTTCCCCTGCCCTGTTGCAATCCCTTCTCAGGGAAGGAGCGAGCAGGAAGCGGTCTCGCTCTGCGCAGTGTTGCGGTGCCTCTTTGTGCTTTCCCTCCTTGTTCTGAGCCCTGCTTTGGTGCTCCCGTCCTGCTGCCTTGGCTCTCCTGCAGGGCTGGGAGCCAGAGTTCACAGGAAAGCGTCCTTCACCCTGTTTCTTTTGTATACGAATCCAAGGCTACATCTGCTCTTGAAGAGATGGAAGGTGCCTCAAGGATCTGCCCTGAGCTGGATGTAGCCCTTTTTTACCACTCCTGGGGAGTGGGGGCAGCTGAGGCTGGCTGGGTTCAGTTCCTGCTCTGCGAGCCAAGCAGCAAAGCCAAAACACGAGTCCCAGACTGGCTGGGCCTGGCACTGTAGAGATCATCCCTGAAGGTCGCCAGGCATGTGGACCGGTGTGCAGCCTCCCTCTGCGCTCCCTGGCTGTGATGGCACCATTCCTTGTTTGTGTGTGTCGCCGCAGGGGAGCGGGGCACCATGATTCTGCAGACGAGAGGAGTGACCAGCGTTACCGCTTCCCGTTTCGGGGCCTGCTCACCTGGCAGCACTTTTATGTCCTCCTGGTGTGCAGGGTGCTGAGCCTGGAGTCATGTGTAGAGGGGTTTAGCACACAGGGACGATGGGGACGTCACTGCTGTGAGGCTGGCAGGCCTCCCTGCGCTGCTGCAGCACCTTGGGTCTTGGCTGTGGGCAGAGAAGGGCTCCTCCAACCTGGGGCATATGGTCCTGCCCCCGTATTGCTACTGCACATGCTGCTGGCTTGCCATCACCCCAGCCTCCGGGCTGCGACTCCGGGGGGGAAGGGAACAGCGGGACACATGCAATGGCCTCTTTGCTGCTTTTAAGCATTTCAGAAGTCTCCCATTTCCTCTTTTTCCGGCCATACGCGGGGTCGGTGTCACACAGCTGCTGGCTCTAGTCAGCAATGGTAAAGAGCTGTCCCTTCACCCTCTTTATCTGGTGTGGAGCAGACAGTGCCACGCTGCCTGCGCTGATCTGTTCCTTAGGGCCAGGTCTCTCTCTTTTCCAGCTGCGTGCTGCAAGTCCTGCAAAGTGCGGTTGTCTCTTCTGGTCTGCAGCCGTGTTTCCCGCTCATGAGCTCAGAGCAAGGCAGGGTTTCAGCGTGAGCACCTCTGCGTCCGCTCTGGCTGCGTGGGGTTGCTGGGTGCAGCTCCCAGCTGCGATTCAGCCTGGGAGAGGAGCACTTGGGGCACAGCAGGGTGAGCTGCCCTTGTAATCCCTCCCTGGAAAGGAAGGCCTTTTCTGGGTTTCTCAGGGCTGCGCTTTGGTGTCTCCTGCCTGCGTTGGAGTACAAATTTCTCTAGAAATGACTAACCTTGGGGAAACACTGAGGACAGCAGGCACGTCTTGAACACCCACAGCCTTGGAAAGGGGCGTGCTGGGGGGCAGCTGCAGCTTCTGGTGTTGATGGACTCCTGGGGAGTGGCACGGGCCCTGGTGGGATGCTGACAGAGCAGCATGTGATGGTCAGTCAGGGCACAGCCTCACACCTCTCGCCTCCCCTGTGAGAGAGAAGAGCTCACGGCTGGTCACCCGGTGCCGTGGCTCTCCAGTAGGGCTGAGCCATGGGGTGATGCGGATGGAGACCGTGCTGGGGCACAGGGCTCCCTTCAGCCCAGCATGGCCTGTGGGTGCTCAGCAGGGTCAGGGGACAGAAAATGGGTGCGACAACCACAGCAATCCTCTTCTCAGTGAAGACTGGGATGGGATCTGGGAGTATCACGGGTCTGGACTGTCTCTGTCCTGCGCTGATGTGGGAATGCTGGAGTCGCTGGGGCTGGACTTTGGTGGGGCACCCTGTCCCAGAGCTCTGCACGCCTGAGCCAGTCTTCCCAGTAACCCTCCTGCATGCTGTGGTGTGCTCCTGGGCCTCTGCCCCGGGGCTCTGCAGGTGGGGGAGGAAACAGCAGCGCCAGGTGAGTAGCTGGTGCCTGTCTGAAGGTTCCCATGTCACTCTTGCTTTCCAGGGATCTGCTACACAATATTTGACCTGGGCTTCCGCTTCGATGTGGCCTGGTGAGTTCCCTGTAAATATCGGCATCCTCCCTGCCGAGCACAGGGCTGTGTGAGGAGGTGGTCGGTTGGCAGTGCCTGGCAGGGAACACCGCTCGCTTTTGAGCGACAGGCAGTGGTCACTGCATCGCAGGGGAACAAGAGCTACAGTGCGCCTTGTGAGGCGGGATAGATGCAGCCCACGTGTATGTGTGGCTGGCTCCATTTAGAGTCCTGGTGCAGCCATCGCTGCCCTTCCCACTTCTGTCCCAGCCCACCCCCTCTCCCAGCAGCCCCCCAGCCCAGGCTTCCCCTTCACAGTGAGGGTTTGGGAGGAAGGTCTCGGTCCATGCGGGTGAGGGTCCTGGGTCGCTGGCTGGCAGAGAAAGGCTCTTGTGTCCCACTGTCTGGCAGTGCCCAGCCCGTCTTGGTCTGCGTGATGAGGGGTGGGGTACCTGTTGTGGGACTGTGCACCATGACTAGAGGGGCTCAGCCTGTGTGCTAACCCAGGGCACTTCTTCCTCTCCAGGTTCCTGACAGAGACCTCGCCCTTTATGTGGTCCAACCTGGGCATTGGCCTGGCCATCTCCCTGTCTGTGGTGGGAGCTGCTTGGTGAGTGGGGCTGGCTTTTCAGCAGGCTCCTGCTGTCCCACCTCAGTAGTCGCTTATATACTGCGGTTTCCCACGGCAGGGCAGGGGCAGAACTGCATATACATGCAGGAGTGTGGGGCTGGGTGGGTCACTGCAGCGGTGGGGCCAGGTTGCTGGACTCCTGGGGGGTCTGGGCGGACCACCTTGTGGGCTGCAATGGCAGTGGAAGAGCAGGGACATCCCTGGCTTTCTGGAAGCCGTGCCCCTGAGCCCAGGCTGTGCAGTGGTGGCTCTTGTGCCCCAGCAGTTCTGCTGGTGAAGGTGGTGAAGCTTTGGACCACTTGTACCCTGGGGGTGGACAGGCCAAGTCCGCAGTGTCCCCGAGATGCATGCCCGATTCTTTGCTCAGCTGGAAGATCCTGGTTTCCCTATTGAATCCTTCAGCGAGTGCCAGACCCTCCACCAACCACCCTTGTCTGCCACAGGGGGATTTATATCACAGGCTCCAGCATCATCGGTGGTGGAGTCAAAGCCCCTCGGATCAAAACCAAGAACCTGGTCAGGTAAGCTCAGACCTGGGGTTAGTGCTCATGCCACGCCGGAGCGGGGCAGGTCCCAGCCCAGTGCAGGGGCTCCTGTCCTATCTCTAGCTGGGTGCTGCTGGCAGACTGTTCCTTGCTGAGCTGTTTGCTTTCAAAACAAAGAGCCCTAAATGAGCCAGAGTGCTGCTTTGAAGAGTCACTGTGTGATATCATGCAGTGAATGAGCCCAGTGTGTTCAAAACAAACACCCTGAGATCACGCTTCCTGCCCCAGGCGAGGGTTCCCCTGGCCAGACCTTGCACAGCCCTTCCCCAAAGGAGCAGAAGGGGGCTGGCAGAGGGCAGGGCTCCCTGGGCCTGCTTCCCACAGGGTGGATGCAGCTTCCTCAGGCGGCACAGCACAACCAGCACCCGGCCGTTGTCCTTGGCAGCTCTCTCTTGTTTGAGAGGAAAGCAGCGGGTGGGCTGGGCTGCCTTTCTGCCCTTGGCAGCCATGGGGCAGGCTCAGATATGACCGTGGAGGGGTCTGGCTGCTGGCTGGCTGGGCACGAAATGGTTGGGGCTGCTCAGGGTGGGGCAGAGCCTGGGACACTGTGCTCAGACTGACTGGGACACTGTGCTCAGACTTTGCCTTTCTCCCACAGCATCATTTTCTGCGAGGCTGTGGCCATCTACGGGATCATCATGGCAATTGTCATCAGTAACATGGCTGAGGTACAGGAGGACCTGCGCTGCCCTGCCAGCCCTGAGCTGGCCTCAGGGCCACGGTGGGGATGGGCAGCTGGGCATGGGCCAGCGTTGTGAGCGGTGGCTGTCTGGGGACTTCAGACAGTGTTGTGGCTCTGGGAGCCCCTGGGCTGGTGGTCTGTGCAGTGGCCCTTGTCCATGTTGAAGAGTGGGCTGGGGGAGCACACACAAGGCAGATGTCATGAAGCCACCCAGGGACATGGAGTCAGGGACCAGCTCTGGCCAAAATGTGGCTGCCTCATGCTGTATCGGGGACAGGTACCTCTCCCGGAGACCATGGACTTACCAGTAACCCAGGCCTTGTGCTTTCTCTCAGCCTTTCTCTGCAGTCACCCCAGAGACGATTGGAGCCAGGAACTACCATGCAGGTAAGGACTGCTCAGTCCCTGGTGCCATTGCTGTGAGCATTGCCACAGCCTGACCACCGCCTCTTGCTGCTCCCTCTGCCCTCGGCTGTAGAGAACGGACTGCAGGGTCCGGCTCACCCAGCCCATGGCCTGCTGCAGGTGTCTGAAGGATGTGTGACTCTTCTGCCAAAAAGCGTCTTTTTAGTTACCTTCTTGATGTCCTGCTGCACCCAGCTGGGCTGCGCTGCCCAGCAGCAGCACCGCTCCTCCCTCGGGTGGCAGCAGATTGCTGTCACCTGCTGGCCTGACACCGTGGGAGCCGGGGAGCACCCTGGAACAGTCCTGCTCCCCAAACAGGAGGACGCTGCTGGTGCTTGGCAGCTCTGGGTCTTCTGTCACCTCGAGGCAGAGCTGCTGCAGCGTGCCCTGGGTGCGGGTGGAAGGGGGTTACCCCCTGTTCTTGCAGTGTTCTTCTCTCACAGGTTTCTCCATGTTTGGGGCTGGCCTGACCGTGGGGTTATGCAATCTCTTCTGTGGGGTCTGCGTGGGCATCGTGGGCAGCGGGGCTGCCCTGGCTGATGCCCAGAACGCCAGCCTCTTCGTCAAGATCCTGATCGTGGAGATCTTTGGCAGTGCCATAGGGCTGTTCGGGGTCATTGTCGCTATCCTGCAGGTACCTGCCTCCTGTGGCCACCAGGCTTATGTGAGCACAAGGTGCCTGTCACCCCGGGTGCTCTTCAGCTCTGGGGAGACACATCTGGGCTCCAGCACAATACTCTGCATTGGGATGGGGAGGCTGCTCGCAAGGTTTGGGGTGGCACAGCTCTCCCCACAGCATACCATGCCTATTTGCAGCAGTGTGAACTCTTTTGATGGCCCCTCTGAGCAACTGTCACTGAGGGTGTCGCCTTGGGTGCACCCTGTGTGATGCTCATGTCTTATCGGTGGGGCTGATAAGCTCTCTGCAGCTTCTAGATGGTCCCAGGGTGCTTGGGTGGGACTGGGGTGCTGGGCTGGGGTTTGTGGGGCACAGCCTAACCTCTCTTCTTTCTTTCTAGACATCTAAAGTAAAAATGGGCAACTGAGCCCTGTTCCAGCCTGCCCCAAGAGGTGCTGTATATATTTATTTAATGTTTCTATCCTTGACTGGGGCAGGAGCTGCCTGGCGGTGGGAGCGGGAGCCTGGCTGTGTAGAGCCCCGTCCCATCAAATCAATCTGCCCCTCGGAAGAAACAAATTTCTCTGTGTGAATTCTGCCCCCAGTGGCCTGGCCCGCCCGTGGGGCCCTGCTGCTGTGTCCCCAGTGTGTGTAGAATTGACCACCAGTGCAATTCTGTGTCCGTGAAATAAATATGGTTCTCGTCCAAGGATGCAGCTCTTCCTCTGCCCTGTGTGTGCCAGGGAGGCTTGCAGAGACCCAAGTGCTGATTTGGGCTGACCCCATGCTTGGAGATGCCTCTCTGTGCCTCTGGCAAAGTCCCTGCCCGGCTCCAGGAGCCTGGTGGTGTCCTCCCTGTGTGGCGTCAACCCTGCTGCCTGCTCAGCCTGCAAGAGGCTGGCCTCTCTCGGGTGTGGGGGGACAGAGCGCTGCTCTGTTCTCCCAAGGAGGCTGCTGGAGCTGGCAGCTCCGTGCTGCCTCTGCCAGGCTCCTACCAGCGCTGGCACTGCCCCATGCGAGGCATGCCGGAGGCGCAGGCACAAGCTGGTTTGGGTCTTTCAGCTCCCATCCACGTAGTTTGGCACAGAGGGAGTGTACACAGTATCCGTAGCCCCATTGTGCGGCTGGGGAGCACCAGAAGGGCAGAGGAGCAAAGCTTTTGCCCCTTCCAAGGCTGTCCTCCAGCCAGCAGCTCCCTTGTGTGACTGTCGGCTGGGGGCTGCTGCCTGGACAGGTGCTGCTGGGTGCCGGGGCTCTCCAGCCTGCAGTGCCCCTCCATCCCAGGAGGCCCTGGCAGAGGTCCCAGGGGTGGGGACGCTTTGTGCTGGCTCTGCTCCCCTCTCCCTGGCTGCGGTGAATACAGCGTGGGGAAGCCGGCTGTGGACAGCTGGGCCTGCAGCTCTTCTGCTGCTTGGGGGAAGGGAAGAACAAAGTGGTCCTGCCTCCACTCTGCAGAGAGCCTGGAGCTGATGCTTCTGCAGTCTGCTGTATCCAGCACAAGGCCCTCATCCTGCTGTGCTGCCAGTATATCTTTGTAGGGGGAGCATCTATCCCCTGGTGCTGTTAGTGCTGCATCAGAGCGGATGCATGCCTGGAGCTGTTTGCATCCCTGGATGCAAAAGGCTGGGGCAGCGGTGAGGCTGCTGGAGCTGGGGAAGTATTTGTGCCTGCTGATTTTTGCCTTTGAGACTAGGGCAGCTGCCTCTGCACAGCCTCTCCAAGCTCTGCTGGTTTCCCAGCTCCGCTCCCTGTTGTCCTGTGCATTTTGGGTGCATGAAGACTGCTGGGGCAAACCAAGCTGCTGTTCCAGCCAGCTGTGCTGGCTGCTCCGGGGCTGGAGGCTGCAACGGGAGCTCCGTGTGCCCCACGTAATGGCAGGAACACAAGCTGGGCCCTGCCTGCTCAGGAGAAAGGGTGTCAGGTGTGGGCAGAGTTGGGCTGTACCCCCATCCCCTGGCATTGCATCTGCTGTGAGCCAGAGATGTCTGAAGCCCGTGGGAGCTCCAGGGCCATCCTGTCGGACCTGTGCTGAACTTGTGGGGCTGCCTTCAGGAAAGAGATGCCTGGGGTTGGAAAACCTGCACTGGCGGTAGAGAAGCTGCTCCATGGGTTAATCCTCTTCCTGGTTAACAACCGTCTTGAAAGACTTGCACACTTTTCTTTCAGTGATGGGTCTTGCCCTGCCGTGGCTTGATAGAAACCCATTCGCTGTCAGCCATCTCCCTCTGCGAGGTGCTTCTCCGCCCTCCAAATCCTGCTTGTTTGTATCACGGCTTTGGCAGGGGAACAGGCTCCAGACTTGTCCACGGGCGCCTTGTGAGGACACAAGACCCACCAGGACTGGTCTCGCGGTAGCGTGGGTGCCCTATGGCCCCCCTCCCGCAGCCAGAGGCGGTGAGGTGAGCATGCCCTGCACTCCCTTGTTCTAGGCACATGTGCTTGGGTTCTAGACCTTTGCACTTGGGTGTGCTAAATACCTGCTGCTCAAGCATGGAGAAAAAGCATAAGCAGGGCTCCAGCGTCTTGCACCTCGTCTCATTTAGGAGCAGCAGCAGTTGAAAGATGATTTAGCGACCACATGTAAGTACTCATGAGGGAAATGCCACCGGTCCAAGAGCCAAACCAAGAGCTGGAGGCAGTTGGACAGCTTTCAGCAGGGCTTGCTTGCAGGGGTAGAGCGGGGCTGGGCTGGCTGGGTGCTGCTCTGATCTCTGCTGTAAGGTTATCTCCTGAAGGGAGTGGCTGTGGGGCAGAGGGAAAGCCCTCGCTCGGGTGAGCAGCCAGGCACAGGGCACGAGGAGAGGCCTTGGAGGACCAGGGGCTGCTCGAAACAAACACAAATGCTGTGGGGTGGCTGGCAAGAAGGGAAAGGCTGTGGACAGCGCAAAAATTACTCATGGTGGGCCGACCTCTTGATGGGACCAGGCCAAGATCTTTTGGTGATGCCGTTGTAGTAGGGACAGTAAAATTCATTGCTAGGACACACCAAGAAACATAGAAATGGGGCGGGGGGAGAAAGGAACCACAAATAGGTTGTGACGGGTGCTAAGCCAGCACCAGCGCCCAGGGACGCGGGAGTCGCCCTGGGTGGGTCGGTGAAAGCACTGCCTCCCACGCTGCCAAAAACGCAGCGGGAAGGAGGGGAGAAAGAAACACCGGGAGACCCTGTCCCTGAGTCCCCG
>NW_008825574.1:20553-21476 GCF_000699105.1 Pygoscelis adeliae | reverse complement strand
CGGCTTGCCCCCCGCGCCTCCCTTCTCCTGGCCCAGGGATGCCCTGCGGGAAGAAGGATGAAGCCCATGGGGATGAGCATCCCCTCCAAAACGAGCATCACCAGCCCCATGGCACATACCACACCGGAGTCCATCCCTGGGGACCAGCTCCCCAACCCCGGGTTGCTTTCGGCCTCTCACACCCTGCGAAGATGCTGCGGTGTAGGGGGGGATAACATCATATTTCGTAGCCCCCCACTTAGCGGGTGTTTTTAAGCCCACTCACGTTCGTGGCGTCCCGTGGCCGCTGTTTGGTGGAGCGCTTCGCTTTTGTTCCTGTCGAGCATCACTCTCCGCTCGCCTCATGGACCACCCCACTAAAGGGTCCCTAAAACCTGCTCTTATTTTTCCCTAGCACCTCCCCGCCTTGCTGTCGAGACACCACCACTCCACGTGCTGCGAGGGCTGTGGTTTTTGGGGAGGGTTTCTGGCAGGCACTGGGGGGCAGGCAGGTCCCTACGTCAAGGGCTCTGCTGGGTGACGGGGCGCTGTGACTGTGAGAAGGTTTGGGAGATAACGGCAAACCCAGCTTTTATTCAAAAAAACGACTTACTAGAAAAAACCTGGATGAGGGGTCGGGGTGCTGGGGCGTGCCAGGAGAACCCTGCCCGCGGGGACCCCGCTCTGCATTTTGCAGAGAGAGAGGGTGGACACAAGTGGGGCATCGGGCTCGGAGCCTTTTCCAGCACCTCCCTGCCTTGCGTGGGCTCCTGCCAGCACCCCGTGGCCTGCTGGGGTCAGCCCTGTGGCTGGGAGAGGGCAGCCGGAGTGGGGTTGGGTGGGGGGGTCCTGCTTCGCACTTTGGTTCCGATCCCCGTGCCCAGCCGGTGCTGCCGTCACTGCCAGCTCGGTGCCCTGCAGCTGCCCGGGGGGCCCCACCGACC
>NW_008825574.1:19066-19948 GCF_000699105.1 Pygoscelis adeliae | reverse complement strand
GCCCCGGGCGTCGCGGTGGGCCTCCCCACGGGCAGGGGGAGGACAGAGGACCGGCGCCACTGGCTGTAAGCTGGACTCCCCTGGATGCAGCAGGGACCCCTGCCTGGGGGCCAGGACATCCCGCTCGGCTTGGCTCAGTGTCTGCCATGCAGCTGCTCGCCCCGCTGGGTGCCTCGAGGAGGGCTCCTGCTGGCATGCCACTTGCTGCTTCAGTGCTGCTGCTGGGGTGCAGCGCTGTGGGGGGGTTTGGGACAGGGAGCAGGGAAATGGGGTGCCTTGGAAAGGGGTGGCTGATGGGGGGACCCATGGTGCCCTTGCGACACCCCAGGCTGGCTGTGTTTTGGAGAGTGTGACCTTCAAGGGCCCAGCCTCCATGGACGTTCTTTGTGGCACCCGTGGGGGTATCCCCATCCCCTGCTTGGGGGGTGACAGGGATGGGGAGTGGGTCTGGCCTGGTCTTGGCCTTGGAAATTGGGGAGGAGACTTGCTGCATGGGGCTGGGGACCTCTTGCGTCTTCATGGTTGTGCCTTCACAGCAGGGGTCCAAGCAGAGCATCCCCACGGGGTGCTCTCTGGCATACTGACCTGCAAGCCCATCACCTCCTCATCAGGCCTGTGCTGCTCCTGCTGCCCTGGTGTTGTTCGGGCTGGGGGCTCAGGCTGGCGGTGTCCTGAGCGTGGGGTGTCTCAGCAGGATCGGGACCGTGGCTGGAGCCGCCCCCCTGCCCTGCTGAGCGCACATGTCCGCCTGCCCATGCCCAGAAGATGACCAGGCTGCTCTTGGGGGTGACCCTGGAAAGGATTTGCAAGGCCGTGCTGCTGCTCTGCCTGCTCCACTTCGTCATCATCATGATCCTCTACTTTGACGTCTACGCGCAGCAC
>NW_008825574.1:17214-18129 GCF_000699105.1 Pygoscelis adeliae | reverse complement strand
CAGCGGCGAGGGGGTGGTGGGGCCGGGATGGGCAGGCGGGCATTGCTAAGCTCTGGCCCGCAGTTTGGCGAAGACACCTTCAACCGGGCCAAACTGCTCAACGTGGGGTTCCTGGAGGCCCTCAAGGATGACGAGGAGTACGACTGCTTCATCTTCAGCGACGTGGACCTCATCCCCATGGACGACCGCAACCTCTATCGCTGCTACGAGCAGCCGCGGCACTTTGCTGTTGGCATGGACAAGTTTGGGTTCAGGTGGGTGCTCTGTGGGACTGGGGTGTTTCCCTGGGCAGGGCTGGGATGACGCCTGGGCCACCAACCTCGGTGGTCGCCTGGGGCAGGCATGGGGTCGCTGGCTCGAATTATGGATGTGGGATGGGAGAGGGGGCAGAGCCCTGGGTGGGAGGGTGACACAGGGGAGGGCCAGTGCTTGTCCCTGGGGGTCCCTATGGGGCTGGCCCCCATCCCTGCCTGTCCCTGGGGGCTGACCTGTTTGCTGTCACCCTGCAGGCTGCCCTACGCCGGCTACTTTGGTGGCGTCTCTGGGCTGAGCAAGTCCCAGTTCCTGAAGATCAACGGCTTTCCCAACGAGTACTGGGGCTGGGGAGGAGAGGACGATGACATCTTTAACCGGTAAGTGCCAGCCCCTTGCCAGCGCCGGCTGGTTGGGGTGTGCTGGGGCTCCCCACCGAGCACTGACCTGGCACCCTCACCAGCGCCGGGGCTCCCGGTTTTGCGGGGGACGTGCATGGGGCAGGAAGGGATTTAATTACTCTCCAACCTGAGGGTTGGTTACCCTCACGGATTGAACCGGACCCTCCCGGGGTGTTGGGGGGCCGGGGGGCACCCACATGCCTTCGTTGCAGCTGAACAGCCCCGGCGCGGTGGGGCCCGGCCCCCTCCCACCGCCGTGTGA
>NW_008825574.1:12399-12762 GCF_000699105.1 Pygoscelis adeliae | reverse complement strand
GGGTGCCCGGAGATGGGCTGCCCCAGGGATGCTGCCTGCACACAGCTGCTGCAGGGTGCCGACAGCTCCAGCGGGGTGGGGGACAGCCTTGCAGGCAGCCCCAGGTGGGACATGGACAAAGGGGTCTAGTCCCTGGCCACCCACCTCCAGCAGTGTGTCCCCCTCAGAGCGGCACACTTTGTAGATGGCGTAGATGGGGATGCAGATGACAGAGGAGAGCGCCATGAGGAAGCCAATGCTGATGGCCCAGGTGGGGTAGACGTAGTCATTGTAGGAGATGGGCCGGTACTGGATCACTGTGAAGACCAGGATGAACTGGGGAGGGACAGGCAGGATCAGCCAGTGGGGAGCAGCCAGCCTGCT
>NW_008825574.1:10067-11411 GCF_000699105.1 Pygoscelis adeliae | reverse complement strand
ACCCAGCAGGAACCCCACCACAGCCACCCCCAGCGTCACGAAGGTCTTTCTGCGGATGATCCACTCGTTGCCCACCTCGTCCACAATGGCCGTGACCAGCGTCTCCAGCAGGCAGAACTGCACGTGGGTGGAGGGGACAGTGTGTCACCACCTTGGCCCCACCATGCCACCCCATCCCAACACGCTGGCCCCACCATGACCTACCTGTGTACCCAGCCCCAGGAGGATGAGCATGAAGAAGAAGAGGATGGACCAGAGGGGTGAGATGGGGAGCAAGGTGAGACCCTCGGGGTAGGCGACGAAGGCCAGGCCAGGGCCGTGGTCGGCCACCTTGGAGATGTCCACGCCCAGGTGGTTGGCCATGAAGCCCAGGATGGAGAAGATGACGAAGCCAGCGTAGACACTGGTGGCGCAGTTGGTGATGCTGATGATGATGCTGTCCCTGCAGGGAGAGGGGTCGGGGCTGGTGGCAGGCCCAGGAGGCAGCAGGGAGACCGGGGGATCGCCGTTGGGCACTCACCGGTAGCAGTTGTTGTGGAACTTGTTGTAGGAGGCCATGGTGATGAGCCCGCCCCAGGCACAACCCAGCGAGTAGAAGATCTGCGAGGCCGCGTCGCCCCACACCTGCAGCGGTGGGGTGGTCAGTGCCGTGCCCCGCAGCCCCGCTCCTTCCTGGCCACCCGCCACCCCTCATCCCCGCTCACCTTGGCGTCGAGGATCTTGTCCCACTGGGGCGTCAGGTAGTACATGATGCCGGTGAGGGCCCCCTCCAGTGTTATGCCACGCACGAAGAGGATGGTGAGCACCACGTAGGGGAAGGTGGCCGTGAAGTACACCACCTGCGGGGCGGCACCCCAGTGGGGCGGGGCAGGGGACAGGGGGTGCGGTTATGGACTGGGGGGCAGGCTACAGACCAGGGGAGGGATTACGGTCCAGAGCGTGGAGCGACGGACCAGGAGGAGAGTATGGCCCAGGGGGAGGGGCTACAGCCAGGGAAGGCGGGGCCATGGCCACATGGGAGGAGCTGTGCCCAGAAGGGGTGTGGCCTTTCCCAGAGTGGGAGGAGCATGCGCAGAGGGCTGGGACCTTGCCTAAAAGGGGAGAGGCTGTGCCCAGAAGGGGTGGGGCCACATCAACAATGGGAGGTACATTCCCAATAGGGGAGGGGCTATGCCTAGAGGGGGCGTGGCCATCTACAGAGGGGGCGTGTCCATGCCCAGGGGGCGGGGCCCGGAGGGGGAACACGCAGGTACCTTCCCCGAGGACTTGACGCCCTTGATGAGGCAGAGGAAGACAACGACCCAGGAGACGCCAAGGCAGCCCAGGAGGGGCAGGAGCACCCCG
>NW_008825574.1:8653-9512 GCF_000699105.1 Pygoscelis adeliae | reverse complement strand
GCCTTGCAGCCATGCTGCTGCTCAGCGTGCGGCAAACGAACTGGGGTGGGGAGCACCGCAAGGCTTAGCCCACCACTGTGCATGGGGTCCTCCACCTCTGAGAAAGCCCCGTGGTGCTGAGGGTCCCCTGGGACACATGAAAACACACACAGGGTGCATGGCCTGCAAGGCTGCAGGCAAACCCTTGGGGTCTGGAGACCTCCTTGGAGAACCACTGGGTGGGGGTCTCTCCTTGCATGGCCACAGTGACTTTAGGGCTGCAGCTATCTGGTGGCAGGTGACGGAGGCCACACAAGCACAGGGACATGCACCCAGGCTGAGCACGCCATGGTGCAGAGCACGTAGGAGCGTGTGCATGGGCTGCCCGCACTCAGACGTGACATGTGGGCGCGTCACCTGGCAGGCAGCGTGTAGGCATGTGCCGGGGGGGGCCGACAGCACAGGAGCATGCCGGTGCGCCAGCAGATGCACCTGCAGTGGCATCCAGCCGTGGCAGGGCAAGCTCTGAGCATGGCCCAGCACCCACATGTGTGGGCATAGCACCCGCTGCCCATGGAGCAGGGAGAGGACTGCAGGAGTATGCCCATAGCCAGAGGGGCCACGGCCACCCACAGCATGTTCAGGGGACTCAAGTGGCCTCTGCAAGGGTGATGCGCAGGGGACACGTGGCGTGTGCAGGTATGTGTGTGTAATGCCTGCAGTGGATGCCAATGCAGAGCAGGGGTGTGCACAGGGGATGCGTCATGCGTGCAGGGATGTCTGTAATGCGTGCAGGGGACGCCGGGTGGGCTATGTGTGCAGGGCAGTGCGGCCCAAGGTGAGTGTGTGCACAGGGGACCCCTGCAACACAGGCAGTGGT
>NW_008825574.1:6757-7548 GCF_000699105.1 Pygoscelis adeliae | reverse complement strand
CCCCGGGAAAGGCACCTTGCCGCAGCTGGGGTCCTGCTGTCGGCTTAGCGCCCAGCAAGGGCACCGTGCTTGGGGCAGCGTGGGGGGCGGTCCCCGTGCAGGTGAGTCCCCTGGGGACAGCCCCAGCACCCAGCCGTCCCTGACCGCAGGGGACTTGGGCAGGGGGTAAGAAAGGGTGCTTTGTGCAGGCTGCCACACAATGCGAGCTCACACCGGGGACAATAACAACAACAACAGGGACGAGCACCCATCACCCCCCCATGGAGATGGCACCCATCACCCCATGGCTCTGTCCCAGCATGGCCCTGGGCTTGCACTGATATCCTGCCCGGATGCTGCCAAGCTCCAGGAGGTTGGGCTGAGGGCAGATGGCATGTTGGGGTGCCACGGATGCCCTGAGCCCTCCCATCCCCACCCAAGGCCAGGCAATGGGTGCATGGGATGAGGGCGCTGGTCAGTCCATGGCCCCACAGCACCCATGACCCTACGGGGAGCAGCATGGGGTGCTGGCAGCCCTAGGAGGATGCCGGAGGTCCGTGGTGCCAGTCTCCCCACCACAGACACCCCCGTGCCCATGCCTGCCAACGCTGCTCCCCCCTACTACACCCCGCCTTGCCCCGTGTGCCCTCTGCGATGGCTGACGTGGGCAGCGAGTGGGCCACAAATGGGAGCCGTCACTTCGGATCTGCTCACGCCGGTGGGGCGCAGGCAGCAGGCGCGGTGCACCAAACCGTATCATTCGATTAGGGCCGGCTCAGCCGGGACGTGATGCCCGGCGACTCCGGCACCGC
>NW_008825574.1:4171-5393 GCF_000699105.1 Pygoscelis adeliae | reverse complement strand
TGATTTAGGGCTGGGAAGCTCGTGACAGTGGTGGGGTCGATGCTGGGAGGGGATGTCCCCATGGGAGGCATCTCCAGCGTGGTCCCCCCACTTTTTACCCACTCAAACTGCCCCCACAGAGGTATTTCAGCCTGGCAGAAGCACTCCGTGGGCCACCAGCCTTATCCAGCGGCCCCTGAACCAGGGAGGGACCCCGAATTCCTTCCCCAGCCTCCTAAGGGGGTGCCAGGGCTGCTCCTGCAATGCCAGTGCAGGGTCCCAGGCAGCCCCAGATGTCATCAGCCTGATGTCATTGCTCTTCACCATGCTGATGCAGTCATGGCCGGGCTGCCGGAAGGTGTAAGTAGATGCTAATTACATCGTTTGCCAAAATAGCCACTCTTCCAGGGGAGGGAAGTGGGGTGCAGGATGCCTGGGGCAGGGGAACCCCAGCCTGGGGTGGGGGTCCCTGGGGATGGGGTGACTTGGAGAGGGGTGTCCCAGGTGCCTTCATCGTCCAGCCACAGCTCTTGGGTGTTGCGGTGGGGGGATGCCCCTGTAATCAGCCCCCACACTCCCTGCCCCTGGCACATGGGGTGATGAACCCAGAAGTGCCAGCCCCATGCCAGAGGCTGCCGTGCTCTCCCCGGCCCTGCCACCCCCACAGGCACAGCCCAGCCATTTCTGCCCTCTCTCTGCAGTGCCCAGCCTTGTGTTTGCCTCTGCCCCAGTGCAGCAGAAGCACAGCATGGGGGCACGGGCACCTGGCACGGCGTGGCCAATGGCAGCATTAGCCATAAGTGCCAGGATGGGCACAGGCAAGGGGGCACTCCCAGGGCCAGGGTGATGCAATGCTGAGGGGGATGTCCAAATCGCAGGATCCCCCGCAGTGCTACACAGCCCTGATCACCCCCAATGCAGGGAGGCTGCCCAGCCCCACTGACAGGCCTGATCGCACTCTGCCAGCCACCTGCAGCAGCACCAGCCCTGGCCACGGGGGGTCATGGCAAACTTTGACATTGTTTGCTGATGCCCATGAAATGGAGGGGGCAGAAGGGGGGGCATGTCTTAGCTAGACTCTGCCCCTCCAGCACTGAGCAAGGCAAAAGGGTGCTGTACACCTCTCTTGCCATCAGTAGGTTCCAGAGTTAATGAACACACGCCTGTCAGGCAATCTCTTCCGGCTCCCAGCACAACTGAGGCCACGGAGGGGCTTGGTGCTGCACTGTGCCCTCCCTCCCCA
>NW_008825574.1:2040-2652 GCF_000699105.1 Pygoscelis adeliae | reverse complement strand
CTTGGGACATGCCCCATCCATGGGATCCCAGCACCCAACTGTGCCCCCCAGGACATGTGCAGGTCCAGAGCCACCCCACGCTGTGCCAGCCCCAGCAACCCGAGCCCCCCCAGACCAGCCCTCTCAGCTCGCACCTCCAGCCCTGCCCCGCATGCAGCTGCGCACCTCCCATGCCCTGACACCCCACAACGTGCCTACATGAGCATCCCTCCATGCCCCGGTTCGGCTGTACCACCTTGCCCGAGCCACCTGCATGCCACCACCAGACACCCTGCCCCGGGCACCCTGCCCCCCATAGCAGCCTGAGCACAGCGAGACCCACCGCCCCGTCCCGGTGATGCCGGGCCCTGTGCCAGCCCACAGGAGCACAGCGCTGCTCCCCTGGCAGCCTGGCCAGCAGGCAGAGGGGACTGCCAGCCCCACGGGGACATGCTGCTGGATACGAAGGGCCCGCAGGAGGACCCTCACCTCCCCTGACACCCCAGTCCCCACCCCAGCTAGCTGGCGGTGCTGGGGCTGAACTAGAGAGGCAGGGGCGATGGGTGCATCAGGGATGGCCATGGGTCTTACAGCACCCGTCACCCTGTCCCTGAGCAGGGCTGCAGGGGGCCC
>NW_008825574.1:0-892 GCF_000699105.1 Pygoscelis adeliae | reverse complement strand
CCTGCCACAGCTCCTCCTGAGGCTCTGGCAGCTGGTGCAGCGCAGGGATGCTCCAGGAGCAGGGATGCTCACAGGGACCTGCCTTCCTCCTGCAGCACCAGCACCCCCATGCATGGGTGTCCTCTCAGCCCCACAAACAGGGGAGCCCCGCACAGAGGGCTGTGAGCCAGTGTAGCCAGCACAGCGCATGCCAGACCCCATGATCCCCCACCCATCCCCACCTCTCTGCACGCTCTGGCCCTGGGTGGGCTGGTCAGGTACTTCTGAGAAGCAAGTTAAAGATTGACCGGGAGCAGGTGGGTGCTCCCATGCCTGGCTCCCCCCCCGAGGTGCCAGCCTCCGCCCTCGCCCCAGTGTGACGCCGGCTGCTCTGGCCAGGGCAAGGACGCAGCGGCAGCATGGAGCCACGGTGAGCACCCCACACATGCAGGAGCACATCCCTGTGACAGACCCCTGATTGAGCCTGGATACGTCCCCGTTCCCAGCCAAGGGCTTCTCCTGGAGAAACCTGCCTTCCCATCCCACCGGCCACCCTGACCCTTCCACACTGCCTGCCGCAGGCAGGACGGGTGCTGGGCTCCCCACTGCAGGCACAGGCAGCAGGGCCATGCTGGGACACGCAAGCAGAGGAGCTGTGTGCACACAAGTGCGCTGGAAGCGCCTGCTGGGCACACCGCTCCCCTGGCTCTCAGCTTCCCAGGGAAGTCCTGGCTCCGGGCCCTTGGCTGGAACGTGCAGCTATTTCGGGAAGCCCCCCGGGAAGGGGAGGGCCCGGCAATCGTGTTGGCCCCAGCGTTTAGCTCCCATCCATTGGAAAAAAGGGAAGAGCCAAGCCCAGCCTGGGCTCACCTGCCAGGCGCAGCACAGCAGCCTGGCACAGGAAGCCGAGCTC
>NW_008825573.1:0-298 GCF_000699105.1 Pygoscelis adeliae | reverse complement strand
CCATGTTTGGGATTGCCCCGACTCAGGTGTAGGACCTTACACTTGGCTTTGTTGAACTTGGTGAGGTTCACATGGGTCCACCTCTCTAGCCCGTCAAGGTCCCTCTGGATGGCATCCCTTCCCTCTAGAGTATCAATCACACCACTCAGCTTGGTGTATCCACAAACTTGCTGAGGGTGCACTCAATCCCACTGTCCATGTCCGCGACAAAGATGTTAAAGAATACTGGTCCCGGACCCCTCAGGCACACCACTCATCACTGGTCTCCTCTTGGACATCGAGCCGTTGACCGCAACTC
>NW_008825572.1:0-1515 GCF_000699105.1 Pygoscelis adeliae | reverse complement strand
TCTCATAGACAAGCTGTTGATGTATGGGTGGGATGAGCAGACAGCGAGATGGATTGAAAACTGGCTGAATGGCCAGGCCCAGAGGGTGGTGATCAGTAGTGTGAAGTCTAGTTGGAGGCCAGTGACTAGTGGTGTACCCCAGGGGTCAATACTGGATCCAATACTGTTCAACATCTTCATTAAAGATTTGGATGATGGGGCAGAGCGCACCCTCAGAAAGTTTGATGATGACACAAAACTGGGAGGAGTGGTTGATATGCCAGATGGTTGTGCTGCCATCCAGAGTGACCTCGACAGGCTGGAGAAAGGGGCTGACAGGATCCTTATGAAGTTCAACAAAGGGAAGTGCAAAGTCCTGCACCTGGGGAGGAACAACCCCATGTACCAGTACACGCTGGGGGCCATCCAGCTGGAAAGCTGTTTGGCAGGAAAGGCCCTGGCAGTCCTGGGGGACACCAAGTTGAACATGAGCCAGCAATGTGCCCTTGCCACAAAGACGACTAATTGTACCCTGGGCTGCATTAGACAAAGCAGGCCGAGGGAGATGATCCTTCCCCTCTATTCAGCACTAGCGAAGCCACACCTGGAGTACCGTGTCCAGTTCTGGGCTCCCCAGTACAGGAGCAACATGGCTGTACTGAAGAGAGTCCAGCAAAGGGCCACAAAGATGATGAACGGACGAGAGCATGTCTCCTATGAGGAAAGGCTGAGAGAGCTGGGACTGTTCAGCCCAGAGAAGAGAAGATTCATTTAGCTGAAATCTTAAAAAATTTAATGCACAAACAATCCTGAATGTTAAAGCAGATGACCAATGTACTTTAAAGTTTCTTTACCACTATTCACACAGCCACAGGTATAGTCTGAAGTTCATGCTAAGAGTTCCACTGCAGTTTTTAATTTTTTTAGCTCTTGCTCGCCCTGGTGGATCTGCATAACATAACAACACTAGTGCCTTCGTAAATCTAGATTTTATTTTAAGGAAAGGTTAATTAGCACATTTTCTTCACCTCCAGTAAAAACCTGTATTTATGGCAGTGATGTTTTTAAGTTAAAATTCAGTTACTATGAACCTCCCTTGCTAAAAGAACTTAGATTTAAAGCTTACTATAACTTGCAGTTTAACAGGTACATATAAATTAATAGTTATCTATATTTACTGAAACAATCTGGTAAATTAAGCAGTCAATCTGAAAACAATTATTATCAAAGCAAATTCTTCGCTCTCTTTAAATAAGTACTGAATAAACAAAAGGAAAAAAATTAGCAGAGAAGAAATTAGATTTTTGAGTGTTTTTTCTCTCAGTGACTAAAGCATTATTATCTTTAGCTCCTGGGAACCTATGAGGCTTTCTCCAGTGCTCTGGGAAGAGAGGAAATGTCTTTTCTAAGGCTTGTCATCCAGGGACAAACTCCATATATAGAGAGAGTGCCTTTGAATTTGTGTCTTTCTTTACCTAAACAACAGCTGACTCAAGGTCTCAGATCTCTCTCTTCCCCCCCCCCCCCCCCCCACCG
>NW_008825571.1:188131-192107 GCF_000699105.1 Pygoscelis adeliae | reverse complement strand
GCGTCTTCCTCATACAGCAGTAACACAGTGTCATCTCCAAGGAAAAAAAATTACAATTAGATAACTCACCTAAGACCCTCCATGAAACAGGAGTTTCATGGATGGTTTCAAAACCAGAACAGAGGTAACACTGTGTTTGATGGTGTGGTACATGCCTACAACTTTCCAGATTATTGACGTGAAGCTGCTATTCACACCGAAGCCTCCCTGAAGCACTCCAGTCTCATGGTTTTTCAGCCACACTGCATAAATCCCAGGTAACGCTTCCCTGTAGCAGTCACAACTGTGAGCATAGCATCTTTTTTCAGCCTCTGATTTACACTACATTTAAAATGCTTTCCACACTTTCAGGATATATGAGAACAAGTTTGCTCCCCCTCTCCCCCCCCCCCCCCCTTTCTTTTTTAAGCAAAATCATCCCGCCCCATTTGTTAAGATAATGCCATCCGTGGCCAAGAAGGGCCTCTCCTTGCAGTGACCGTTTCCTTCAAAGGGATACCATTAACATCCTCATTTTGTAACACCTGAATCCAGATAGTTTAATTCACCTGAATTCTATTTTTCGGCTGTTACTCACCATATCTGTTCATTATGCATGACCAGGAGACTGAAAGAAGACCCATCAACCTTTGTGCTGATACTTCCCAGCAAAGATTTTATACATATATATGCATCTTATCTATAAATAGGTGTTTGTGCAAGAGAGACTTGCTTCTTATAGGCCAAAAAAATGGACTGCAACTTTTCCTGGAAGCAGATATTACAAATCCTGGCATGGTGACAAATTGCTGTGGGGTCTGGGGTGCATCCCTGCAGGGCTGCACTGTCTTCAGCCCCTGGCTGGTGCTCAGGGTGGAACATCAGTACTGCTCTGTGACATATGTACCCTGCTTCCCCTTTGTTTGTGGGAGGACAGACAAACATCTGGCTTCTCTGCTCCTCCTTGCACAGTCTCACATGGGGAAAGGTTTCAAATAAATCCACCTCTGTTCTGTAGAGCAAGGGGGCTGTAAGATGGTTGTGAAGAAACAGTAGGAAATACTAAGTCTTGCTAACCATAAGCATTCAGAAATCATCACTCAAACCTCTGAGCATCAAATGAGAGAAGCTTATGTGGCATAATCTACCTTTTGTAGAGCTGCATGTTTTTAGGCTCCCTTCTCCTCCAGTTTCTGAACTATTGTGGACCATCTTTTAAAAAAAAAAAAGTCTTCCCTAACCATATGACTCCAGGAGCTGGCAAAGTAAAACCAAAACCCCCTCTTCTGAATCTTGCAGCAAATGCAGAAGTTAGCAACCCTGAGTCCTTAGTGTCCATGTTCCCTGTGAAGCTGTATTGGGGACCATTTGATATTATTCTCTCCTTGTGCACTTCAAACTAAAGTAAGACAGTTTCTTAACATAGTGCTACACAGGATTTTGTGAGTTTTCTTGTTTGTTTTTTTTTAACCTTTTGTTAAAAAACAGATTACATAATATAATAGCAGCAGAGGTTTTTTGTTAGTTCTTTTTTATTTCTCCGTAGCATTTCAAATATACTTTTTTTAAATTACTGTTTAAATATTCTGAGAGCCAGAAACCTGAACACCAGTGTACCTGTTGGTTCAGGAAAACCAGGAAACAAAATAGATTCTTGTAGAGAGAGAAACCGATTTGTCTAACCCTGCTGACCAAGACAAGAAAGACGAAATAAAAGCCAGAAATATAACAGGTAGAAAAAGAATTTAAAATACTTTCGTTCTTGTTTTTGCAAAAGGATTAATGTAAGGAACATAGAAGAAAATTTTAGACAGTGGTTTATTTAATTTGGGCTCTTGTCAGTTTAAAAGATCTACCTGAACAGATTTTTCTCAACCACAAAAGTCAGATGTAAAATAAATACATAGAAATTTAAGCATGCTCCTTCTAACCTGTACATCACTTCTCTCTTAGAATTAATATCAATACCAGCTCTTGGATTTTGTAAAAGTTCAAAACCTGTAAAAGCTCCTGAGAGTTGTTTTAACTGTCATCACTTATCTTCTCATAAGTTGCTGGTGCCTCATGAAGAATTTGGTTGCTGTAGGGAAGCCAGGTTTCCAAATTAAAACATTCATTTTTTTTCTTTTTCCCTCCTTCCACCTCTCCCCCCCCCCCCCCCCCCCCCCCATTTGAATTAAGCTTTAAGGTCTTTCGTAGCCCTGAATGAGGAATGATGAGTCATACGTATTTTAAGAACTTTTTTCTTTAATTCTGTTCTCCCTCTGATACAGAGATTCTTTCAAGACAAAAATCACACTTTCATGCCTGTATCTGGCACAAGCATAGCCAACAGCCTGAGGTAAAGTAGTGAATAACAGGGAAGAATATTCAGGTGTATTTTGGCAAACCAGATACCCAGTTTCAAATGACTGTGATTACACTCGTCTTCCCCCTTCCTTTTTGCACTAGCTTTGACAGCAAGCACATTTCCTTCAAAAACCACATTTTTAGCCTGTCGGAGATAATAATTTAAGGTCAGATTTTTCAAATGTGCTCAGCATACTGAATGCAGATGGGGTGCTAAGTGCTTCAGTTTTTTGTGGGTTGTTTTTTGGTTTAGTTTTGTGGTTTTTTGGGATTTTCTTAAATGATCCTACAACAGGACTTCTGGGTACAGAATGACTTTGAAAGTTCAGCTTCTATGTAAATGTCTCAGGTCTGTGAAAGCTGGTTCTTATAACTTACTCTTATTTTTGGAAAAAGCACCTTGGTTGTGGGATTTTCAGGCATTCTCCCAGTTGGACAAATTCTGCTCTCACTGAAATCCGTGAATGTACTTTTACCTTAAATCAATGCTATCTGATGTGGATGTTTGGTCCTGCTTGTCATCTTTACCGTTTATCCCTAGGTATATGCTTAGGAATAAACTTCATCTGAGCTCACAGAGGACCAAACCTGTGCCTTAACACAGGTACAAGTTCTTTGCCCCTGTATTGTAGGTGGACCAGGCACATGTGATACTAAGTGACTTACTTATATCTTAGCCTGCCAACAGGTGTACTAATTGTGGCTTTCCCTAAACCTACAGCAGGCATCTGAGGTTTAGATGCCTGCATGGAGGTGTTCTACATGTGATCCTTTAGGATTGGTGAGGAGAAGTACGCTTTTATGGTGCAGTTCTGCTCAGCTATAGTAGATGAAGCACTTACTGAGGTAGATATCTATAGTAAGCCTGATGAATCATGTCCTAGAACTGCCTAGGTCTCTTGATTCATCCACAAAGGTCACCAGATGGCTAGCTAATATGTGAATGTCTATATTATGGGCCTCAAAGCCAAGATCAAAGCCACTGCTGGACATGGTTATCACCATGGTTGGAAAACATAGTGGTCATTCAGTGTACAAAAGCTCTTCATCTCTATCTTAACTTTGCATCCTTACCTTATTTTTACCTCACTGGTTTCACTTAGGAAAAGCAGTTCAATGTTAACTGCTTCTGAAATCTTTACCTATAGTTCAGATGTTGTGTAGCTGTATGCTCCACTCTGGCTATTTCCCTTTAAAATTGCTTGCTGTTTTCATTGTGAGACAATTTGTCCCTGGGACTGTTTTAGTACCACAGACACAGAAATGGAGTAGTGACTAACTGACTCACTCCCTAAGACATCATGTATTTCGTGTTGTATCCATCTGTGGTATGATGATACCCTTTTATTTGATTATGTTCCTTGAACTCTCTAGATGCTAATTTAGGAAATCCTTTGCTTAGCTTTTTTGTAAGTTTTTGTTGTTGGTATCACTATTAATTGTAGAGACAATGAGCAGAAGGAGATATTTGGTCTGTTTGCTTGGGTTTCTTTCTCTATTTATGAAAAGATTTTTATTTGTAACAGATGAACCTAAGATAAAAGAGATCAGATCCTAACACATCAGTGCTTTCTGGTTCTGTTACTGGAATACATTTTTCCTTGACTTATCACAAGCCAATATAAATCTGTGTGGTTCCTGCCCCCCC
>NW_008825571.1:180072-188118 GCF_000699105.1 Pygoscelis adeliae | reverse complement strand
CCGCCCCCCCCCCATTTTCTTGGAGCATATGTTGAGGATGCCACCCATAGCAGAGGATCAGTGTAAAGCGTCTGTTGCAAATTATCCAACCGAGATTGATTGATTGATTTTTCATTTTATGCATTAAACTCTCTTGGTTGGGATTTCAACTTAGACCTCAAATGAATTTCAATAATGATACATGCCAGGACTTAACCTGCTATAGAGCTCTTGAAATTCAATAAATCCAACCTTGGTAGTTAATTGATATTTAGTCACTGCTTGGCCTTACACCTTCCTAATAAACCTCCAGGAAGCTAATAGGTTAACACAAAGAACCCTTCTGAAATATCCCTTGTGGATTAGGCTTCCAGGAGTGGCTGATGCCGAAGCTTGCAGCCTTCCTGTGCTTGAAGGTGGCTTGTTCTGGAACTCCTTATGCTTCTGAGGTTTTCAGCAATCCTTCTAGGATTGTTTAAATAGGATTTACAGCCAAGCAGTAAACCAAACTAGCAGTAAAAATTCTCAAATTATGGTGCTAGGCAATCTTCTAAGCTGTACTGCAAATGTAATCGCTTTCACTTATGAGTCCTGATTTATTGTTTCTGAAAGAAGCCTTGTATTCTGGTGGTATTTTAGTCAACTTATTTTGTTGCGGCAATAACTGCGATGTACCTAGTTTTCTTCCTCTATATCTCTCAGTATTTACTGCTATTAAAAGTGAATCTCATTCAATTCAACAAAGTCAACTAGATAAAAGAGAGTAGGAAATCCACCTGTGACCCTACCATTTGGAGGAAGGGATAAAGGTTCTTTGTAACCAAGCAAGTGAAACGGATGGAGTTTTCCTCAGCCCAGTTGGAACATGGAATACTTGACCAGCAAGATACTTTGAGAATTCAAAATCTGTTTCTGTTCCCATTGGAAATGTGAAGAAGTAATTTCTCATCACTTCTGTGAAATGTTTGTAGGTGGACTAGAAAAGGAAACACTGACATGAGTAGCAAGGGATTCTTCTCTAGCCATACAAGGCAATCTTGGAAAGTAAAAGGTATCAGAACTCTTGGGGTTTTTTGTTTGGTTTTTTTTTTCTATGTGAAATGAAGAGTTAGGAGTGTGAAACTTTCTTGCTCAGCCTTTTGACTCTGTGTCTGTTTGTTTTTTTTCTCTTTCTAAAAAAGACAAGGTGACCTGAGTGTAGTGTTTTTAATGCTGTGTTATGATACTGCAAAGCCTGGTGAATAGGCAACTGCAGTTTGTTTACAGAGTCTTGGCAGAGAAAGTCACTAGGACTTTGAAACTTATCTGAGACCCATAAATTGAATAGCAGATCTGTGTAAGTATCTGTAGCATTGTTGCAAACTCTAGTGTAATGAACCAAGAGTCACGTTTTCCTGAGATTATGGGTACTCTTTATATTTCTGTTTTTCTGTTAAACAAGAAGCCTGCAGTTAGAAGCTAGCTCATAGTGAAAAGAAAAGCTTATTCCTTGTGGGACAGTTGAATTTAGGAAAGTACGTGGGTTCAAACAACGTTGCAGGCAAATAAGGCAAATACACAATCCTAGTTACCTGCTGCAGAGCCAGGGCAGCAGGGGCTCTCCCAAAGCACCAAGTCAGCAAAATAAGAGCTCTCACACTGCAGGAGGCCTCATTCTTCACTACCACAGGAGAGAAGTGACGCGAGGTAGGCACACAGCCAGGCTTTCTCGCTTTCTCTGCTCCTCAACAGGAACATGAACACAGATGGCCTTCATCACCACTAGATCACAGGGAAAGAAAGGCCTGGGGAGATGCAGTCACTAATGCAATATGCTGCTGCCTTTTGCTTCTGACCTGCCTTGCAATGGGTGCCTTGCTCTTTTTCTGGTCTTCAATTTGTGGGTAGCTGAGCCTTCCTTGCTGCATTGCATTCCAGCAGGTGCTTTTGTTTCCTGTAACAGATGCCCTCTTTTACATTGTCTTATGCTGCCCTGCCTATACCAAGGTAAAGGAAGAGTAAATCCATTAGAAGTGACCACATGACAAGCGCAATACAGACAGAAGAGACGTTGCCCCTTCTATTCTTGTGACTGAGATGGAATTTGAGTTCTGTACAATGTACTACAAAAGACTTCATACAGTGTTTGGAGTTTCATTATTTGTAGCCAAAAACGACTGTGACAAAGACAGGTAAATTCTGCCTCTGCTTTTGTCACCTGGATTCATGTTTTGTGACACGGACCAGGAAAAAAAGTCAGTCTTGTTTCAATAGTGCTATATGTCATCTTTTTACAATACTTACCTATAAACAAAGACCTTCATTTGAATTGGGGAATGGTGGCAAATGGCAAGGAAGAGATTTGCACTGAAGTGCATTTATGATTTTTTTTCTTTGAGAAATGGAGTGCAGTGGAGACGTTTTAGGTTAGAATTATGTCTGTATCTAAAGTCTTTAATCAGTAATAATTTTATTCTAAAGCTACTTAATGTGAAGAGAGAGACATAATTCACAGACATGACCATTTAAAATAATAAACACTCTCTAGGATAGAATGGTCCTTCTCAATGCATTACACTGTTTCCCATTAGCAGCAGTATTGAAAAGGTGTTACAATAAGTACAGCAAACCTTTGCTTAACATATGCACGTAGAACTGTTCCAGGAGGTTTAACACTAGAGATCTAGAATCTAAATTGTTCCACCAGTTTCTGCTTTGAAGAAGGTAGTTCATTTTCTCTTAATTTGCTAATGATACATTGTTGTTTTAGCTTGGTAAGTCATGCAGCAGTTTGGTTTTGTTTCACAAATGAACAGAAAAAGGAGTACAGGCTCAGAGGACAGATAAAATGTCCTGACTCTCCTCTTAAACCTCATTTGAGTAAACCTAAACCTTCAATTATGGCTCAACAATGGTTAAATAAGTATTTCCTTTCCCGGAGTCCCAGCAGGTGTCCTACCTGCTGACAGCAATTCCTGAATCTCACTAGAGCAGATAATTTGAGCTAAAGTATGCATTGTCCCCTCATCTTGCGTTCAGAAGGGGAGGAGGTGATAAGTGTTTTCTGAGGTGTTTCTGATATATGGTTTCCCTGAGGTTCTGAACATTGATTACAGAAGTGAGTCAGAGTCCAGGGAAAAGGGCATTTCTGCTAGATAAACTTCTACAATGTGATTTCACTGCAGGTCAAAGATTGCCTTCTGTCAGAAAGAAGAAACCATATTAACTTTCAAGGAGGCCCTTGGAGTTAAGGGCCAGGGCAAAAGGTTTTAATAGAGGGCTAGAAACAGTTTTACCCTGCAGAGCAAGCTTTCTGGTTTCAGACATCTTCCTGTTGCTTCCAGACAGAAAGGCGGGGTAACCAGACTTGGGTGTTCATTTAGGATATGACAACCCACATTCAAGTCCCTGTTCCTCTCGATGTAGCCCAGGAACATGGGCTTCTGTTTTCCACTTTCTGGCTAGATGCTATAAGCTCCTGGCTGCTCTGAAGTCTGCTTTCGGTTGCTTCTGCTGCACATGAACCATTAAAAATGGGCAGATGTCCAGGCTGGTGAGAGCAAGTGAGTGAGTATGACTGGCAATGGGGGCATCTGAGATGTAAAATGTGCTTTTCTAGTACCACCTCTGAGTCAGGAAGAGCAGAGACCAGGTCTCCTGCCTTGGGTAAATGATGGTCTGAACTAGCGGCTAACCAAAGGGCTCTGGTTTTCTGCCTTCTCTGTGGTTTTGAGCAGAGTAAGTGTAGATATCTGCTGCTCTGTTTTATGACTAACCTCTCCCAAAAGAAACAAACAGCCTTTCCAGCTGGTCCCTCATCAGGTCCAGCTGTTGAGAGGAAATTTAGCTCATCTGGATCGTACAGGCAAATGAAAGCTGCCTATGTCCCTCTAAGATGTTAGAGAAAGCAGTTTCAGTACCTGCTGCTTGAAGTGGCACCTGCCACTTTGCAAACATGTTTGTTTTTTTCTAAAGACATTTAAATGAACCCAGAAATTATGAAAAAATATTCACATCAGGTTTAATGAAATATTCAGGGCTACCTCCTCCATCTTTTTTTTTTTTTCTTTTTGTTGGAATCCTTCCACCCCAAAAACTTTCAGCTTGAAAATCTCATTCCAAACCAGAAATACTTTGGGGAAAAAATAACTAACAGAGGGGAAATTAAAATATCAAAACCAGGAACCTATTATCTATTCAGCTGTAGCTGTGCAGTCACACTGTAGATGTTTGATTGTCATTTCCATGCCCCTATAGCAAGAGTCAATCTTTTCTTCTTTCCATAACTTAAAATGAAACTGATGCTGTCAGAAGTTCCAGATTTGACAAATCTGGAGTCTAAAGTTCTCTTGCAGAAAAGCACTGTAGATAAGATGTGAAATGATATGTCCTTACATAAGAGAAATGTTTATCCTGGGAGTCATAACCATATCAATTTGGCTTCCTGCTGCAGTGCAGTACTACTTGGAACAAACAAGAATTTTTGTGGCATAAATTTTGTTCACTCTGAACAGTAAGGATTAATTTTGAAACCTTCTTCTTGGGTCCTGTTTCTTTAATATCTCAAACATTTTCCAGGCTTCTCTGGGTTTGTTTAGCCCACTAATAGACATTATGGAATCCTTGGCTCACATCTCCTGCTGGATGAGCAGAGGTAAATGGATGGAGAAATAGGTTGGAATATTTTTTTTCCAAGTGCTACAAAGCACACAATTTACCCTAATTAGCTGGAAGATATTTGTTCACAGAAATGAAGGTGTCATATTGGGGGTGATTAATTTTGGCTGTCTAGAGCCTCTTGGGGGGGGGAGGGGGGAGAGGTGGGAAGGAAAAGAGGAAAAAAAAAAACCAAAAACACTTTAAAAAAAATAAATGTATCTTGCTCTGTTCTTGTCTTGGAAAACCATTTTGCTATTAACTAAAGCAAATGCTGCACAAACTTCCAGCGACTAGGGCATTTATTGTTATTTTACAATACAGATGGATGTGCTTGTTTTTAATGATCCTGTTTTGCCTTGATTATCTGCGTCATGTCATTTCTGGCTGAGCACAATGAAGCTAGCAAATATGTTGGTACATTTCGATGTGGACTACCTGTCGGTAGGAATATGCTTACAAACAATAACGTTACAGCTGGAGTTAGCATATTTTTTTTTGTGGCTCAACTGAAGCATGGCATTGCTTTCTGGGCCCTGTGAACTTACTAGTTTCTACAGTCAGCATCCTAGCAAGACAGGAGCTCCTTGCTCCTGGCGTCCTCCTAGGGACAAGCAGTGTGAGGCCTTACAATGGTTGAGTTCCAGCCTCCTGTCAGTAATGGGCCCTCCTACTTGTCACTGCCACCGGCTTAGCGAGAAGCTAGGGTTGTGGGGGTTTTTTTCTTTTTTTGCAAAGAATTGAGACCAGCCCCAGGTTTCTGGACATAGTTCCTTTGCATAGAAATGTGGCACCTGTTTGTGCCCATGTGCTATATTTTGTTCCGTGGGTTTTGCTGTGTTAGCCAGCAAAATTCTGAGGGCTGGCTTTAGGCACAGGCAAAGTGGACGCTTGCTAGCGAAGCAGACAAATGGAGGGCAACAAAGTGGCTTGTGATTCTCCATCCTGTTTTGCCTGTGTTTAGGAGCCTGGAAAGCTGAGCCTGAGAGAAAGCTTATGGAAAAGAGGCAGTAGTTGCTGCTGCAGAAGCATAGCCACCATCCTTCTCCCTGGCAAACAGCAAATTTGACCCTCCAGCTCTCTCTTCTATTTCTGTCCCTTATTTTTATCTTGTTTCTTTCCATAGCTGGAGTTATGTATCCCTGTTTAAAAGCTTAACTTTTCATCCTCAGGGAAGTGAAATACTCCCTGCATTCCTCAAAAGCCTTGAGGTGGCTTTATCCATCACGGTATATCTGGATTCCTCTACCCTACTTACACAGTTTCTGAGAGCTATGGGTGCACTGGAGCAAATAATTTGCTTTCCCACATCCACTCACAGAAGACTGAGTGCTTTTTTTTTTTCCCCCCTCATGCAGCACCAAGCCCCTGTGAAAACATCCATATTTCTATGTTCCTGTAACATCCAGGGACTGACAGTGCCTTTACCCTGCTCTACCTCACCTTTGTTCTCTCTGTGCCCTCTCTGAATGGCAGCACAGAAAAAGCTCTACAGCATATAGGAAAGATGTGGGTTTTGCACATGCTTCACAAATACTGCCCATTGCACGCGTAGTGGAGCTTTTCCATCCAAAGAGAACGTGGGAGGACTTAACACTGTGTAAATGTGAGTGCAGAAATAGGCACAGGTGACTGTAATACAACTCCCCCTCTACAGGAGTGCAGCGTGCCTGAGCAGCATGAAGGGAACGATGACAGCAGGCAGGACCCAAAACATTGCACAGATTGATTTTGGAGCAGTGCGGGAGCCCCTGCAGCCTGGAGCACAGCAGCTGTTTCACAGTGTCCAAGCAGTGCTGGACCGATCAGAGGAAGGGCCAGTCTCACAGAAAACTTGGGAAAATTTTGGCCAGCTTTCAGCATTTAACACTGGCACTCAGCAGAGAGCTGTAATTGACACACGTGATCATGTTGTTGGTTCTCCGTCTGCTGCCAGAGAAAGTGGTGTGGATCCTCAGCAGCCCCTTCCATCACATTAGCATGGAGGCAATGCATGGCCACAGTGGCTGAGCTAACCAGCTCTCGGGCCAGCCTGGCTGTCTGCTGCACGTGTGCAGGCTGAGCCCTGCGTGCTGGATATCAGTGGGCAGTTTTCCTTCTCATCTAGGGGTATGTTAACATTGCATCCTGCCATACCTCTGACTGGTAGCTCCGCTGTGGTGTTTTTGTTGATAATCTCCTCAAAACACCTCCATATGGGTGTCTCTGGGCAAATAGTCTTTCACTTTCAAATGCCGTTAGCGTATTTGAGATGAGCTGTGCAGTGCATGATCATTACCATTTGTTAAAGGAGTGGGCTGTACTAAGTCCAAATGAGCAGGTGTCTACATCGTGTAGTCTTTCACCACACCTGGTAGACAGGCATTTCTCCAGACAGCTCAGCACGAGGGGCAGAGATCAAATGGCTCTCCTTAGGCAGTCTCTGAAGCTAACCCTGTGGCATCCAGTGTTAATTGAGTCTCTTTATGGTATTCCTTTGATGGGAATTCCAGTACCCAACCTTCATTTATTTGTTTTATCTTCTTTTTTTAAAGGTCCTGTGATTGGTGTTGGTGGACTATTATTTCTTTTTCCATTGTGGGCAAGAAAAACTGAGTAAATTGCAGAGAATCAAGTCCCGAGAGCACAATAGTGTGCTTTACTTTCACAGTTACTGCTGTTGTGTGTGTACATACATAGATGTACAGGCAGCTGCTCTATCTAATGTAGTGGTGATCACAAACATTGCTGGAGTTAGTTTTCCTATAGGGGTGTAAGTGGACTGGAGCAATAAATTTACTAGCTCAGACTTCATTCCTGAGTTCAAGTCAGTAACCCATGAACAATACCGTAGACTTAGTTACAACCAAATCTTATTTATAATTGTACAATTTTTCTTTGCATAAAAACATGAAAACTCATGAATGCTCCCATCCTGATAAGTACTATACTAGGCATAAGCTGCTAGAACCCTCCTGACTTTGAGAACACATGAAAATAGAAAGGGGCAGAGAACAAGATCCTATATCTGTGTTTAGTATGATCCCAACATGAGTCATGCTTCTAACTGTTTATCAGTTAAACCACAAGCTGATGGTATCCACTTCTGGCTACCTCTACAGCAATACCAGGCTCTTTTCAGTGGTGCCTAGGGACAGGACAAGAGGCAATGGGCACAAACTGAAACACAGGAAGCTCCATCTGAACATCAGGAAACTGATGGTAACTGAGGTAACGAAGCGCTTGGAACAGTTTTCCCAGAGAGGTTGTGTGGTCTCCATCCTTGGAGATGTTCAAAAGCCATCTGGACATGGGCAGCCAGCTCTAGGTGGCCATGCTTGAGCAGGGAGGTTGGACAAGATGACTTCCAGAGGTTCCTTCCAACCTCAACCATTCTATGATTGTGATCTCAGCTCTTATCCCTTTTCCCCTTTATATCTTGAATGATTTCTT
>NW_008825571.1:170739-180014 GCF_000699105.1 Pygoscelis adeliae | reverse complement strand
AGAGGAATAACAAAGAATGGTAAAGGAAGCATTTAGGAACCTTGGCATGGGATAAGCAGATGTGATGGAGCCCTGAAATGTTAGGGAACAAGAAGTTGTCACAAAAGAAACCTGGAAATGCAGAGCAGAGGAATGCCAAAGACTGGCCACAGATGCAGCAAGTTCAGTCCAGCGAATCCAATAAGCAGAGTGCTCTGTGAACATTATTTACTTGCATATAGACTTAGGACTGGAAGGAACCTCTTATATGTTGAGTCCTGTTCCATTTTATGATACACAGCTGTTCTATGGAGCAGTGCTGTAACACTTATAACCAAGTACCTAAGCTCCCTGGCAGTTCTTGCCATTGAAGTGACTTTTTTTTTTCCCCCAGGTCCAGGGATAGGTCATTTGGCAGTGTGGTGGCTTGCCGCTCCAGGGAGCCTATACTGTCATGATCCTGGGGGCTGCACAGGGTATCAGCCTCCTACATTGTCAGTCCAGACATACAGTGAACACAAGCTGAGGAAAAGACTACTATTTCTTTATACCCTATAAGTATCAAAAGAAGCTGGAAGAGCACAGGAAGCACTCTGTGTTCATCAACTTGACATAACTAGAAAGACTGCCTTTTTTCTTTGCTTGTTCTTGTTTTTCTCCCCCCATGCTAATGTTGTCGTATGTTTGCTTTGTGGGGCTTGGGCAGTGTCACTGATACCCTCATTATGGGAAAGGTCCCTCCATACCACAGAACAGATTGAGGCTGTGCCTTTTCCATGTTGTTTGTTTTGTTTGTTTTTTTTAATTGAGGAGTTCTGTTTGTTCAGTCATCCTGCCCAGTGATATATGACAGATGCCACTCCTCTGAAGAGAGATTACATTGAAGTGTGAGCACAAAAGTCTTTTTAGCAGGATTTTATATTAACAATAGCTAGCTGCATCAAGGCTTAATGCTCCATTCTTAAAAATCTCCATTAAATAAAAATATATAATAGTGATCTTGCTGTGGCCACTTGGAGTTTAATCAGAACATTTATTGTGTTATTTATCTGTCCTTACTAGCAGTAACTTTCTTAGTTTCCAGGCTATTGTTCCAGAGACAATTTTCTTTCAAAGAAGCAACAGTGTCTATTGTTGTGAACAGAGTTAACTTTCTTTTTAGTATAAAGTTTTGGTTTGGTTTAAACCTATTGCTAATTAATGGATTTTTGGTGCAAATTAGCTTCATCAGAGGAGCTCTTACCACTCAAGACAAAAGAAGTTCCTTGAGAGCCTGCTGATGTGTGCATGGGGCAGCTGGTGTTAGGGGCTGGCATAGCCTGGCCACCGCTGTGGGAAGGGGCTGTTGGAGACATGTTCTTGTGTGTGTCTCTGGGGTCATCCTCATGACCAACATGTGGTTCTGAGATATTGAAGCACGCCAAAAAGTCCTCTGGAGTGGGAGCTGCAGTGTCCTGGGTGTGTGTGGTAGTCCGGGGACCAGAAGCTGGGGAAGCTTCAAGGGTTAAATTGCGTATGGAGACTATTGTCAAATGAGGTCTGTTGATTTGTCTTGTTGTATCGGAGCAAACCCTCTGACAGGCACAGCAGTTTACTCATAGCAATAGGAGAGAGAAGCAGCTTTCACCAAGCTCCATGCAGTGCTTCAGATCATCTTCAAAAAGTCTCTCCAGAGCTGCCTGCTGGGAGGGAGTGCTTCAGAGGTTCCCACATCATAAACTATCATTACCATCAGTGGGGGAGATTAGCAGGCTTAATGTATATAGATTGCGGAGGGTTTTCTTTGATTTGGTTTCTCCTGTCAAGGAGCCTTCCAACATATGAATGTCTAGTGGAAAAAAACCACTAAGATGCCCAACATGAATGGGTGAGTGGATTGGGTGTGCAAAGAGCTCTGACAGTAACCCATGTCTTCTTTCACTGTGGCCTCTCTAGTGCCTCTTTTGGTCTGTTGACAGCTGTGCCTGAATATAGGCCTAATGTACCCCTATCCTGAGCCGCAATCCCAACTGCTATCTTCTCCCCATCCTGCCAGCATTTGTAATACACATCTTGCTTACGCTGCAGAACCACTTTGATCTTTCCTGTTTTGGTAGCCACATTTGTGCTCCCCATCAGGTCACAAATTCTTGAAACTAAATCTTCTTCCTTAACTGGTTCTCCATGTCTCCTTTTCACTGTGTTTTCTAATTTTAAACTTTGTCAGTGCCCCTTAGTCTAAACCTGAAGTATCCCGTGAGATCTACCTTCTGTTTCCTGGGAACTGTCCTCTGAAGTAGCCTCAGAGTGTCCACTGAAGTTTCTAAGGTAAAAGCAGCTTGTCAGGGCTCTGAAATATCCAGAGAAACTTGATGTGTTTCCTGGAGATGCTCAAATGTTCTACACAGTATTTCCCAAATGTTGTATTGTGTTTTCCCTGTAGCATTCACATAATCTTGTTTCAGTAATTGAAAGTTACAGAAATTGGAGCTTTATCATTTAATAACCTTCCTACTTGCTGTTTGCTGAGATGAGTATGATCTGGTTAAAAACATTATGTAAATATCTTTATAAACAAAAAGTAATCAGTCTGTGGAGGGAAGAAGGTCAGAGCAGGAATATACTCCAAATAAGAGAGAAAAATAATATACCTGACTTGAATTCATAAAATTCTGATTATTCCCAATTTTATGTGAAAACAGTACATGTGCTGACTTAACAACTATGAAATTCTTGTTTTTTGTAAAGTGTTAACCCAGAGTATTTTGGCTGGCATCAAGTGAGAGAGGCTTAATATCTGACTAATCTCTTATTAGGACACTTTATTCTCACTTGTCAGAAAGATGGTCTCTTCTGTCTTTTATGTCTGTGATCTAAGATCCAGCCCTCCACTACAGATTATAATTGGGTTTTTGAAGTGGCGAAAATAAGACCGAAACAGAATAAAAGCAAATCTTGGGCTACTTCAGGGCTGAGGAGGGTGAGGGTACCTGTCTGCATCTCAGTTTGAGCATTCAGCTCTGAGCCACTGCATATTTCATGAGGATATGAAGTTGTACATTACTAGCAGAAGTCTCTTAGCATGAACGTTAGAGTACTTGATAAAGACCTGGTGGTTTGATCAATCTGTAAGAGAGATCAGCTTTTTTTTTAAACTCTAATTTCATGAAGAGGAAACAAAGCATAATTTCACCCTTTTTGGAGTAATTAGAGCTGCCATCAGTGGAAATAGGTGGTGGTGGTGGCGGCTGGGGGGATTCGGTACCTGGAAAGGAAGACTTGGAGATTTCAGTCCAATATAACCTCTGAATTTTTTTGATAGAGGAACACGATAGTAGATCAACTAACCCCGCATAAAGAAGCGTATACTCTTGGCCTCTGTTACAATGAAGGACTCCAGGTGTTTAGGAGGGGGGCCAAACACACTGCTCTAAATTGCAATGCAGAAGATGCACAAACATCCTAACAAAATAGTTAGGGATGATTGTATTTCTCTCCCCTTCTCAGGTGATTGATTAATTGCTGGTCAGTGAGCCACGAAGTCTGTATTTGCACAGGGCTGTTCTCTTGTAGCTGTTTTTCAAAAGATCCATAAATAATCCATGGACTTTTCCTTCTGACATTCAGATCTATCTGACTGTCCTGTCTTTATAGATCCAGCTAGCTTTACCTAGCTTCTGCTCAGAGAAGTCTCTACATTAACGTGTAAGGCAGACTTTAAAAAGGGAAAACATGATTTCTGTCCCCAGCCATCTCTTCCCTCCCAGGGTACTTGTTACAAATTTTATTGGAAATTGCTCCTGGCAGTATGTGCCGCTTATTTTCCTTTAATCCTGTTTTCATCTCACCTCATAATGATTTCAGGAATGTTTTCAGTTTCCAAAGCCAAGAAAGCAGTTTCTTCTAGGCAGCAATTGCATTTGCTGTTAAATAAAAAGAAATGCGCTCTTCTGGCTAAGCTCTATAAAGACGGTTGTACAATCTGTACTGTACGCTTGGAAACTGCCGCAACAAGACATGTACCATATGGTGCATGTGGTGTCCCCTTACCTCAAGTGTTTCCTTAGTCAGGCTGGCATGGTTGGTAATGAGCTCATTTTTGAATAACAAGAAATATTGGGTGGTTTTTTTTTGGGGGGGTGTGTGTGTCTGTACATGCAAGAAGAACAGGGTGAAGAAATGTTATTTTTTGTCATCTCAGCTAGTTCTCTCATCAGCTTTAAGTATATAAAAATCAGGAACTTCATTAGGAGAAAAAGAAAGTCTGTTGAGCAAAGACTTAAGCTTAAAATGATGCCATGACAGGACAATAGAATTTAAGTAAGAATGGCTTTAGCTCCTCCTTCCCTCTGGCAAAAACATAGCCCATAAATATGTTGGAAATAGGCATAATAGGGGAGGTGGAATGCAATGATCAGCTGTCTTTTACAGGATGAGACGAGAATGGGAGATCTAGTATCCTTGGGAAACACTTCTGCATGTTGTCTTCTTCTTGGAAGCCACCTCAGCATAAAACCCTAGGAGTGCGATACAGAGAAGTCAACGTTAAAATTTCCTGTACCTGTGTGCTCCTGAAAACCAAAGGCAGAGAGGGAAATCCATTTAGACCATCACAGCTCTTAGGCAAAGTGGCTTTAACATGTCACTGTACTTGCCTGATCTGTCCTAAATAGAAATAAACAGTTCAGGGAAATTGCTGACCTGTGTGGCCAAGCTGACACAAAACGCCGTTCTAGATTCCCTACTACCGAATGTACTGGTCATGGTGTGTATCCTAATAAAGGATGTGTTCTGTGAGATAAGCAAGTAGTAGACCACCTGGGCCTATGAAAGCTTGAGATGGCTTTTTTCTGTCTCTCTCTGAAAAGTTTTATTCTACGTTTATTAAAGACAAAGTCCATCAAAAATTACATGCTGCTGCCACTTAAGAGTGTGGAAAAAATCAGCATGAATCTTGTGCACTGCATTCATAATAATGAATGACATTGGCCATCCCTCTAACTAAAAGGTAAACTGACATAATGCTTTGTAAGCAGCTTGATATTGCTCTAGATTTTCTTCTCATAATGAAAATAACATTATATTCTCTGCCTGTAACAATATAATAGCTCCATAGGCAGTTGTGAATCCTCTGAGCTATACTATCCTTTCCCATTTTCCTGATGGGCAAGCATTTATTCCAGTCCTCTTGCAATCAGATTCTTGAAGACAAGCAAAAAGAAAACAAGGAACAGACAGACTCTTATGCCCAAACCTTTGTCACCCTCTTCCCCATATTTATCATTGCATTTGTCAGGTGCGTAGACTGAGGCATATGCCAGCCAAGAATATTGCTCTACTGCTTGTTCTTCTCAAAATGATACTTGTTTGCTATTGCCAAGTCCATTGTAAAAGTTCTTATAAGAAGCCCGAAGCTCCTTGAAGTGTCTGTTTTGGCTTTGGTTCTGGAAACAGATAAGGGATTTATGTACTAGTAGTTCATTTGCTAAAACATGCTATTGGTAGAGATGCAGTTTGGAGAATCTCCAAAGGTTTGTAGATTTAATTTGGAGAAGCATCTGTTGACTTGGGTTTTCAAGGCCTGTGGTCAACAGCCACCTCAATCAGAGAACAGTCAGGTGTATTAGGAATGAATGTCCATGATGCGTTGTCTCAGGCAGAAGTCTAGAACGTGGGTAGAAGGTTTTTGAGCTTACATTTTCATAATAGTCTGTTCTGATATCCTAACATAGGATGAATCATGAAACCAAAAGGAGTATGTTGATCCTAAATAAAGGGAACATCCTTTGTCAAGAGCCAAAATATGATTTTTTCCTACAGGCTATACGTGCTACAAATCCTGTGTAGAATTTTCCATCAAGGACCATGACGCTAACATGAGAAGAAAGTGGGTGGATTGTGGAAAACAGAGGTATACTGTGCGGGCTGAAGCTGCAACTGTGTATAGGGTGAGCTGCATGAAAAGTAAGGGGAAACAGCAGCACCCACTTGTTCATGTAGTGAACAAAACTAGCCTGGAGTCCCCTTGTAGTTACACCATGAATATTGTCAGTGCTGTCTTCTCAAGAGGTGGCAACGGAAGGGACCCCTAGTAGAACTGCTCATGCTATGAGAGTTGTGGTGAGGTGCCTTGGAAAGCAAATAGAGCAAGGGAGTTCCCTGCTGACGATTCTTGCTGCAAGGTTATTCAAAACCCCAGGCTCCTTCCTTGAAGGAAGATGGTCCTATTACTTCCTGAACTTTAGGGTTATCCTTTATGTCAGATCTTGGATTCTCACTCTCATTACCTGGGGACAAAATATACACAGAAAAAGGAGAAAAAGACTGCATCCTTCTTGTGATCCCCTGCTATTGTTTTAGCTAAAGATGCCTCAATGAGGATTCATGACAAAATGAATGTATTGTACAAAAAGGCAAAGAATATAATTGCTAATTTTATGAGTTTGAAGATAGGCATCAAGAACAGACCATTTGGTTATTAGAGAAACAAAAGCTGAATTTTCTAAGCTTAAATTAACATTACTTTTTTATGAAAAATAGATTTATATTGCAATGGCTGTTAAGAAATAGGCAATTATCTGTGAGGTACCACTAATATTATTAAAATGCAGGCAAACATAAATTCCTTAAATTGCCGTTATCTGAAGTCTCCAAAAGTTCATGAGGGTTTCTCACTTTGTGTGTTTTGTGGTGGGATGGGGAAGGAAAACATGCCTGAGCCAATGAAATATCTTTGCATATCATAATCGCAGGGGAAAAAAAAGTAATTGCATATGTGTGTGTGTATATGTATGCATGCTCGGGTTAGAAGTCAATAAGCACTCTCCCCAGTTCTCTGCACAGAATCAGGCTTTAATTCTCCACTATTTTACTTCTCATCATTTATCAATCTGCAAAGCAAAATTTAAAACGCTATCATGTTGATTTGGCAACAGCCCTTTTGCATTAATTTGCACTGGTGGTGTTAAGCAAAGGAGAATCAGAACCTGAAATTTCAGAGTGTGTCAGTTCAGAAAATTGCCAGACAGGAATGTGTCCTTCTGCTCCCATGTGGATGTGGACTTGAATTACAAATCCCAAGTCATATTTACACTGTGGATCGCTATCTTACTTCCTGGGATGCACAAACCCAGTTCATGGTCAAGGATCATTTCGCTCTCTGAGGCATGAATGAAAGCAATTTAACCAATAGTAAAATAGCTAGTTGGGGGCCACCAGAGAGAGAGATGACTCAAACCCGTGTTTCCTCAAGAATACTCAATCATACTTTGTAGGACAGACAAAAGACAATAATAAACCTTGGGGGGTTCTGCCATGGCCTCCTTGTCTAAGAGTTTCAGAATATATTATTTTCCTGGTATATAACATATATCCCAACTTCTGCGGAAAGGGCTTTCAAACAAAATATTGGAACTACGGGACTGATCCTGAAGACTTTTCACAATATACCGGCTTCCAGTAGGAGCCTCAATGTAAATAAGACATTGATATTATTTAAAAGCCAAATACCCCATGAAACTAGATTAGTGCTTTTTCTTGTAAAATTCAAGATAGGGACAATATACAGTTTCTACAGAGATTTTCCTTTTGGGTTTCAAACCACAGTAGCTTTGAGGGGTTTTTGTTATGAAAAATATCCAGCTCTGAGGATGGATAAAGGTGTACAAGTTCTTTTTCTGCTTTGGGCAAAGAAAAGCATTTGGTTTTGTACCTTTTCCAAAATCAATTTCACCACAAGGTTTACGAAGGTACATGCTTACCTGCCATTCAATGCAGAAAGCCTTAAAGACACTTTACTGCCTTGTAATGGGTCTTACATGTGTAAGCCTAAGTCTTCCTTGGGGTTCTGAGCTGTGGTGAGTGGAAATCTTCCCTGATACGTAGACATGGGTTTAGCTAAAAAATCATTGGATTTACTAGGAACATTGTTTAAGATGCTGTGTTTCTTTGGACAGCCTCTTGACCTGGGCATACCCACTACTTATGTTACGTCATGAAAGGATGAGCTTGAGAACAGTGTCTTAGTTGCTGCTTCCAAAACTGTGATTATCAGCTTATTATTGTCACCTTGTTGCTGTTTCATCCTTTTAACACACACTGCGTTGTACATACATGTTGTATTTCTTATAAATGCTTACTCCAGCTGAAAGCCACCATAATCTGCATCTTTTAATTTTTAGTGTTACCTGGTCAACCTGTTTGCTGACGTACTTACATCCAAAGACTGAACTCTTTCTGGACTGTATTCCACTGTTACAAATACATATCAAACTATTTACTCTTCTCCCAGCCCCAAAAGACAATAGACTATTGTCCTGGTTTCAGCTGGGATAGAGTTAATTTCCTTCCTAGTAGCTGGTACAGTGCTGTGGTTTGCGTTTAGTGTGAGAATACTGTTGATAACACACCGATGTTTTAGTTGTTGCTAAGCAGTGCTTACACTAGTCAAGGACTTTTCAGCTTCCCATGCTCTGCTGACTGGGAGGGCTGCAGGTGCACAAGAAGCTGGGAGGGGGCACAGCCAGGACAGCTGACCCCAATTGGCCAAAGGGATATTCCATACCATGTGACGACATGCTCAGTATACAAAGGTGGGGGAAGAAGAAGGCGGGGGGGGGAACATTCAGAGTGATGGTGTTTGTCTTCCCAAGTAAACTTTATGCCTGATGGAGGCCTGCTTTCCTGGAGATGGCTGCACACTTGCCTGTCCATGGGAAGTGGTGAATGACTTCCTTCTTTTGCTTTGCTTCTGTGCGCAGCTTTTGCTTTACCTATTAAATTGTCTTTACCTCAACCCATGAGTTTTTCTCTTTTACCCTTCCGATTCTCTCCCCCGTCCCACTGGGGGGGACTGAGCGAGCGAGCGGCTGTGTGGTGCTTAGTTGCCAGCCAAGGTTAAACCACAACAACTATGCTAGAATCTAATTTGTCATATTAAAAAAAAAAAAAATTACTTTCCAACCTTTATTGTTGTGAGTGGAAGCTTAAGGATTTGATCCCTTTCTCCACAGCTCAAAAAACAGAAAGCAAATAACAGCAGCATCGGTTTTGAATTTTCTGTCTTTCTGTGGTTCAACTTATAAACTTTTTTCTTCTATGTTTTTTGGGTTGACACTCAGACCTCTGAATTACAAAGATCTTATTTTAGACTTCCTGAAATAAAATTCCATAATAGCTTGTGGAGGTTTTGGTTTGAGTAAAAACTCAGGGATCCATCATTAAAATTGTAGCCATAGCGTTGTGTCACCACTTTGGGCAAAGATCATAGAATCATAGAATAGTCTGGGTTGGAAGGGACCTCTAAAGGTCATCTAGTC
>NW_008825571.1:154453-168374 GCF_000699105.1 Pygoscelis adeliae | reverse complement strand
TGCCTGACTTCCTCTTTGTTGGGATGCATCGCTCCTGAGCTTGAAGGAGGTGATCCTTGAATATTACCCAGCTTTCTTGGGCCCTTCTTCCCTCCAAGCAGATCCCTGAAGAGTCCAAAGTCTGCTCTCCTGAAGTCCAGGGTAGTGAGCTTGCTGTGCGCCCTCCTCGGTGCCCTCAGGTTCTTGAACTCCACCATTTTGTGGTGATTGTAGCCCAGGCTGCCCTTGAGCTTCACATTCCCCACCAGCCCCTCCTTGTTGGTGAGAACAAGGTCCAGCATAGCACCTCTCCTCGTTGGCTCCTCTGCCACTCGGAGAAAGAAGTTATCATTGACGCATTCCAGGAACCTCCTGGATTGATTATGCCCTGCTGTGTTGTCCCTCCAACAGATGTCGGGGTGGTTGAAGTCCCCCATGAGGACCAGGGCTTGTGAGCATGAGGCTGCTCCTATCTGTCTATAGAGGGCCTCATCCGCTCGGTTCTTCCTGGTCAGGTGGCCTGTAGCAGACCCCCACTGTAATGTCACCTGTCCCTGCCTTCCCTTTAATCCTGACCCACAAGTTCTTGGTTGGGTCCTCATCCATCCCCAGGCAGAGCTCCATGCATTCCAGCTGGTCATTGACAGAGAGGGTGACGCCCCCTCCTCGTGTCCCCTGCCTGTCCTTCCTAAAGAGCCTGTATCCCTCCATTCCAACACTCCAGTCATAGAAGCCATCCCACCATGCCTCCATGATGCCAGTAAGGTCGTAGCCTTGCAGGCGTGCGCACATCTCTAACTCCTCTTGTTTATTCTCCATGCTACGTGCGTTAACTTCTCTAGAGTGAAATGTGATGACAGTTCTGTGTCTGAGTGAGGACATCAGGATCTGAGTGGAGCAGGGAATAGGGACCCATGGTATAATTCTCTTCTGGTCTCTAAGGATCAACTTTATCCTGCAACCACTCAAATCTTCTTTGAAGCCAGGAAACATTGATATATCAGTGATGATCAGGAGCAGAACAAGCGTAAGGATCCATGTTGTGATAACCTAAGATTAGGTGAAAACTGAACACTATTTTTGGTTTCTTCAGTATTCCCAGGAACTCCTATTTCTCCTTCTTGCCTGATCCCTCTTCAACCAAAAACCTCCGCCACCGTGGCTCACGAAGTCTCTGGAGGGGGGGAACGGAGCAGGCACATTCATTCCCACCATCACCAACCAGGGCCTCATCCCTGGCTGCAAGCCCTAGGTGCCAACTTCACACAAATAATAACAGCCACAAGACACATGTTTTCAGAGTAGAGTCTTAACGCCATATGGTTGTCAGTGTTTACAAATGAGGTGTTAATAAGTTGTCAGTTACAGAAATGAAGGCGAATGGACTGGATGAGGAGGGAGGGGTGACCTTTAGTTAACGGAGACTATTGTGACACACTATGCAATGAATAACCCCATAGTTAATAACTAGCTTGTTCTCATCCAGATCCTTTTTCACGTGCACCTTCTTTTATTAAATCAATGATCAAGTAGTCAGTGCATATGGCTGGAGGCAAGGAATTAAAAGGTATAAATAACACACACTTTAATTGAAATCCAACTGTGAATGCCTGGCCTCTGTGATTAAACCTTTTATCACATGGATTGTCCCACCACAGGTGCATTCATACTACTGAGAAAACTACTTAGCTTTAAAAAAAAAAAAAAAACAAGGCATATCTTTTTTTCAGATGTCCAGATTAAACCGTCTGAGAATTTCTTTGACAGCAACAGGGCAAGTACTGTGGATTTAACAAACGCTTTCTTGCATGTATGCAAAATCCTCCTCTAGTCTCTTCTGCTCAGATGCTGGTGGCAAGCGCTTTGAATGCACCAACACTGCAAAGAGAGAGTGAGCATGAGAGCTGGCATCAAGTACACTGAGGGTCAGCTGCCTTAAGGTTTTCCATTCCTATTACAGCTCATTAATGTGGTTCCTAGGATTTTTAAAAATAAAAAGTAAAAAAAAATAAAAATCTATTGGGTTGGGCTAGAGCTGACTTAGATCATAGAATCATAGAATGGTTTGGGTTGGAAGGGACCTTAAAGATCATATAGTTCCAATTCCCCTGCCATGGTCAGGGACGCCTTCCACTAGACCAGGTTGCTCAAAGCCCCATCCAACCTGGCCTTGAACACTTCCAGGGATGTGTTCAACTTCTCTGGGCAACCTGTTCCAGTGCCTCACTACCCTCACAGTGAAGAATTTCTTCCTTATATCAAATCTAAATCTACCTTTTTTCAGTTACTGTAGCTACAGTACCTGAAGCCATTACCCCTTGTCTTATCACTACTTGCCCTTCTCTCTTTCTCTCTTTCTCTCTCTCTCTCTCTCTCTTTCTCTCTTTCTTTCTCTCTCTCTCTCTCTCTCTTCTTTCTCTTCTCAACAACCCCAGCTCTCTCAGCCTGTCTTCAGAGGAGAGGTGCTCCAGCCCTCTGACCATCTTCATGGCCCTCCTCTGGACTCGCTCCAACAGGTCCATGTCCTTCTTATGTTGGGGGCCCAGAGCTGAACGCAGTACTCCAGGTGGGGTGTCACGAGAGTGGACTAGAGGAGGAGAACCACCTCCCTCGATCTGCTGGTCACACTTCTTTTGATGCAGCCCAGGATACAGTTAGCTTTCTGGGCTGAAAGTGCACATTTCTGGGTCATGTTGAGCTTCTCAACAAGATCAGCTTGTGTCCTGCCTGCCTAGGGTTGCCTAAGTTCACAGGCATGATGCTGGATTTCTCCAGGCTCTCTGCCTCCAGCAAACTTCAGTGCAGAGGCTTGATGAGCAGGCTGCTGAGCTAGCAGTGTGACTCCTAGGGGGATTTAGCTGTGAGAGTAGATCAACATTTGCCTGACAATTGGGGCACTGCTGGTGTCATCCTTTACACAACATACAGCAGAGTGGGACCTTGATTATTTTGACAGAAACAGGAATGTTGGTGGTGATATTTATTATGGATCACCTGATGGGTAGACTGCCTGCAATGACAATGAATGAATGTTTTCGGGGCGGGGGGGCGGCTGGCGGGGGAAGACTGGCTGTTGGTAAGTCTCAAATTTAGGAGTTTGGTTTTTTTATAACTCAATCTGGAAAGGGTTTTTCCAAGCATTATCCAAGATTTACACTTCTGTGATGTGATAACCACTGAAAAAGCACTGTTCTTGAAAACAGTACCAAGTATTTTTCCAATTCAGGTAGCTCACATCTGCAATGTGATGGACTTATCTTAAAAAGTGAGTATTGATATGAACTAGATGCTTGGTATTCCCTAAAGAAAATTATGTGGAGGAAAATCTCTGTGTCCAAGCTACACAAAAAGCTGATTGCTGCAGAGAATGCAGGAAAATAACCCTAAAGCAAGCTCACAGTCCTGTGTTAGCAGTGAATAACTGATAGTGTATTTTAAATTACTCAGTGAAAGATATTTGGCTTCTCTCGAGGAGATTTATCAGCTAAGACAAGCTTTTGTGGAATGTTTTTGAACCTAAACTACATAACAGGGACCAGTAACTACAACCCACCAAAAGGAGAGAAGGGCTTTGGGAGCCATTAGAAATATAAATTATTGGGTTTTACTGCAGATTCAGCTGGAAGGCTCTTCCTTGATATAAACAGATGCTTTGTTTTCCCCCTTGCTGTCCACAGTGTTTGCACTTGTCCTGCCAAATGTCTGAAGGCAGTTAATCCAGGTAAATCAACCAATTGGTTTGTGCTGCTCTTAACCAACCTGGTCATATTTCTAGCACTGCAGTAAACGTGCCAAATGAATATGGCACCATATAGAATTCTGGAGTGGAAGTCTAGCTGTGAAATCTTACTTGAGGACAACAAATGCTGGTAAAGGGAGAAGCTTGAAACTGGTAGTACTAGTTCTTCATGTACAGGAGCTAATAAGCACCACAAAAGGTGTTTTATCCTCCATGCAGCACCTGAGGTTTTGAGCCTAAACTGTTTGAGCTTAAGTCTTACAATTTTTTTACCATATTTAAGTTGGCATAAAGGAGTATGCGTTCCATGAAGAACGTTCTTGGCATTTGAAAGCAGAGAATTCAATAGACTAAATTACAGAAAGAAATAGATTAGGTTTTTACACCACGTACTTCTTGCAGAAATAATCCCCCAGAGCCCTTTTCAAATCAGCAGGTTCCACCCCAGGGGACAAGATGAGGGCTCACCTCATTGCAGCTTACACCAGGATTTTCTCTAATGTATCTCTATCAGCTTCCCTGAGACTGCTTTTGCTTTGAAGCAGGGTAGGAGAAAACAGAATCCTGCAGGGACTGTGCAGGCAAAAACAACTGCTCTGATATACTCTACAGTGGTTCATATGCAGCTGGGGATGTATAAAAGCTATTTTATTAGCAAGGGGGATGTTGGCCAAGGCACCATGGTTATACAGTAGTGCCATGGGACCATTAGGTTCCACAAGAGCAGACATTGTGCATTTTGAATTATTGTTGCCTCTAAAGCATAATGCAGCCAATGGTGCTGTACCTCCACACAGTGGTTGTCATTCAGCACTCAGACTTTGCCAGCCATTACAAGTGTCTGATGCTGCCATGTAAATATAGATACCTCTTTAAAGCTATTCTGAATTTCCACTGCAAATCAGTGTCTCCTCTGTATTTCATGACATCAAATCCTGATGGTTCAATGTCATCCCGACACAAATGAGAGAAAGACTTTGTCTCATAAAAAGCTTGGTACATGAGAACATGTACATTGTGGGGAATGATCCTATGTTTCTGAACCCTGGACTGCTCAGGAGACTACATATGTCTGTTCTGCTTTGGGCACCTTTCAATAACTGAAATAATTCAGCTTGCCTGCAGCTTTCTATCTTTGTGCTCATCAGTACCTACAGGGTTAAAGATAAAGCAAGGAAAAGCTATGGTACATGTTATACAGAAAAGAAAATGTTTCAATCTCGTTAGACTTGTGGACGGCTTATCAAATTCATTGAAGAAGGTAAAAAAAAAAACCAACCAAACAAACAAAAAAAACCCCAACAAACCCAAACCACCAAACCAAACAAACCCCCCAAAACCAACCCTGGGTGGTTTTATCAAACATGACATCCTATAGACCAGAGGCTGTAGAACATCTTCAGTCTGAGTGAAGATTTACTAGAAGGTTTGTGATCTGCTTACATCAGGATGAGAATAAATCAGGGCAATGCGCAAATATGAGTTATGACCCAAAGCAGTCGTTGTACAGTGCAGTCTTCTTGAGTCTTTGTAACCTACAGGATTTCAGTCTGTTCAGGCCCATCTGCTGTACGAGTCCAAGCTCTCTTGTGACATGTCCTCCTGCCCTTAATTGGAAGCATAGTATCAATGGGTCCTCAAAAAATCCTGGAAACCCCTCATTCTCAAATGCAGTACCAAGCTGTGATGTAACAGATATCATAAAAAAGATTCCCGTGAGTCTCCTCTCACATGGGAAATTGTATCTTGGTAAAGGAGTGTTAACAGAAAAAAATGTCTTCTGCTTTGAAGATGATCCAACTTGACGTCTCTCCTTGTATAGAGGTGACTAGCGTCCTATGGCACTGTACAACTCCATTGTCATGATACTACCTGCAAAATTAATTTTACATGCAAGTATAAATTGGTGCCAAACTATCTCAATTTTAGAGTGACAGTCACGTTAAGAAACAGAAGGACAAATAAAGTGGCATTTCAAGTACATTTCAACAGCAAGCATTGATTATTATCCTTTACTTCCTTTAAAACTGCACCCAAATTCTAGGTGAATTTTGTAATTTTAGATTTAACTTCAGTATTTTCAGTAAGAATTTGGTGCAAACTTACTTGAGCTTACTGTGTAGGGTTGAGGCCAATGGGGGAAATGGAGGAGAGAAAGTGGACTATCCATATAAATTACTGGCTTTTTTCAGCAAAATAAATTACTCACCCCAGCCCCTCGTTTCTGTTGAAAACATGGCTACCTTACATATGTGGATTAGGCCTTGCCAACAGTACAAAGTTTTTCTTTTTAACTGTGCTGGAATCATTAAACTGGCAAGCAACTGCAGCGTGAATACAGTTATTACCAATGTAAAAGTGCTTATGTCAGTATATCTTATTTCTCCTTTTGAACTGGAATAAGTTACACCCACATAAATCACCTTATGTTATTCAGACTACATCTGCACTAGTGCTTTTATTGCAGCATTTCACTGGCAGTCAGGCTTATGAGCTCCTTTTCTACCCTGACATTGACTCAGGATGTGCCAGTAGGCACAGCATTACATTTGCCTGTGTTTCAGTGTTCCCTGAGCAAGCAAAAGGTGATTATGAGATCTTGTCAGAAAAAAGTAGGAGTTTTCTCTTCTTGGAAAGTATAAAATCCTTTTGACCTCAAAAAGTAAACATGCAAAATTTCAGCTAAAAAGCTTTGTTTGAAACCCAAGCATTTAAATTCAGAATTCTTCCTCTGTGCCTCTTTGGACACGTGTATGTTGTTCATGTTGCCCACCTCCTCTATGCTCTTAACAGCCGCTGTGAGACTCACCTTCCAACTACCAGTCCTTCATCTTGCAGACGTGTTAGCTCATCACTGATGTCCTTGTCAGAGGGCAGAGGAGCCAGGTGGTGAATGCAGCTTGTAAGGACTTTTACTGCCTGAAAAGCCACGGAGGTGCTTATATGTGAAAAATGGGAGAAGAAAGATGTATGCCATTCGTAATGCTTTTACAAAACCATTGGGTTCTTGTTCTTAATCAAAATTTTCACAAGAAAGGGACACTTTTGGGGAAAGGAAAAAAAAAAGAAAAAAAAAAAAGAAAAAAGAAAAAAAAAAATGGGGGAAAAGAAAATAAGACACTTCACATATCCCCCAAACACATGCTTTGCTTGGTTGTAGACCTTATTTCCCTTTCTTCTTCAAAAGAAACAGATTATAGGAGAAAAGGCACTGATGAACCTGATTTCCTTCTTTTGTCAAGAAGGGTGGAATTACAAAATGAAAATCACCATTTAGGAGTTAAGTAGTGTGTCATGAGCAGCGAATGAGACCATTCCCCTCTTACAGCTGAATATCTATGCACTTTCTTTACAGTGCTTTTCACCACAATGGTTAAGATGAACGTGTAAAGACAGCTTCAGGAAGTCATTACAAGAGGCTGCTGAAGCATTTGTTTTAAAAGCAAAGCATGTTAAACATTACTTGAAATTAACACACAGCTACAAAGTATAAATCCAGATGACTGTTTGACCCATCAGTTTTCCACTTCCCTTGATTCTGATGTTTTACATGGTTCAATGACAAAAACAATTGTGCTGCAAGGTGCTGACAGGAGACAGCAGAGAAGGCTGTATTTCTTTAGCCACAAGTAGAAGTTCGGATTTCCTATCGCACCAGAGTGTTTTTAGATTCTTTTACAATGTTGTTGTTAGTGTTTGGGAATCAGTGTACAGAGCATCCTCTCTTCTGCCCTGAAATATATTTGCACTAGTATTTTGAATGTTAAAAGGTAATGTTCAAAGCATCCAAAACTTGTTGTGCACTAGATTCGTTGCAATTAGAGTTCCCCAAGTCAGATTATTGCCAAGCAGTTCCTCTGAAATGTAGAGATGAGTATAAACTAGGGATCCGGACTGAAACACCTTCTGACTTTCAGAGAATTTAAATCTGGACTCAGGCGTTTTATTGATGTGTTTATTTGATGTGATTTAAAACAAAAAAAAAAAGAAAAAAGTATCCGTCCCTTTAGTTGCATGTGTGAATTCTGATGCAGTATTAGGAGAAAACAAAGTATCTGCAGCTTTCACAGCCTAGGTAGAAGCAGGAAAGATTTAAAAACATTAAGAAGCCTTTTCTGGTTTTGTAGGATTCTTATTTGCATTTTGTATTCCCAAGTTTTTGGGACAAAAATCTGAGGTTTGCATGCTTGCATGAACAGAGCACCCACGCCTTTTGAAGTGGAGACATTCCTAGTCACAATCTCATCAAATTACAGATGGGCTGAACACTGATTATCCAAACCCTGTTTTTTTATTTGCGTGATGGAGTGTCACCATGGTATTACCAGGCTCAATAGTTTGGAAAGTCAGGATGTGATTGCCTTCATTTTCATACAGCTCTGCCTTGGCAATCAAGCATTCATGAATGGTTTGACTGCAATCAGTTTTCTGGGAGGCTGTGCCCCCTATTATTCCAGGTAGCAGGGCTGGCCTCTGAGTCTGAGCAGTAGGGAGAGGAATTCCACACGATGGCTTTTGCTATACAGCTTGTGACCCTGATCTCATTTGCTACTTTCCAGCCCTGATTCCCTGTCCCTGAGTGCTTCACCCTTGCCCACTTTTCACAGCATAGTCATATGTATGCCTGCCCAGTGCCAGTTCATGATGTTCTCCCTGTCCTGCTCAACCTTACTCCTGGTCCTGATCTCCAAATCCCTGCACAGCTTTCTAGTTCTGAGATCATACACTGGCCTTGCTCCAGCCCTGCAAATTTCTTTCCCTCACTTTTACAGGGATTCCCAGGCTTCTTGCTTTTTGACCCTGTTTCCATCTTAATCTTCAAACTGTAATTTCCTTGGGGTTTTTTTTTTTTTGGTATGTTAGGGCCAAACCCTGGCCACTAACCATGCTTTATGCCAAACATGGCGGTTTGCTATGGCTTTTGGTTTCTCTGTGTTCCTGGTTTGTACTTGGTTCAACTTTAGTACATGGGTCTGCCTTGTTTTTACCCTAAGTAAGTGGTCGCGACTGAAGATTACGATTTTCCACATCCTCTTGAAGACAAAGTCTACTGTACCAAAGTGAAAATGTTTACCTCCATTACCCTTGATCAGAAAAGCATTTGGGCCACAAGGAGCTAGCTTGCCATTTTCTTACCACTGACCCCCGTGGTCAGACTAAAGGATTTGCTGTTCCCTCTTTGGTTCAGCTACTGGCCGTTCTGTTGCCCATCCCTGTACTTCACTTTTATGTCCCTATATGATGTGTGGAATGATCCTGCAGGCAGGCAATTTATGATAAAGGATCTCACAGTGCATTTCAAATTGTTACTGTCCCCAAGATACATTTTCCAGACAGCTGGTTCAGCATGCAGAGGCTCATAATTCAGTATCTTCCATCAATGTCTTATGCACATTAGGATTGTCAAGGGGATTTTGTCAGGACCATTTGCAGGAGGAGTGGGCTAATAGAGAAACATTTGATTCAGTTTGCAAAGAACTTGCCAGGCAACGCCTATTAATAATAATGGTGATGGAGATTGTTACTGTTTGTTTCACTAGGATGTATGTCATTCAGATGTAGATTTTGGTCTGTTGTGACAGTTTTATTTGTGATCCGATTTTCCCAGGGGTGGGAATGGATTGCTGTTTATACAATGCAGCTGTGTTTTGGGTAGACTGGTACGTAAGCTCTGGACATGATTCTTCTCTGACATGCTCTGGTTTTATTTCCCTGTGACAACACTAATATGTGGCTTTTACAATTGGTATGAATGGTGGATTTTCTGCAAATTCATCAGAAAGTTGAGGAACACAGAATTTTTAAGCAATTATAACTAGTAGCAATTATGAAGCTACTGTAATTATAAAGTTACACAAAAAGGAAATAAAAACTCAGTAAAAAATCAGGCACAAATAAAGACTTGTATCTAGATTAGTACTTCAGAATTGGGCCTCATCCTTCAAAACAGATTACTAAGTTAAATAATACAGGACAACTGGCTGCATATATGGCATTAAACTCTACGCAGGGAATTCTTTGGCATACTACCATCAGGGTAAAAACAGGAAAGAGAAATGAAGAAACTTAATAAGATGAGGCAGGTATATTTTTAAAATCATAATATGTTAGATCAGTTCAAAAAGTACTCCCATCAAAGCTAGTATCATGCTTCTAGCAGCAGCTAAGACCTCCAGCTGGAAATGAGAATGAAATCCACCCTGAATGTATTTAGGCAGTGGTGGGTCTCCTTTATCATAGAACAGGGACTGAAAGGTAATGTTCCTCCCTGTGTTCACTGAGGTGGGTTGATGGGATTGTACTTAAGAGTTGATACTATCCCTGGAAAAACTACGGCTCTAGACTTTCACAACTCTCTGTAAAGATAGAAGGATCCACCTAGGGGATGTTGGTCCTTACATCAGCTCCTCAAAAGGGAGGTAGTTTAAAATCATTACCTAATGCTAATATATCTCCTAAGGGAGGATGAGGGAGAAACATCTGGATGTGCAAGAAGGCAAACCAGTCAAGGATGTTGTCAGAGATAACACCTTCTGAAAAAGAAATAATAGAAACCAGTTCTTTCTGCTCTTCAGTTTAGGAGGGTCTGGGAGAGACCAATGTATACAGAACCAGCCTCATGCTGCTAGCAGGGCATCTATAATTGAGGGTTTTTGGAAAAAAAAAACAAAAACAAACAAACAAAAAAAAACCAAGACAAAAAAAGAAAAAAAAACATTAAAAAAAAATCCCCAACAAACCCCTTCCCCCCCCCCCCCTAAAAAAAAAAAAAAGCCCACATCATACTATATGTTAATTCCTGGGGCATGCTAAGTGTTGACCAAATTTAGACTGGCCTGTGGACCAGGAATCTTGGACCTGATCAGGAGTCTGGATGCCTTTGTTTTGGGAGCTCTCACCTTCTTTTGAGAGACCAGGTTTTAATTTCTCAACATGTATGTTTAGATACTGGTCACAAATACACCCTGAGCTACCAGTCACTATTAAAATCCCCTGACATTCCGTTATGATATTCACTCCAACCTCTGCATATGCTGGAATGCATGCATGTTTTCCACACACTTGTGAGCAAATACAGCAACTGCTTCTGTTCTATCTGTGCACAACAGATGGGAGCCAAAAATGAAAGCGTTCACACAATGCCCACAGATAGATAGTTGTTTATTTTGTTTGCTTCTTTGTATCTCTGAAGGTACATTGGAGGAGCTGAAGATAAAGGGGAGGAGGGGAAAGAATGAAAGATTTGAAACAAGCTAAAGAAACAGGAAAGTAAGCATGGGAAATGGTTCATGACTGCAACCCTGATGTTATAGCACTGAAAGAAGAGGAATGCCATCAGGACATAGGATGCTACATGGTTGCAGAGCCCTAACTCTAATCAGAATAATGGTGTCTCACCTTAAGGTAGCTATTAGTGTGCCATCAAAACACAGGTGTGTTACCTTTCATTTCTATTTCATTTTCTTTCTGGTTCCATTCTTTTTTCAAGGGTCCTTCACATCCCAGCACTATACAGCATTACAGCAGGGCTCTGTGTGTGCTTTCACATGCTTGTGTCTTCAGACACACATAAAATAGACAGTGTGATACATGAAGGATCCCTGAGCTGAAATACGTAAATTCAGACCTATAGAGTCATGAAGCCAATGGAGACTCTTTAAGTAGAGAATAACTTTTTCTTATAGGAACTCAATTTATAAAGAAAAGCAGACTAGATAGATTTATAGGATTGTGGCAATGTGTTGACTTTGTGGGTCAGGGCCTTCTCTAAGCTACAGATAGGATAGTAAGGATACACCAGCGTGGGCTTGGAATGATTGCATTACTCGCAGGTAAATAAACTGGGTTGTGGGAGTCTCTAAAATCAGAAAGAATGGCAAAAGAGACACAGCAACAGATGTCATTCAGTCTCTAAGCAGCCATTCAACCTAAAACTCTGTAGTTGCATTCATGTTCAGGAGTGGGGAAAGGATTCTGTCAGGCCAGCCAATGCAGCAATGACACCTTTCCATACATACCACATATAAAGTTACACCATGAATAAAGTTTGGATGGGATCACCCACTAGATGTTTTTTTCTTGAGTTACAAGTTGTGATTTTTTAAAAAATGCCTTATTGTTGCTAGTTTTACTGCTGTACCTGCGCACAAGACACATTATCATCCAGCCAGTTCCCTCACCTGGGCAGCATCTGCAGTGTCACCTACCCTGGCATTTGGCTGCGGGTGAGGCAGAGTTCTGCAGGAGGCACTGCGCTCTAGGCATGCCTTTTCTGTTGCATGTTCCTTTCCTTTCCCTGATTTGCGCTATCCTACCAGGCCTAATCTACAGTTGCAGACGTAAGAGCTTTATCCTCTGGTGCCCTGTGCTCAGCAGTTCATCTCAGACTAATCCAGTGTCAGCATAAAACCAGCTTTCTCACTTTGCAGAGAGGCTTTCAGCAGCTTCTTACTGGATCCAGACAGCAGGAACTGCGTGGTGCCAGAAGAAGCAGGGCTGCGCATGGACCCTCGGCTCTTGGGAAAGCAAGCAAATCAATGATAAAATCTTGTATGGCCTCTAGTGTCTTCCATCTGTGCATCAATTCTGGCATACGAATCAGCTCAACCACACCATGTTGTGAGCTGAGGAAGGAAGACTTTACTGATTTTTGCTCAGGAGGCAAATGAGGCTGTGATCCCACAAAGGCATAAATATATATATATGTATATATGTGCGTGTGTGTGTGTATATATATACACACACATAAAAATTGAAAGAATTTCAGTAGCTTTATTTTTGGGTAGTCCAGGTGAGATAGCAGGGATCTATATTTTTGAGTTACAAGTATGCTGATCTGTCACCAATTTCAATGAGAGCTGAAAAACCTCAGCATCTTTGAGAACTTAAACGCTCCAGTATGGGTCAAGGTCAGCATCTAAACCCACCCAAAAATCTGGGGAAAAAGTGATTTGTTGTAGGTCACATGGCCCTCAATCCAGGGAAAGAAACCAGGAATCCTCACTTCAGCTCCTAAAAAGCCATTTCAACCAGTTTCTGCTCCTATATTTGGCAATGAAAAAGAGATCTCTGTAGCCAAACCACAGAAGAGGAATTGTTCAAATCATAGGAGCATTGTGGCATGTCTGTGGGCTCTCTCCTTCTGGGTCACAGGCTGTTTCATGTGGTTAACAGCTTGGCAGAGGAGTAATTGATTAGGATGAGCAGCTCGTGAATCTCGGAGCATTCTGAGTTTTCAATTTAGATAAGTATCAGAAAGGTCAGATGCTTCTAAGGATCTTCTCCAGTCCCTTAACTGAAGAAATCAAATTGACAGGTGTGTCACCTAGAGAATTATACTACAAACTGTATCCGAAGTGCCAGGAGGTGCCAAATTTTTGTATAAACAGGGGACCTACTCTGATTATTTGAAGCTGTGACACATTTTCCTGATTTGTTGGGAGAGCTGGCAAAGCTTTGAGGGGAAAAAAAAACCTAACCCTTACACCTTAATTTACTTGGAAACTTAATAGTTCTAGACTTTGAATTATCATTCAATAACAATCAAGAATAGTGCCAAATTTTTGTATAAACAGGGGACCTACTCTGATTATTTGAAGCTGTGACACATTTTCCTGATTTGTTGGGAGAGCTGGCAAAGCTTTGAGGGGAAAAAAAAACCTAACCCTTACACCTTAATTTACTTGGAAACTTAATAGTTCTAGACTTTGAATTATCATTCAATAACAATCAAGAATAACATCGAGCCAAGGAGAATCTCCATCCTTTGTTGGATGCGGGGGGGAACATTGTCACCGAGGATGAGGAAAAGGCTGAGGCACTTAATGCCTTCTTTGCCTCAGTCTTTAACAGGCAGACCAGTTATCCTCAGGGTACTCGGCCCCCTGAGCTGGAGGACAGGGACGGCGAGCAGGATGAACCCCCCATAATCCAAGAGGAAGCAGTCAACGACCTGCTATGTCATCTGGATGCTCACAAGTCTATGGGGCCAGATGGGATCTACCTGAGAGTGCTGAGAGAGCTGGTGGAGGAGCTAGCCAACCCAGGCGACTGGAGGCTGGCCAATGTGACACCCATCTACAAGAAGGGCCGGAAGGAGGATCCGGGGAACTACAGGCCTGTCAGCCTGACCTCGGTGCCGGGGAAGATTATGGAGCCGTTCATCTTGAGGGCGCTCACAAGGCATGAGCGGGACAACCAGGG
>NW_008825571.1:153553-153839 GCF_000699105.1 Pygoscelis adeliae | reverse complement strand
TGGGGGTGTTGGTCGACAGCCGGCTGAACATGAGCCGGCAGTGTGCCCAGGCGGCCAAGAAGGCCAATGGCATCCTGGCCTGTATCAGAAATAGTGTGGCCAGCAGGAGTAGGGAAGTGATCGTGCCCCTGTACTCGGCACTGGTGAGGCCGCACCTCGAATACTGTGTTCAGTTTTGGGCCCCTCACTGCAAGAAGGACGTTGAGATGTTGGAACGTGTCCAGAGAAGGGCAACGAGGCTGGTGAAGGGTCTGGAGAACAAGTCTTCTGAGGAGCGGCTGAGGGA
>NW_008825571.1:151092-153254 GCF_000699105.1 Pygoscelis adeliae | reverse complement strand
CACGGTGGTGTTGAGTTGACGGTTGGACTCGATGATCTTGGAGGTCTCTTCCAACCTTAATGATTCTATGATTCTATGATTCTAATGGTGATAGGGTCCCAGCACTGCATGCAGGGCTTTGTGCCAGGCTGTGGGCAAAGTGGACCAAGACCTACGTTCTCTTTGCACAGATTTCAGTCTGCTGGCTCCGACATTCACGTGGTTATCGGCAGACTGCCAAAAAAAAAAAAAGTGCAGAAAGGGGAAACTTAAAAGACTGTGAATCATGTCTCAGGAGCTGCTAATGATCACCCTTCAGCTGCTAGCACAATGCCTGTAAATGCCTATTTAGAAAAAGAGCAACATGAATTCTAATGCCAGTGATCAGCACTCTTACGGTTAGTAGTTACACATGTGGTGTCATTTTGTGAGGTTAAGTCATATCTCTTCTTTCCTGACCAAGCATTCAGAATTATTTTGTCTTTTTTCATTGCTCATTAGAGAAACCAGAAGTGGGGAAAAGCCACTGTGGTTGATGTGTTGCTACCCTCTCATACTAGGAAAGATAGACTAGACTAGACTAGACTATTTCAGCTGGAAGGGACCTACAACGATCATCTAGTCCAACTGCCTGGCCAATTCAGGGCTGACCAAAACTTAAAGCATGTTAAGGGCATTGTCCAAATGCCTCTTAAGCACTGGCAGGCTTGGGGGATCGACCACCTCTCTCAGAAGCCTGTTCCACTGTTTGCCCACCCTCTTGGTAAAAAAATGCTTCCTAATGTCCAGTCTAAATCTCCCCTGGCACAGCTTTGAACCATTCCCACGTGTCCTGTCACTGGATACCGGGGAGAAGAGCTCAGCACCTCCCTCTCCAATTCCCTCCTCAGGAAGCTGCAGAGAGCAATGAGGTTGCCCCTCAGCCTCCTTTTCTCCAAACTAGACAAGCCCAAAGTCCTTAGCTGCTCCTCATAGGACATGCCTTCCAGCCCTTTCACCAGCTTTGTTGTCTTCCTCTGGATGTATTCAAGGACCTTCACATCCTTAAATTGTGGGGCCCAGAACTGCACACAATATTCAAGATGAGGCTGCACCAACGCTGACATGTTTTTCCTGGGAGGAATGTTCTCTCTTGCACAGAAAGCTAAAGGACTGAGAGCAGAAACACAGGGAAGGGTTTACTCCAGCCTCTGTTCTGCATGGGTACATGGTCATAATAATTTCTTGTGGCCTGTCAGTCCAGTAATTGCCTTCTCCAGCTCTGTACATACAGCGCAGTGTCAAATGAGTCAAGTCAAAATGGTTGCCATCATCCTTTTCTGAGATACTGCTCTGCCACCTCTTATTCCTCCATGTTATGATACTTTTTCTTCTCTTATAGATTTAACTGCATTTGAATTCACACTCCATAACATCATCCTTTTTTCCCCACAAAAAAGTACTCTTGCTGATGCGTTTAAACTTTTAATCTACCTATAGGCATATTTTATGTTTTCTGTCTTATTTTCCCCTATTTCCTTTTTACAGTTGAATTCTGCAGAGAGTCCAGCCACAAGGTCTAGGCAGTCCATAAATCCCACTTAATCTCTGAAACCAAATATAATGAGAATTGTTCTCTGGTGTTGTTCCTGTGACTTGGTGCTGACTGGAGAGCCTCATGCAGTCTCTAGAAAATGAAATTAAATGCAGTTTTTGTGGGGGCCTTTCCTCAGAAATCAGTTACACCTTATAATGCTTTTTCATACAGCTGTATATTTTTAACTAAATCCATTCATGATTTTTGTGAATATCAAATTAAAACAAACAAACCAACAACAAAACCCTACAATCCACTCAAGACATTAAATTTAGATTGTTTCCTACTCATTCAGAATAGGAAATGCCAATCCTTGTTGTTTTTCAAAGAGTGGATAAAGTATTTTTTCTCCTGGGCTCAGACCTTTACATGCCAAATTTCAACCTGGAGCACAGTTTCTCAAAGCACATATTGTATTTTTGAATTGAGTTGATCTGTTTTCAGTATGTCAGCAAGAATTAGACCTTTGGGCTTATGTTCAACCTCATCATTACTGTTTGAAAGGCTTGGTATTTCCCCTGAAACTGTCTGGGCTGCAAGACTCAAAGTTGCCTGGGACGCTTAGGTTTTCCTAATGGCACAACACTGAGGAAGGAAACCTCTGTCC
>NW_008825571.1:130286-151075 GCF_000699105.1 Pygoscelis adeliae | reverse complement strand
CCAATAACAAGTCACTAAGAGGTGAAGGGAGATCTGGGGGGTGGGGGGCAGTTTAGACTTTCTATTGCATGATTCTTGAATGCTCTGACAGCATAGGGCTAAAGATACCAGGTTCGAGATGTTTATCATGTCATGGTTTGTGATTTACATTTTAAAAAATAAAAGAGTTGTTCCAGGGGCAGCAACAGGAAAAGTATTACTGGAGACAGTTTACAGCTGGAAATAATCTAGGAAAGGTTATGCTTTATTTTACCTGAAACTAAAGCCATATGCAGTCATTAGCTTTTTCCCTTCACCAGCTCTGCTCCTCAGTAGAGTCCCCGTCTCTCTGATTGCAATTAAACTCTCCAGACAGCATGCTCCTAAAACCAGGCATACCCCAGCCTGTTTCCTTCTCCTTCTCTACCTAATGTTTCTCTGGGACACTCCAGTTTCACAGTGGGCGTCCCAGTAAGGTGGATCACAGGTGTGTAGTCAGAGGAGAACTTCCCTAACCAAGCGTGCTGTTCAGAGAAAACATCTCCAGCAATACTCTTAGCTCACCTAGTATGTTCAACCGGCAGATGTCCCATCATTATAACACACTCTTTTGCCTCAGTTTATCCCCAGTCACACTACGACTTCATTCTGCAATGAACCCCTTAACCAGAAAAGGAATGGGAAGATAGACATACTTGCAGGTTAAATACCATGCCCCCCCCGTGCCAAAAATATCAAAACGAATCCAAACTACTTCCTTCTGAGTTTGTCTAACTTCCTTTTCAACTGAGGGGAGGATTTCTGGGTCTGCCAGTTCTTGCTGTACCAGGTAGCCAGGCAGCAAGCTCTGCAGTGTCCCACCAAACCACCTGCCTTAAGAGGTGGAATAGCACGCAGGCAGGCAACGGGGCAACGTTTCCTTGCCAATAATGTTCCTGCAGATTTCAGATACATTAAGCTGGTGTTTTTTCAGCATAAAATAATTCCGTGGACACTTCCGTGCAGCTGCTGTTCTGACAATGGTGATTGACAGAAACAGGCTGGGAAATGTGCTCAGAGCTCAAAAGAAAGGCTGAGGAAGGCAAAGAGAGTGGCAAGATGGGTTGGAGGGAGGAACTATGTAGAGCAGGAATCTGTGAGGCTTTTCTCTATTCCTAACATTTTGCATCATGAAGAAAAGTCCGTTTCCAAAGACCCCTTGACCCTTATTACTCTTATTCCTCAGCAGAGAACACAACAAACACATATGCAACAACTACTGGATGGGACTGTATCTACCATGCTTTTTGCTATGCCACGTGTCACTTTTTTCTTATTAATGAATTCAATTAATTTATTTTCCTGCCTTCCCCAATTATTCATATGGTATTCTCTTGATGGAATAAACACTTTCTATTCTGAGCTCTGAAAGACTTTGATATCTTGCTGTTAAAGAGATAGTTATGGATTTTAAAAGCAAATCACACATGATTTTTGCCTCAGTAGTGATGTTGTCACATATAAAGAGCTATCTGTGAACATGATTGTGGATAGATAAGTACATACATTGTATTTATACTTAAGGGGCTTCTTTGTACTGGTAAGAAATCGGTGAAGGTATCTATCTGACTGTTAAGAGATGTGGTATCAAACTAACAGAGAGAAGTCAATAAAGATGTTATTTTTGCTCTGACCACTACTTTGACATTATTCGTTTCCTTATCAGAAAATGCAAATATCCCAGTAGTATTTTGATAAGTCAGATATTTTGATTAGTCTTCTCTAAAGCCTGCTGAAACCAATGAGTGTTTTTCGATTGACTTGTAAATAATTGTGAAACAGGTTGTTTGTGTTTTATGGATGGAATCCTGGATGGGTGTATATACTCATTCTCAAATTTATGTTACTTTCTCGCAAAGTAGAAAGATCATTATGTTCTCAAAAATTACATTCCCCAGCTTTGAGGTGGTGTCTTTCATATTCTTCAACTTTTGGCTTCACAAAAGTTCTGGATGTCCACTGACTATGGTACAATTGCTATCTGCTGTTTGCAGAATACAGCGTTGCACAGTAAGGTCTCCTTGGTTTTAATACATTATTTCCACAGCCTTATTTGGGAAGTCGGGGTCTAGGTTGGTCTCCAGTTGTGAGGGCTTGTGCCATTCGCTCACTGTGTGTCCCTTTGCATTACAGTAGGCTGAGATAAGCTAAGTACAAACTCCTTTTCCTAGGCTTTGGCTGCACCCCAGTCAGGAGCCCAGTGTATGAAATCAAAGGGGAGCTTTATTTGCTCTCAATATAAATAGCTTATGTAGAGCACAGCATCCTACTCTGCTGTATAGGATTGCGACAGAACAGTATAGCTCTGGAATTTTAATGCTAGAACACAGAACTGTGCAGAAGAGAGAGGTGCAAAGCTAGATTATTAGAGGTCATTCATAATCTGTTATTAAGATATGGAAAGTTTCCTCCAAACAATATTATCATCAAGCTTTTTATTAATATATACATTCTGAAACATATTTGCTTTAAATTTAGGCTTTTTCAAATTATTTTAGGTGACATTTAGACCTATGAAGTGGGTGGTATAAGGACTGCAGAATTTTCTGTCTTAACATGCCAGAGATAGTGCCTTTTGCTGTGTCTTTATTCACAGCCTAAACTTCATCAATTTTTGTCACGTTCATGACAAAATCCTGACAATCTTTTAAGGTGCTGGCTCCCCAGAAGCGTTCCTTGAAAAAATGTCAAGGAACAACTTTCAGCTTCTATTTTATCTAAGGTCTTTGGGTATTTGCAATGCTTTATTTGTGCAAATGGTCACCTGGTTTCCTCTTTGATCACTTGAAACAGTGGGATAATGACAGGTAAGACTTAACAAATATTTAGCCTCTGTTAACATGGAGGAATCTTTCATTAGGAGTGGAAAAACTACATGGACAATGAACAAGTTGCTGCAAATAACAGAGCTGATTTGCAGTATTTGTGAATGAATCGCAGATCTGGGGTTGGTTCATTTGTTGCTTTTTGGTTTACTCTATTCCTAATGGAAATTATGCTATATAGACTATTGACAAGATTATTACATAGCAAAGTAGTGGTTAGATTTTTTTGGTCCAGAAAAAATATTTTCCTTGGCATATTCAACAGCATAAACATTTTGGAGATGCATTCTGTTTATCTATATACATCTCTAAATGACAGGGACCTCGAGGGAGATATAATTTCAGACAATGTGTTGAATCTAAAAAAAAAAAAAAAAAATCCTTACAATCAGAAGAAAGGAAATCAACTCTCCAAAACATACGGTGCTGCTTTTGTGGCTTATATGGCTGTGCCTGCACTGAGGAAGCTCTTTCTGTCTTCCCCAGTCCTGCTTCACAGTTATCCATGGTAGGCAATCTCTCTGAACAAAGTGGAGTTCCCTTCCTGCACATTTAGTCAGATTTCCTTCCAAAGGATGATGTGCACATCTAGGGACCAGGTGCCTTGTAAATATACTTGACATCTGTTTAGGTAAAACTTACATTTAACAGTAATCTGTGCCAAAACTACCTCTTCCTAGTAACTGTCTGCCATAACAATTACTAGAGATTGTATTTGACTGAATGATGGCAGAATGGTTCACTTAGCTTCAGCTTTTTGGCTTTGTTGCTGAAGACCCAGGGTTGCATCTGTGGTACAATTTACAGCAGAGTATGGGTTTTCATTCATTTAACCCCAGGAGGCTGAGACAGTTTACAAGCTTTATGCATTTGACAAGATCAAAGGGCTTGAGACTGAAAGAAGCTGTTCAGATTTATTAGCATTATTATTAACTCAAATGACAGTTTATGGTCAGTGGTGTTTTCCTCGATGAATGGCAGGGTGTTTCAACTGCATTCACAAATGTTTCTATAAATATCTGTGGTACAGGTGATTGACAGCTCTTTGAAGGTTTTAAAAGTAAATGAGAGTCTGTTACACAAGATGACCATGCATCTTGACCGGTTTGCCACCTTTTTTTTTTTCTCCCAGTTCCCACTTCCTAAAATATTTTCTTACCTGATGGTCTATCTCATCTTTTTCACCTAGAGTCAGAGCAATAATGGAAAGTTGCCTTAATTTTTAGCTCAAACGATAACCCATCTTAGAACCTCAGTTAATATGCTGCAAATCTCAAATTGCTCCACTGACTGCTGGGAGTTTGGTCTGGACCGATATCTTAATATAAACTGCTAACCTGTTTCTGAAATTCACAGAGAATTAAAGCCTACAAAACCAACTAGTGTTTCATGACAGTATGATTTAATTATGATGAAAATTTCAAGCATGTTAACTAGCATTATAACATCAAAGCTTTGGACTTTAATTTAGACAAGTACTGCTATAATTATTGGTATGTGCCCTAACATTCCTGAAAATCTAACAAAGCTCTAAAAGTCTGATATGCATATGGATAACTAAGGAGGCAATATGGTCAATTAGAAAAGATTTGTGCTTCACATAGTCCAAAGATCTGGAATGAGAAGCATTCAGTTTAGGACGATTTCCTGTTTTCACAGTTTTTGCTTCTGCTATTGTTTCAATAGAAACCATATTTTCTCTGTTCTGTTCTTTCTTGGATGTGAAGCAATAACATTAGGTCATAAAAAATCCTTTTATTTATTGCTGCTTGACTTACCAAATCTCCCCAGACACTTTCATTAATGGATTTGTTATTACCCTTTCTCAGATAAAATCTAACAGCAAATAAGCCAAAAATCTTTGGTCACTTGAACACAAAATTAAAATAACCTTGACTTATGGTATATTGTTTTCAGTTTACTGTGAGTTATCTCCTGAAATCAACTTTCCCTATACAGTCAATATACTAGTGCTCAGCAGTCTTCTGCAGAACTGCCATTTGACTGTACGTCAGGGTTTGTTGTAGTTATTTGTTCTCGTCTCTCTCTAGCCTCAGGGAAGCACTTTTTCCTTTCTATTCCTTCTTTTTCTCAGCAATTTGAGAGATTCCCATCAATTTTTACCAGGCAGTAAAGGTGAAAGCATCTCTGCAATGAAAACATGTGTGAGGAGAGCAGAGCAATTTGCAGTGTCACAACATTGTGACACTGGCATCACAATACAACACGTGGACACTGTGCTCCCAAGCAAGGAGCACACCACCCAGCCGCTCCTGGAAGGGTGTCAGAACTGCTCCCGACTTCTCTCATCCACTGCTGCAAAAGATATATAAACCCTGCTCATTATCCAGCACTATTAGAATACAGGGTGGCAAAAGGCGAGAGGGAATGGGTGAGATTGTCTTGAGGCTTTTGAGGAAAACTAGCTGTGTCACTGAGGGTTCTCTACTTTTATTTAAGAGCACCAAAGTAGTGCTCTTTCTGGGGCTTAATCTTCATGATGCACAGTTTACTTTTTGGATAGTAGCTATTGAGGATTGATTATGGGTCAAATCTGCTTTCAGCATCTCACGATTCAAATTTGGCCCAGTGAACTGGGCATGATAGCTCTGTAACAGACGGCTACAGGGAGGACAACCCTGTGAGCTGATGAGCAGCAGGCACTGAGCCCCAGGGTTTATGATGACTGCTGTGTTGTGATTCATGGGTTAACCATGGCGTTTCATTCAGCCATGTGTCGCTTGCTCTACTTCTACAAGCTAAGGGAGCTGCTAGCTTCAAAACTCATTAAGTGTTTTCAGGTAAAGAATGGATGTGAACACCTTTCCTGTCCCCAAGCTCCGCCTTTGCTTTTCATAACAACCATGGCTGATCATACAGCCTGTCATCTCGCTAGGACAGCCCCATTCGCCTGCTAACATCAGTAGAGTGTGTGAGGAAAGTTTATCAGGGTAGCACTGCAAAACAGGTTCATCTAAGGTGGGAGCGACAGCCGTGGGCCACAGAGGAGATGTCTGTGAATTATCTGATGATTATCAAGAAAAACTTCACCCTTGCCAAAGTCAGACACATGCTGAATGACTATGGAGCCAAAAGCGTTTGAAAATGGTGCTTTGCACTTCTTATCTAAAGGACTCAGGGGGTGTTGCAGTGCACACAAGAAAGGGATCTATCCCTCAAAGAGTTGGCATGAAAAGGCTAAATGCAGGTATCCAAGCTTGGTGGAGATCAGGTCTAAGCCTGACAAGTTAGACCTTGCACTGAGGGTTGTGGAGAGCAAGTGGAGTATTTTACTGGTGGATGGTTAGCATTTTGTAGCGGTAGAAGCTATTTGGCATGGGAAAACTCTTTTTGGTACTGATGATTTTGCTTAAGCACTCAAAGCAGGAGTTGCTCACATTAGCTCCTTACCCTGTGGCTGCAGCACTATCCGTGCTCTATCAAAGTGGTGACTACCAGTGGCTGTCCAGCACAGCCACCCTCATGCTTCCACCCTCCATGTCCCCACGCTTCAAACTCGCTACTGTGGGGAGCAGGGAAGGAGTGAAGACAGACAAAATGGAGGTGGTGTTGTAAATCAGCCCCATTACACTGAGATCTATGGGGCTGACTGGAGCAACTGGTCTCTGTACAGCACGGAGGAGTCCCTTCCACAAACAGCAGCATCATCAGCAAAGAAATGCTCGGGAATAATGACGTGAGGGGGAAGCCTTAGCATCCACCTTGAGTTCTTGTCACTGAAAATTTCCTGGTGCTTTATAAAGTGTGGCTAGAGTAGTACTGCTTATTTAGGTGCACGTGAAGTAGAAAGAGACAACAGGGGACTTGCTTGTTTTGATCAGTGGAAAAAAAAACAGAAAAAAATCCCTTCTAGTATAAACATTTTGAATCCCTGCAGCCATCATGTAAAAAATATCTGTAGAAACGTGATTCTTGTTAGTCCCAATTGCTTCCTAGTTGTTGATTAGCAAACTAACCTAGGGCTATTGAAACTCTTGCCATTAAATGACTCCATAGAAACGAAGGAGCATCCTACTTTGTCCAGCTAATAGAAGGACCAGCTTGAATACCCAGGGTCCATCATCTTCTTCTCCAAAGGTGGGTCAACTTGTCTGTCGTTGGAGAGAGGATGGTGTTAATGGTTGAGCTTAGCTGGCCGGTTGTGGGTGTCAGATACAATGTGTTGTTCAGAGCCAGCTCTCGATAGTATTTACTCTCCAGTGTACATTATGGATACTTACAGAGCTTCATAACCCCTTGCTCTGTACAGCTCTCCAAAATAGGTAAGGGCTAAGTGCTGTGATCAAGTCCTCTGTCAGAAATAGAGACTCATTAACAGGAGAAAGGAAAACATGCTTCTAAACAGTTTGCAGTACTGTGTGCTTGGGCAGGAAATGAAAGAGCCCGTCTGCTGTTTTGAAAACTGAGGGGATAGTTCCTTTTACAGTCATTAAACCTCAGTAAGGATATTTTAAAAATAATCAATTGTTCTACTCTGAGTGAAATAAACTGTCTTGTTGACTCCGTATTGTAAGAGCACATTTGAGATTCACCTTCTTTTAGCTATTTGGGCTGATTAGATTTAACAGGACATCTTTAATGTTTTGCTACGAGAAGAGAGAGAAGTGGTATGCGGCTAAGTTACAGTGTGCCAGGATGCTGAGGCTCAGCAGAGATAAGATAACCTCACAAATAAACAACAGATGGCTGATGACCTAATGCTTTGCTTTGGGTGAACATGACAGGGAATTATTCTTTCAACCTGGAGAAGGAGCCTTGGAAAGGCTGAAACTGCAGAAATGCATGACATGCGGGCAGACATAGTTTGATATGGGGATTTGGTCTGAGCAGATGGTATTAGAATACAGATCTATTATTAGACATCTGTTTCCCATCTCAGTTATACGATGCATAAGATTTAGATTAAATTCCCCAAGGAATGCCTGGATCACTTACTAATTTGTACGTGCACATCTCTATGTGTCTTTCTTTGAATTCAGACAATAGGCTACATCCTGAGCTAGGTTACAGAGATGTACATTTGTGAAGTGACAGCAATGTAACTGGAGGCAGCATCTGATCCATGTTCTTACTGCATAGAGAACTCCTTGGTGACAAACTATTAGTTAAGGATTAATACCCAAAACAGACAGAAAACTCTGTGTTGTCTGAATAAATGTGCATGGATTCACCCACTGAGAAGGAAACAACATGTAAATGTTCTGTAAGACCTGCAATTAGGTAGAAACTACAAGGATCAGGATTTCTTTCTGCCTTTTATTTTCCCTAGGTTTTAGGTATATCACAGGATCAGTACTATGGATGCCTTCATGTCAGCCTCTGCTGGACTTAAAGCAGGAGCAATCCCACACTCTGAGTAGGGTAGGAAGGAGCGATAGCCCTCAGCACCTCCCCAGGCCAGTAATCTGCCTCGTACCAGAGAGCTGGAGCTGCCAACAGCTGCCTCGCTAAGAACAGCTCAGGTTGGGTCAAGGATCTGACCGTGTTTTACCGCCATGCCCCCTACTCCCTTCCCTCACCTCTCCTCTCCCACCAAACTATGTGCAGGGGGAGGACTGTGAGGTGTGAATTTCCCTTAATTAACACTCCCCACTCTGAAGCCTCGGAGCATGAGAGAGAAGCATCCATAATGCTGCACAGCTCTCCCCCTGGCAGCCATGTCAAGCCCTCCCAAAGGTAAGATGACCTCAGTTTCATCTGCTTGACCTCTCTAAGGGACAGTTTGTGCAGAGACTGAGGGAAGCTAACCCACTTAATTAGAGAAAACACTCCCAACCCAACATCTCAGTCCCTTCTCTTCTAATATTTAGTAACAGGTATGTTTTAGTGCAGGAAAGATGCTGCCTTAAATGTATCTCAGGGGTAGCTGAGACTGTTGTGGTATCTACTGGTTTGCACTGGAAAGAAGAGAAGGATACTGAACTTCAGCACCAGCAAAGTGACTCTGATAAATATGTATAGCAAAATTCTGATCATATCAAAGAAAATAATGTATCTGTTAAGTTGTACTTCTCTGAAGCAATTTCAGGCTAGCATAAGTTGCTCTATTAATAAATATACAGATTTAACAAGCAGTCCTCTCTCCTTACACAGAGAATCTAAGGAATAAAACATAACCGATGAGGTCATTCTTTTGCCTTTGAATTCCCACCATCTTCTGCAAAGCAAAAAAATACATTAATTTGCTGTTCTTGTCAAGTTCTTTGCCATGTCATTTATGGTCCAAGATGCTGTGTTTAGGAATGGGTGTATGTTACCAAAGTTAGTAACACTTAAGTGTGAACAAGCTCTCACATTTGGTCCCAGCTAGAGTGGGAGAAAAGGTGCCAAAATTCCAAAGTTTACCCAAAAGTTGTGTTCTTACCTCTATGATGAGCTGAGCCTGCATCCTAGGGCTGCTAATGTAGGCGAGAGGCCCATGCATTGTGGCTGAGGGCAATGTCCAACTCATTAGTAATTCAGTTCTTCAAAGTGTATTGGGACGAGGCTGCTATACCATTGAAACCATCCCAGTATGGGACTTCTGGTAGAGTTTAGGGGCTGCGCATCTTTTATGCTGACTTTGTTGATCAACCTGAGTATGCAGTCACTGTTGGTCCAGGATTTCCGGGTGTCCATCAGCTTTGTCAGACCTACAGCTACATAAAAGCCCATGTCCTCCTTTTTCCACTCAGGCAAGTATTCCAGCTACTCCAGACAGTGCTCATGGGGTGGAAAGGAAAGTTGGACACCTCTTTTCTGTTCTTTCTGTAACTACAAATCAGTCTGGCTCAATGAAACCCAGCTCATACCATTGCATGAGAACAGCCATATCTCTTCCAGCTGTAGTGTGGCTACAACCTTATTTAATTGCATTGTACTGCATTTTTGCTGACTACCAAGCTGATCTCTTGAAAGGTTAGAAGACAGATAAGGCATGATAGTAACATAGTGAGTTCTTAGAGGAAAGTTTTCTCTCTAAGGACAGAGTGGAAAGGGATGGATGGAGATCTGAGATCCCAGTAAGCCTTTGCAGGGGAGGGAAGTTAATAGCTAGGGGACTAGTCAAACTATTTCAGTCCTGAAAAAATCAGTGTCAAAGGCCATTGCACTGATCAAAAAAATGCTGTGGATTATTAAGTTTTGCATTTTCTTTTTCAGTACTAAAAATCTTTCTAAGTGGAGAGAAAAAATAAATACAAAAATGGGAATGGAGAATAAAGCCCCTTTCATGAAAAGAGATGTAATGAGCAGAGAAAATTGCCTCTTTTCATTACAGCCTTAAGCTTGACCTCATGCTCTGTCTCACAAGCTGTATTTTTCATAATTATCCTCAGAAATATCTTATATTCCATGTGCTTTTTCTTCCTATTGAAGAAATTCAGACAATGACGGCAATGATGGTGATGAGGAGCCCTGTTTTATGGAAGCTAACCTGTGGCTGTTGTTCATCCACTCAAGAGTTCTAAAGAACCTGAAAGTGTTTCTCTCCTAGCATTTGTAGTCAATTAACACTTTTCACCCTCAGCTGATGGTATTTCAGATTGAGTAAACTGTACCTATCATTGCTAAAAAGGAGCTGTCAGATACATGAACCCCAGATTTCTTTCATTTAAAAAAAGGGAAGGGGATAAGCTTTATGGATAGATAAAGCAAGTAGGAGTCTATCCTAGCATAGTTTTCAGATGGCATAAAAAGAAAATGTCAATCTTTTATAAATCACCAGCAACAATTGTTTCTCGTTAAACTTAAAGCTTGGCAAAAGCATTATACCTAATTCTCTCAGTATTTTACTGAGGAGGTAGAAGCTGATGAGGAAGAGTGGCAAAAGCATTTATACCTCCTTTAGAAAGTAAAATAAAACCAATCCTGAGTACAGCATTAGACTTCACCAGAAACAGGCACGTTTTGAAGAATGAAACTCATTGATGTAACTAAAACTTCAAGTTAATGACATAGTGCCGTATCTAGCTAAGATCTAGAATGTGGAAGTGTCCGGAAATACACAGTGAAATGAACCTGAAGAAGGAGAAAGACGTGATTTTTTTAAAACGTCTTTATTCCATCATTTTCCTTTAAGAACAGGGGATCGAACTGCACTACCATCATGCACCATTTTGGGAGGTTGAATCTGAGTTGCTTATCGGTCATAGCCTGGAGGATTATTTATAAGCTACTGTTTTCCAGGGTACCTTTTTTTTTTTGTTTGTTTGTTTTTTTCCTGTGTATGTATGGCCTGCATTCCTGAGCATACTGCTGTGCATTTGGGTGTGTTAAAAGAGATTCTAAAAAAAAAAATTAAGATTTTATACGACATTATATTACTGGCTTATCTCATAATCATTCATAGGCTTTCTTGAACTTTTTTCTTCATTCTTTCCTTCGTTCTCTCCTCACATGAGGGAGTTTCTTGATGACTTAGCCTGGTTTTATGTGAAATTTTTCTTAGTCCTACTTTTTTCTTTTATTTTGGAGATCTGTGTTTATAATATTCCATTATTCCAGATTAAAATAAAGTGGCTATAATCATTTGAATAAAAAACAACTTTGTCATTGGGTTGAAATTGCATTGAAAGTATTCACTGTCTTTCAAATTGTTTCAATTTTCTTTCTTTTTTTGTCAGAAAAAGCAGTTTCAAAATACAATCTTTTTGGACAATAAAATGACTTCTTTTCTATCCAATTTTTTGCTGAAAAAGTATTCAGTATTGGTAACCAAAAATAAAAGAAGAAAAAAATAGGGTTTAGATTTAATTTTTCTTCCCAAAAGCTGAATGTTGCAGTCACTTAACGTGTAACCAACATAACTCCACAGTAATTCTGCTAGTTTGTACCATTTGGGAATCTGAAGCGATATGTCAGAGGCTAAACTTCATTTTTGATGCTGATCTGCATCAGCTGTGCATTGCTGAGGCAGATCACTTATCTGAAATTGAATAATTTAAGAATTTAAGGTGCTCCTAAGAAACACAGTTTAGAAGAGCTGACATAGTTTCAAACTTGGTTGACACCCTACATCTTTAACAGAAGTTGACAAGACAGAGCTCCTGCTATTCCAAGTCTCTTTATGTGGTCTTGAAAAAGCAAAATCACCTTCCCTAATCCTGCATCTGTCAGGATCAAGTATTCACCAGTAGACAAGATACTATATCCATTATTTTAGGGGGAAAAAATAAGGTGGCAATAAATCCCATAAGAGATTAACACATCCAAAGAGCCTAGCGAGGTTAATTCTGTACCTGTGCATCACTGCCTCCCAATGAAAGCTTTGCAATTGAAGAGGAAGGACCTCCTCTAGCAAGTGTTTTCCTTACTGACATGATCTTTTATTGTTTATTCATGCTCACTATAGCAGGGAAGACCTATTTTCCTCCAAAGAGCCTATTTATACTGCTTTCTAATTTTCCATTTCAATGGCTTTATGACTTGTCCTTCAGCTTTGCAGAGTTTTCTCTTCTAGAGGAGTTTTCCTCCTCGCAATCTGAGGCACAACTTGAGAAAGAGTCCAATGTAGATCTTTTCTCCAATTAAACCAGGTAAAAAAACCCCATGAGGTGTGAACATGCCTTCTGCATTTCCTGCAGATGTCCTGCTGGCTAGCCAAGTGATTTAAGCCTCAATTTAAAAAGCCTTAATGAAATAGAAAGGAGTAGGAATGCAAAGCCATCTCTAGAGCACAATGAATTCAATGCTTTTTGCAACTGTTTTGCAGGTACGAGAGAGGTACGTCTGTGCTTATTTGGACTTGGCAAGAGTGAAAGACCCCAGGGACTCAGGCTCAGTGACACCATGGTTGAGTAATCCAGCTCCATATCAAATGCTGACAAAGTTTGTTTCCCTTTTTCAGCCGAGTGGTTCCTGTAATTTGCCATGAAAGCAAAGTGATACACAAAAGAAAAAAATAGATTATTTTCTTCCCTTCAGGAACCACTGTGATTTAGAAACACCCAAAGGAAACCTTGGGTGATTTCTGGAGCACACAGTATCTGAGTAGGCCAAAAGGATTAAAATTCTGGCTGTTCAGGGAAATCACTACTAATTTTTTTTTTTTTTTTTTTTAGGATATATTACAAGGTAGGGCATTGCTCCATACAGGGAAAGTAAAGTTATTTTCTTGAAAGCACTTTGTAAAGGTGATTAAGCTGTCTCAGATAACACAGATATCCCCACTGCTAGCTTTCTTTGTGGAAAGTTAAGGCCAGATCCCTCTGATGCAAACTGTGGTGTCTGCAGCTTGAGGCACCAGGGACAAAAGTCACAGCCACCACCTTCATCATCACACCGGCCACCTCTTTGGTCTTGCTGTCATGGTTTAACCTCAGTTGGCAACTGAGCACCACGCAGCCGCTCGCTCACTCCCCCCGCAGTGGGATGGGGGAGAGAATTGGAAGGGTAAAAGTGAGAAAACTCGTGGGTTGAGATAAAGACAGTTTAATAGGTAAAGCAAAAGCCGCGCACGCAAGCAAAGCAAAACAAGGAATTCATTCACCACTTCCCATCGGCAGGCAGGTGTTCAGCCATCTCCAGAAAAGCAGGGCTCCATCACACTTAACAGTTACTTGGGAAGACAAACGCCATCACTCCAAACGTCCCCCCGTTCCTTCTTCTTCCCCCAGCTTTATATACTGAACATGACGTCCCATGGTATGGAATATCCCTTTGGCCAGTTTGGGTCAGCTGTCCTGGCTGTGTCCCCTCCCAGCTTCTTGTGCACCTCCAGCCTTCTCAGTTGGTAGAGCATGAGAAACTGAAAAGTCCTTGATTAGTGTAAACACTACCTAGCAACAACTAAAACATCGGTGTGTTACCAACATTGTTCTCACCCTAAATCCGAAACACAGCACTGTACCAGCTACTAGGAAGGAAATTAACTCTATCCCTGCTGAAATCAGGACGCTTGCATGTGCTGCAAAGATTTCTCAAGCTAGTTTTCACTGCTCTGGCTGTTCAGTTTCAGGCTTCCTAAGGTCCAGAGACTGCAAAATGTGATGTTGAATTTCTACTCTCCCCTGTCCTTGTTGCACACATCACACAGAGGACTGAGAAGGGCTGGTTACTGGCTGCTCTGGTAGATCTGTATTTACTCCACATGAAACTTCAGTAAAGACCACGTTTTTTTAGTCTCTGAGTGGCTTGTTAGGGGATGGAAACTGGTCCATAATCAATGTCTTTATCATACAATCATAGAATAATATAGTTTGGAAGGGAACTCAGGAGGTCTCTAGACCGACCTCCTGTTCAAAATAGGGTCAGCTGTGAGGTCAGACCAGCTTGATCAGAGCTTTATCCAGTCAGATCTTGAAAACTTCCAAGGATGGAGACCACTTGAATGCTTGTCTGTCTTCATGGTGAAAAAGTTTCCTTTTGTATATGGCCTGAACCTCTCCTGATTCAATTTATGACCATCCTTTTCTGTTGTTCCATCCTGCTCCTCAGTAAAGAGCCTGGCACTGTCTTCTCAATTACTTTCTTGTAGGTATTGGAAGGTTAGGTCCCCCTAAGCTTTTACTTCTCCATCCTGAAGTTGCATGTAGGCAATTTTCCTTCTTTAGTCACTGGTGCAACAGTCTACTAATACTGAGGTTTTGGTTATTGTTGTGTCTGTTTATTTCATAATTAGATATGTATTATAAGTAAAATAAATTCCTTTCTCATCTGTCTCATGATGATAAGCACTAGTAGAATGACCCACAAGTCTATAGGCACTCATCAGTCTAGCCCATTCCCCTGTTTAGTCAGATAGAAATTTTCTGTGATTTAGGCTTATCTTTTTAATATGCAAACTTTGTCTACTGAAGCGTTGGTGGCAACGTTCCTCTGCCTCAGCAATGCACTGCAGGGCCCGTTGTTTCTTTGAAAATGTGGTGAGAGCTGACACACAATTATCCATTCACTCATGGGACACAAAATCTGGGAAGGGCTGAAGGCAATTTTCCTAGCAGGTCTATATTTTTGAAGAATTTTTTATAATTGTTTCAGGAATAGGGTCATGGCTCACTAGCTAAGAAATCTGTGTATGAATTAGGAGATGTGGTTTCAATTCCCCATTCCACTATGTATTTCTGTTTAGACTGTATGGGTCTAAATAACAGGGCGATTATCTAATCTTTCTTTATAGCCAAAGAAGGAAAGCAGGCACTTCCAGGGAATGATTGATTTCCTCCTAAACCAGACACTTAGGACAGTTCAGCCCTAAAAGCATCTCTTTTTTTTTAATGACCCCTAAGGAAAAGCCTAGTTTCCTAGCTTAGGTGCAGACACCTACTTTTCAGACTTCTAAAGTTAGGTGAGATGAATCCTGCTCTCAGTTTCTCTGAGCCTCAGTTCTTGCTTTTAAATTGTCAGCTGTGTCTTGGGAAGGATTAGTTGGAAGGATAAGAAACGTAAGGATTTTGAGGCGTCCAGGTGCTATGTAATAGAGGGAGCTAGGGACTGTGGTTTAACAACATATATGCATACAGTAAGGTATAGATAATGTAGCTTGTTTGGGTGAAAGCAGTACAAAGAATATGATGGAAGATCTGTAGCTGAGGTCCTCTCAAAAATTGGCACAACACACTTCCCAGCTTCTCCCTCCAGATCAGGGCATGGAGAAGGTGGTATTGCTTCTCTGGGCAGGTGAATCTGCCTTTCATCGTCATCACAGTGCTAAAGAGGAGGAACCAAATTAATGAAACTCAGAAATTCACTTCAGCTTCCTCAGTTGCAAATCGTGCTTTAAATTTTTATGTGGAATGGTGTGATGGGCATAATGTATGATTCCATTTCAGGTAATTACATTCTGCCTGCTTAAAAGTCTCCTGTAGTTTCCACTGGGAAAATGATTCTTCATTTCTCCCTTCTGCACCCTGCTGGGTAGGTACCATTGCTGTCAGTGAGTGGCTGCTGTGTGCCACCCCCATGCCCTCCACGTACATACATACACAAATTGCGGTGATGTTAGACTGAGCCCTGCATATGCAGATTTTTGTCCTGCCTGTGACTGAAATTGGTTGGAATTGCCTGGGCGTAGCTGAGAGCAATATCTGACCTGCAGTTTTCAAACCACAGGGGATGAAAGAGGCTGTGAAAATTCAGTGTTATAGTCAATCTTTGTATCTAGAGAACAACCTTTTATCAAGGATCCAGAATCATATGACTCTTCCTCATCCCCCTGTGAAGCAGATGAATGTCATTTGATGGATTGTGAGACCAGCTAATCTGAGGCAGGGAGAGCTGAAGCAACTTGCCGGCTACCAGGCAGTGTGAACGGAGACAGATGGGTGCTTGCAATCTAGTCTGAGCTGCTCAGGGAAGGTAACAGCCTCCCAGATGGATTACATGGTTCTACAAAAGGTGATTTAATGTGTCTAGTCTAATTTGTCCTAGGCAAACAGCCTAGGAGCACTCGTATGGTCACTGCCTGTTGAAAGAGGTAGTAACCAGAAGCAGACAGGGGATGCTTATTTTAAAGCTCCAGCCCAAACGGCTAGCACTTTTTAACTAGGCACTGAGTCAATGGGAAGACATGGCTAAAAGGCAAGTGGATACCAGCTTTTCCCTCTTCTGTCAAACCCACACACAGAGCAAGCGTTATTCTGTGGACCTTAAGGCTAGTCCCACAATTCATTTGGGTTTAAAACTCCCTAGGCACACATGGGGGGTGTGTGTTGTCTTTTTTTTTTTGGGGGGGGGGGGGGGGAGGGGGGAGGGGGTGTTGTTGAGCTGCGGTATCTATATTCCCAGGCAGCTGCAGCACTGTGGTATGTGCTATCAGTACATACTGGGAGCCTGCTTCCCAGTGACATGAAATGAAGCAAGAAGACCCAGGTGTTCATTCTGCAGACTGTACTGCTTCATTCCTCTCCTACATTCCTACAGTTGATCGGTTTTCCCTTTTTTGCCTCTTTTTTTCTTTCTTTTTTTTTTTTTTTTCTCAATTCCCTTGCAAATGTTTCTTTCTCAAGATATATTTACATTTTATTCATGACTCTGTCAGGATTAATTTCAGCACTTCACGCTGCCTGTGACTCCTCATGTATAATGAATGAAGCAGCAGCTGCTGCAGCTGGCAGCCTGGGCACTCCAAGGGCATATACACACCAACATCATTGGCAACTTCTTACCAGAAAGGATTTTAATACTCCTGCTGTCTGAACCACACTTTTGGCCAGGGCATGCTTTAGGAAAGAATTGTGGCAGCTCTAAGCAGAAGGGACTTTTCAAATTACTTTCTTGCTCTTTAAATACGTGCATTGATAAAAGCAAAGGCTTTGGGTTCATCAGTGTCTAAAGGCTGTAAGATGCCGAGTGTCTGGACTTGATTACCTTGGTAAAATCCTGTGGAATTACTTAGCCATCACATTACTGTAGGAAACTAATCCTGGATCTGGAGTAGCACACAGACAGAGCCTCCGTTTGTCCTTTTTCATCACACAGAATAACTTATTTATAACATAACTCTCCAGAGGCCAAAGATGCTTTTACACCCAATACGCTCTCAGGGAGTCAGAATGATCCCTGGCTCTGCTACTGAGTTTTTGGGTAGCCATTGCCATGTTGCTTCCTTTTCATGTCACATGCTCTTCTGATTCAAAATGGGGGGCTAATAATATTTCTTTTTTCCTCCCAGCATTTTGCCTATTTAGATTAGAAGCTTCTTTAGAGGAGTGTATTAAATGTTTGGATGGACCCTAACACTCTGGCGTCTTGATCTTTCCAGAGATTTTTAGGCCAAGCCATAATAAGAGTAATTACAATAATAAAAAACTGGTTTGGGGATTCCTAATTGAATTGTTACTCCAGCCGTGTACATAACCTTTTGCAGTCAACCAGAAAAAGAACTGTAGAAGTTATCCCAAAAGATAGCATTTTGTCTCTTTTTAAATGATGGAAAAGTCAATTTTGAGGTAATTTGGAAAAAGGTATTTCAGATTAACTTTTAAAGATATCAAAATATCAACATGTCTAGATAATCAGGTTTGCCTAAATAGAAAAGGTCATAATTTTAAATTTCAGTATTTCTAATTATTATGGACTTATTAATTTTCGCTCCATAAATACTTTTAACACTTTGGCTTCTTTGCCATTTTTGGGTTGTAAAGCAACTTCCAGAACACCAGATTTTCATCTCAGACTTGAACTCTATTTTCAAACCATGTCAGTCAAAACCTCAGATGACAGAACTCTTGTGAATACAGCCCACAAGGTAGGGATATAGAATCCCCTCTAGTGCCATTGTTAACTATCATGTTTCTTCTGGCTCATAAAAGTCATGCTTCCTTAAAAAAAAGAAAAAAAGAAATGTATATAATCAGTGTTGAGTCTTACAAGGTAGTGTTATTAAAACTTCTTCCAAAATACTGTGTAAATATTACAGTCTTAGAGAATAATTAAATGCCCGATTCCAGAGAAATTGGACAGATTAGCTAGGTGAAAAACTATTCATCCAGGGAGTAAGGTTTTGTGCTCTGACTCTCACTGACTAATTTTAACACTGTCAATTTGACAAATGAAAGAGTTCGTTAATTTTTCACAGGTGGGAAAAGTGAGGCCTGTGATGTGCAGATGGTTTGTCATAGACTCAGTCACTGGAAAAATCAGGATCATCACTCAGAGGGATTCTCAGCCTGCAGCACTACGTACAGTCCAACACGCTCGGTTGGCATCAGCAACCTGAAATAAATAGTGAGGCACCACCCAGAATAGAGCACATATCTTAACGATGGATTTTGCAGAGGAAATGGCTCTGGCCCTTCAGTCTGCCCACTCCTGCAGGGGAATGAAGGACCACTATTCCTTACAGTGTTTGAACAAGGGATTTTTTCCAGCTCATTTGTCCAGTACTTTGTTAAAGCAGTTATACCCAATTTCTGTGACTTCTACTAATTTTCCTTTCCCACAGTTATTCTGTACTTGCATCTGCTTTTTTTTTTTCCTTTCGTTAGCTGAAGACAATGCAAGGCAAATTGTCACTTTCACAAACCAGACATCTGTCCAGTCAAGAGGTTTAGATTCGTTCAGATAAGCTGTCACTTAAGTAATTCTTCTTTACTCATCTGTTGTGCCTTTGTAAATTTTGTAACCCAACCAGGTCTAAGAGAATTTATTAAACAGGAGAATCCAGGTCCTGGCAGCTCAGAAGGTGCCACTTTCCTCTTTGCAAGTGCTAATGTTTTTGATCCAGAACGGTTGTGATCAGGACACTAACTGGATCTGATTCCCCACGCACAAGCCATTCATCCTTGCAATTATCAACTGCAGGGTAACTCCTCTTTTGTGAGAATTAACATCCTGGCTGTGGTCCAGGCTGTACTATTAATACATTTAACATACACATTCTAAAATGTACCCTGCATTTTCATCTGGGTACTGTATTCTTTATCAGCTCCCATAATGGTATGTGTTGTTGCTATGCACAGTTAAACATTGAAGGACTGCTTTGCATTCCTGTAGATATCTCTGTTTTCTGTACTGCATTTTCTGCTATAGAAACTTCTAGATTCATAATTCCCAAACTTGTGAAAGCCAAGACTTTACTTCATCTTAGGGCAATAAAGCCAGTCATACATATCCTGACTCCCACAAGATGCTGAAAAAAACCCCTATTTGTGCATAATCCGCTTCTTGGACCTTCACATCCCCCAGATCAAGATGCCTTTGATTTTGTTGTATCCGGTATTTGTCAATAACCTACCTTTATAGAAAGCCATGAGACCCCCAGCAGAGGTTGTAAAAATATTCCTAGAAGCTGAGAGGGTATGAGTGTAACATAATTCTTCTAACTCTTATACTCTTACATGGAAAGCTTGTTCTGGTGCCGAGTGCCTTTGAGAAGAGGATGTTCTTTGTATTGAATGTCTCCCTTATCTTTCTTTAATTTATTCAGATGTATTTATACCATAATGCCACAGGCTGTTTGATCCCAGAAGCAAGGAAATTAAATTGTTCTTTTTTCTGTCACAGAAAAATAATCAAAAATCCTGGGGATTGTCATTATAGTCATTAAACAAGGCAACTTGTCAAGAGCACAGTGGATGTCTCTCTCTGGACTCTGCTCCCAGCACCTACCTGAGCTGGGGGAGACGCATGGCTCAACTTCTCATGGCTTGCTTCAACCAGGCCCATTTGAAAGACTTTCAGGAATAAGTCAAACTCAGGAAAAGTGAGAGAGTCCAAAAGTAGATGATATTGAGTGGATTTTAAAAGGGGTGACCATGTGTGTGGTAGATACACTGATCTCTGACATCTTCTACTGCTGTTGGATTTGACTTCAAATGTACCTGGGGCGGTCTATGCCATTACGTGTTGCTCTGAGCAAGGAGAAAGCAGGCAGGCAATATCTGCTGGTCTCAGTTCTGACTCTGCTCCCATTTGCTCAGTTTACTGTAGTGTTTAATGAAGGGCAGCTTATTCTTTTCTACTTCCGAAACTGCAACTGCAGAAACTTTCTCACCAGTGGCAAGATAGTCATTGTCTCAAAACTGAGGTAGAGGAGCTGAGCAAGCCTTGCTTGTTGCTGGCAAGGAACCAGCCAGACTAACCTCATATAGTCTCGTAGGTTAAAAAGTTGTATATTGTGCTCCATTTAGCAGTGGGAACATGCTCAGTGGTTTTTGAATCTTAAACCTTGGTTACAAATGACTTGAAGTGCCTCCTGAATTGATGTCATTTTCTCAGTCCAAGTCACTGAAGAGTTCACAGAAAAATACCTCATTAGTCAATTAAATGGCCTGGTTTCATGCAGAGAAGAGTCAGAACCAGGAATGGAGCAAAACAAAACTCTTCTGGTCCAAAGCCTGGTTAGGAGAAGAACCAGGCAATAGGAATGCTTCTGTATACTTTATCTGAACTATGTGAATTGCCCCACACTGTACCAAAGAGCCAAGGTGGTATTTGCTTTTGGCGTGACTGACATCTTCATTTCAAAATTTATCCTGTAATTTGTAAATATGAAAAACACTGTAG
>NW_008825571.1:117390-130162 GCF_000699105.1 Pygoscelis adeliae | reverse complement strand
CCCATAATTACAAGTTAGAAATTAGTTTTCAGGGGCACTTTGGGAACTCTTTTTCTCCCCATCTGAGTGAGTTTTGTTCTCTCCCCTTCACATAAAGGAAAGAGGTAATGACTTTTTCACTGATGAAAGAAAGTGTACCTTGTAGTGGTACTTGTAAGTCCATAGAAGAACAATTCCCCAGGAAGTAATCTAATTCCAGCTGGGAACTGGATACCTGTGTATGGCTATATACATATATATTTTTTTTTTTTAAAAAAGTTACCTTTATTTTCAGTTTGCTAGCAATCCCTAGTCCAAAACATTATAGCTTAAGCAAATTTGGTACAGCAATGCTGAGCTTATTATAGTTCAGGTTTTTAAAAAGTGCCAGAAGAGGTTCCTGGGCACCTGAATCTAATTGCTCATGCTGTTACATCACTTGAGTGGTCCCTGGAGGCGATTTGGCCCATTCACTCTCCCAGACAATCACACAGGAGTTAGCAGGAGCCACAAGCCTCTCTCAATAGGCAGCCTGGATGAAACTACCCTGTTGGAAGGATGAGGGAATTCAGTAGTACAGATGTACGCCAGTCTGTAGCTGTTCTCCTCGGTGCTAAAGAGAGTACTGGCATAATTAATTTATGAGCATGAGAGGCAAAATCAGAGCATCTCTATATCTACACACAGAGCTTTTTTTTTCTTTTTTTTCTTTTTTTTCTCCAGGATAGATAAGGTTATTGCTGCATATAAGCTTCATTTGCTCTTACATACAAGAATCTAAATTCAGAGTAACAAGACAGAAATCAGTGCAAGTAATCCTGATGGGCCAGTGGAAAAGGGATCAGAGACGTAAGAGAAATTTTGTTTCACTTTTCTTAACCTAGGGTCTAAAACCATAATTATTAAGGATCACCTTACATATGAAACATCTAAACATGGGACCAATCCCCTCAAATTATCCAGCTTCTGTACAGTGGTTTTCTATGCAGACCTTTAGATTCAGTTACAGTCCTTATTGGGTAAAAGGAGACTGCAGGCAGTATTTCTGCAGGCAATATTTAGAGTGCACTTGATTGCATTAATACTTGTATATGGTGTGTTACATAAGCAGAAAATGATTAAGACACATTTGTTGAACTGTAACAACTGTTGTTCTTACCAATAATAACACCCACCATTATGCATGTGAAATGCAATCAGATGCTGTGCTTCAGGATGTCAGCTGATTGCTTCTGTTGTTGAAGGTATACAAAGGAGGGTCAGAAAGCAATTTCTTGTCCTTATGTATTGCGTAATTTAAGGGTTGAAGGAATGTGGACATGATGAACTGCTGGTCTTATAAAGAACGGCATATATTACTAAGATCCAGGTTAGATTTGCCTTGGTGCTTTGTCTGGATGACTAGCACCTAATAAGGACTCCCTTTTTGTTTTTGCTGTACCATGAAGGATCTTTCAGAAAGCTGGGCTCGCCTCCAATATCTGGCAATATTACGCCAGACCTAGTGCGTAATATAGTGCAAAAGTCACTGGATGAGTAAGAAAGGGTAACTCTGTTTTGGGGGCAGAGTAATAGAAGAAATTGTAGCAAGATGAATGTCAATATGGCCTTCAGTAAGCAGTTTCTCTTCCCTGAGCTGTCAGAAAAGTAACTGTGTCTCTGATTAACCGTTTCTTCCCAGAGCACCTACTGGGAATATCCTAGCTGTGTACTCTCTCTTTCTATAACCCTTATAACAAGATGCAGCTCCACATGCCCACCCTGCTACCCAGCTGCTTCTCCAGGACTTGTCCAAGCCAGCCGCTAAGGCAGGTCGATCAGCATTTCCATTTCTCTGTGGACCATAAAGAGAGGCACGAAGCCTACTTCCACATATGCCAGCACCAAGCAAGCTTCTGCGGCCTAACTCCAGCTTTGCACCAGAAAAAGAGGGAGCCGATTCGGGCCAAGTAACTGTCTGTGAGTGATTAGAGGCAAATGGGATTTGGCAAATATTGAGTTGGCAGGAGGCATTAGAGAGAAGCTCTTCATCATTGGGTTCCCCATGGTGCTTTGAAAGGTCATTGTGTGTACTGGCGGGATTCTCATGTTTTCTTGCTTCCTCCTTCCCAGAGGTATTTTGAGGAGGAAGATCATTCTCTGCCACATAATCACTTCTTTCCTCTCCCTCCCCATAGCGCACCCTTCCTTCACATGCTTGTTTATCAAACTGAGCTGTGATGCGGGGTTTTGCTCTTCTGTTTCTCCTCTGCACCCCCTTTCCCTCCTTACATAAATTTTTGTTGCAGAAGCAGAGCCTCAAGAGGTTTTTGATCAGTGAAATACTCGGAGCTTCATGAATTGCTTCTAAGTCTAAATGAACTCTGCATTTAATAGGACACTAGCAAGGAACTGAGTGAACACTGATGGAGTGCTGCAGGAGGAGGTCCTGCTTCGAGTTTATCCTCACAGGCATCTTAGGCACAGAGAGGAAAAGTCTTTAACTCACTACTGTGACAGAGACATCTTCCTTTAATGAAGGAAAGGGGTAGATGCTCAGGAAACTATGGTGTCTGGGGTGGTTCAGCTTTTTCTGGCCATTTTCTTCACACTGTAACTGATCTAAGCAAATTTCTCTTGCTGTCTAGGCAAGGGCATTTATTATATTGGGGCTGTATGGTGCATCTGGAGACTATCAGATCAGACAAGTAACCAGAGATTTGAACTCCCCCTAAATTGCTATATTCCATGCATCTTAGGGGTTAGAAATGTCTGAAGGTATAAACTCAGTCAGAGAAAAATATTAGCATGGTGACTGGGGTGAAATTTGGGTCATTTGTTTCTGGGCTTTGTTGAATTATTGACGGTTGTGGCTGTTTTGTAACATTAGCAGAGATAAGGTTTACTGTGGAGAGTGAGATAAGGGCCAAAGAGAGGAATTATGTGTATGGGGGGAAAAAAAACCCAAAACCAACCAACAACATTCAGGCTGCAGGATGGATATTCATCAAGCTAGAGTGGAAGGGAAGAATGGGACAGCAAAAAATGAAGTTTGATTTCAAAAGGCTGAGATAGCTTTAAGAAGGCAACAGGCTTTTGCTACAATGGGGTATGTAGTTCCTCCAGTTCCTCCAGACAGAAAGACAGGCCACCATAGATCCATGGGTTGGGTATTTCAGTGTCTGCAGCTCCACCACACAGATGTGGTGCAGTCTCCATAGTAACCAACCAAAAAATTTCCATGGCTGTGATGGAACTCCCCAGATTCCTTCTCAACGCCCTGAAGCCTGGCTTTGCTGGCTGAGGCTTTCCTGGGTCAGGATCTTGGAGGTGGAGTTGTGCATACCTGCCCTGGCTGCTAAAGGCAGTTGTATTACAGTGGTTAAGGGAGATACACTGCAGCAAGTGTATATAATGCTCACTGGATAACAAGTCTTCAGCAGTGATCATGACTTGCTAACACCAGATTCAGAGACAGCCATAGAAAGATTTCTGTAGACCCTAGTGAACTTCACTGAAGACTGCTGTTTCTATTTTATGACCTCTTGACACCATGAGGCCACATTGGGGAAATTGTTCTTCCTGGCAAGTGACTTTCACTCGTCGGTTGAGGAAAGCAAGATGTTTCTCTTGTCTTTCTTTTTTGGTTCATGGCTATTAAGGAGTGTCTCTTCACACTCTGGACATCAGGTCTGTGATTAGAGCTGAAAAGCTGTTCCAAGTATGTTTCCTGATCTCCCAAATGTCATGGCTATATCTTTACCAGATATTCATATAGCACAGTAAAGGTGGACTTATCCACACTTCCTCTCCCTTCTGGAGCTCTACTGTCTTCCATCTTACATGATACATCACTAGATTTTTCCAAAGAGAGGGGTAGGAGATGGATAGTATAGAAAAGGACCAAACTGGACCATCCAGATACACCTAGGTGGCATGACAATTTGCCCCAAATCCAATCCACATTGCCATCCTCCATTATTCTCCTTTTACTCTTTAAGACCTGAGTTATGGCAATGACAATTAAAATTGTTACAGGCATCTCTTAACTTTTGGGACACTTTGCTTTCAGTTTGTCGCTTTACCATTTTATATAAATTTGTTGTCTCAGGGCACAGTTCCATTGTTTTCAGTTGTAGATAGAAGATGTCAGCACTTCTAGAAACTGAATTGCCAAATGATGAATGATCAGAAAATGTTAAAGCCACTGTGAGCGCTAATGCAAATCTTTGTTAGGAAACCTGATGAACACCACTTAAGAACCCATTGGCACAGGCATAGCTTGGACACAGATGTCCAGAACAGTATTTAACTCTTCAAAATCAGGCAACTACCCACAGTCCTTCTGAAGCTTATGCTCTGTCACAGAAAGTTGCTGGGAAAGATAAGTAATTCATAATGCAGTTGTCCACTTAATTAGTAGCTCTTCTGTAAGGAGATTACATCATGGCAAATCCCACTGATAAAGTTGTTTTCCCATTAGCAAAGGGTATAATGTAGTGATTGTTTTTTTTAAATATAGTAGCTTCTTCTTTGCCTTTGCTATCACATCTCCCTTTCTAATGTCCCTTTCTCCATGGTATGTGTGTATCTCTGTGAGCAAAGGGCAGGATGCTCTTTGGACATTAAAACTCTAGAGAGCATCCACATAGCCCACAAGAGCTAGCGAACTGAATCTTAGCCTAGGCAACAAAGTTTCTCTCGGAAAGGTTTTATCTGTGAAAGAGTTATTTTTATGGGTAAATTATATATTAATTTCTCTGTGTCAGTTAGCACTGGTCTGAATGTTAATGAACATTAGAGAGTTAACAGACGCTTCACTGATATTTATTGTACCTGTTCCTTTCAGTTGCTAATGTATAAATTGTAGAAAACAAAAGGAAATGAATCAAAGTAGAAATCTGACTCTGCAAAAGAAGTTGTGTTGCTTGGTAACAAGGACCCTGTGCCTGCCAGACATTGATCATGATCCCTCTGCTTTGTGCGGCATTTGAGTCAGAAGATAACTATTATCATGGGACTGCATGAAGTTTATCATGCAGTTGCATAAACTGGCTAAATGACTAGTTACAGATGTTACTGGCTCCTACATCCGTCTCTCTCGAGCCATTTCCTCTGGAAAGCTCCTTTCTGCAGAGTATGATAATTTCTTATTTCTACTGTGTTACACACACTATTAATCTTCCTTTTCTTCCTATTTCTTGCTGTCACCTCCTTTTGTAGCCGGAAGGGACTTAGCACTGACAAACAAGAAACCTCCTGTCCTGTAATCTGGTGACAGCATAGCATATCTGTTCCTACCAGGGCAGCTTCAGGGGCTGTGGTCCCTCATGAACATCGGCTGAGGAAGAAGATTAAGAGTAAGAAATTCCCTCCTAACTCATCAGATAAGAAGGTGCAGAAGAAACAAAAAGAATTATACAGATAGAAGTAGCTACTTTCTGTAGTGGAAGCAGTTCCTTGCCTGTTGAGTTGCTGAGTACATTTTTAGCCTTGCCTCGTGGATTCAGAGATATATTTGAAGTGCCCAAGGGATGTCAAGAATAGATCTAAAAGTTGTGAGAGCCTGGGGTAGGTGACAGAAGGTGGGAAGTTTCACCCCACATCCAACTATACTTTTACTTTCTCCAAATACTTCCAACAGAGAGAGAAGATTCATGAATATGTCATGAGTGAAAAGCAATAATCAACTGGGAGACGGGAATAGTAATACTATGCTGTATGGCATAAAAGAATGGCTAAAAGTAGGTACTGGAGAAACCAAGGTAAACTACTCTAGGGCTGGGCAGGAAGAGAGCTACTGAAGGAAGCATAAAATGAGATGCATCTTGTTCGATACAACTCAGAAAAGTGTACAGGGGTCAACACAGTCACAGCAAGCCCCATCAAAGGGAAGCTGTCAATGTGATCTGGAGGAGAAAGTAGCATTTCAGTGTATTTAACCTGAAAGGGAATTTCTCTACTCTTGGCATACATTATTTCACTGTCCAATGCCCTGCATATGGGTGTGTTGATCCAACTTCTGAAATGTGCATTGGTTTCCAGGGGTTTACATGCATCAGCAGCTAATGATAGTAGCTGTTACTGACTAATTTAGGTAGGCCTGAGTAGGTGCAATGCACTCCAAGAGGTTCCCAGGGTTTCAGTAGAGAAAGCATAGGAGTAAAATCAACATTTTGGTAGCTGTTATGTTGATCTATGTTTTCTTGAAGAAATGACACAATTTAAGCTTGCCAGCTACTTGCTTATCACTGACAAAATGCAACATCACAGCAACAATAATCCTGTGATTAATTTTAGATAACTTATCTGTAATAGTTTTTTTAAGTGTTTTTTATCTCTTCCTCTATTTTTCTGGGTTTTATGTATGCATCATCTCTCTCCCATCTGAGAGCATAGCTGATGCTAGGTCAGTGATACCTTACCGGTGTACTAGGAAGTGTCACTGTTGTCAAGGCAGAATGTATTTTTCCATGTGCTTGGTCAAAGAACACTCTGTACTGTACACATTTCCTATGCTTAATACACCTGCCTCTTGTCAAAAGCTAGCAAAAGGTAGAAATATGCTTGCTCTTTACAAAAGAGGATGTTTTGGTTGGATGAATGCTAATCAAACGATTACATTCAAGCCAAGTTTCTCTTCAGTGTTTCAGTAGAGTGTTATGGCCCAGCTACAGGGGATTACTAATCAACAGGTTTTGGATGAAAATCAGGTAGTTCAAGACCTCTTTTGACTAATGATCATTAGGCATCATATTGCTAATTATAACCAATGGGATCATATACTTAGAAATCCTTTCCATACTAAAGCATGCCACATAGCATTATTTTGGCACCTCAGTGCAAACAGGCAAACTGAGGCCTTGAAAACCTCCATGTGCTCCAGAAAAACAAGTTTTACTTTTAATCTAGATGAGAACTTAGTTAGACAGTGGTACATAAATTGACACAACGAAGACATCACAATGGTCTTGTCGCTCCGTACCAAGAAATACCCTACAGAGATGGTCAGACTAACTGACCACAGGCTGGGAACTGTCCTGCTGGGATAGCACAGTGTTTTATTTGGCCAAATACTCTTATAAACCCAGGTGCATTAGCCTATGCAAAACACTGTGTTACCTTTGTTCTTGAACCTGAGTTTGGCTATTTCTGAACGTTATTGCAGTGTCACAGTTGTGACATAAACATAGCTGAAGGTCTCAAAAGACCCTGTAGGGCCAACAGACACCCTTTTTTGAAAGCCACTTACTGAAACTAAGTTGCCCAACTTCACCTTAAGAAAATTTAAAATTCTAAAAAAAGTCTGATGAAAATGGCAAATGGATCATGTATGCTTCTACTGGGGCAGAGAGATCATGCATTTTTTTGAGTTCTCTATAGAAATGCTTGCACTTTTGGGCTTGTAAACAGGACACAGAACACTATATCTGTAAATCACCACTTCAAATTTTGTTTCATTGAAAGTCAGTGGTACCAAGTCAGTCTGTACCCGATGATTTGATGGGGTCACACATTTCTAATGAATTGCTGTCCACACTGACATTGACACCAGAAAGAAGCTATGCTGGCAGTCAGAGAAGACAAAAAGTCAAACAGGCAGAGATACGGAATTATTCTTACCCTACTGTAGATATCAAACAGTTATTTGCTTTAAAACCACTGTCTGTGTCAGCCAATCCAAGTAGTAACATTCCCAAGCAAGGCATATGGGGACAAGGCCTGTGATATTTTACTGAATCTCTGAGGGACAGAACCCCTCCTTTCACAGGACTGTCTGTGGACCTCTCCCAACACTAGCAGCAGCCAGAATGGACCAAACTTACTTTCAGTGTCTATTCTTTGCATTTATCCTTGGGTGACAGAAGCCTAGAAAATGAGGAGTTTCACAGAGAGGGTGAATGGGAAATTATTCATGTTTCTTCCTTTACAAGTATTATGAGGCATCAACTTCCACTTGCTTGTTTTGTGTTCAGAATAAACTAATGGAGGTCCTTCTTCAGGTAAGCTGTGGCACTCCTTGTCATTGGGCTATTAAATACAAACCACATCTTTTGTCTCAGAAAGTCCCTCATCTGCAAATTTTTGGAGCTTCTGAGAATATTCTAGAGAAATGCTGATAAATGTTTGCTCAGCTCTTCCTTAAGTATTTTGTTTTGGCCACTGTCAGAGACAGAAAATGGGTGACATGGGTCTTTCATCTGGACCTTTCATCTGAGCCAGGGTGCAAGGTCTAACTCTCCAATGTCCATTAGCTCCAAAGGTATTCAGTTTGCCATTTGACATAGCACTGTTCAGAGAAAATCTTTGGCTGCCCAGAACAGTCAGTTATTAAAATAATCTCTTATCATTATTGCTTTCTTATATAGGTGATGTAAACTATGCTGCTTGTGTTATGACAAAGCTTTTTATCCATGTTCTTATCTCTAGGGTCAAATAGTGGTTAGAGCATTAGGCTAGGAGTTTGGAAAGCTAGGTATTACTTTCAGATATGTTACTGGTTTCTAATACAGCCCCCAAGCAAAAGACTTCTCTGTGCTTTTTCATCTGTAAAATGATGGTGATGATGATGACAGAGCTCTGTGAAACCATTTGGCCATATTAAAATGGAAAGCACTGTTTGATAGCTTAGAGCTTATTATTATCACCATGCATAATGCAGGCCCTGCAAAATCAGAGCATCGTGAAATGCCTGCTGTCCTCATTTATATAACTTACTCCATGAACTCCAGAGCATTTCCATCTGAAGATGCACATCAGGTGGAAACAAGTTATGGAAAATGAACCTTCCATATGTGTTTGGGGTTCTGGATCAAACCACCAACTAATACAGCAGCCCCAGGAAATAATAGCAAGGTTTGTCGATCTTGGTCCTGTGGGATACTAGCATAATCCAGCCAGTGTCACCTAGGGGTCTGTAAACCAATTTACCCGACCAGCCAAAAGGGGAAAGCTGATCTTCACCTCAGTAACTCCCTGGCAGCCCGACTTCCTCTGCCCATACAGGCAACACCACTGCTGCAAGTCCCCAAAGCTTTTCTTCCTCTCACTCACTGCAGAGACTGCGTTGTCTCTATTGTATTTTCTGTAACTTCCAGGCATCTCTGCTCCATTCTTTTCATAGCATCATTTCTATTTGTAGTGTGATGTTGCTATTGGGCCAATGAGGCTATTTAATGAGCAGATAATCTTGTTTCTTCATAAAGAAAAATTATTCAGCATTACAGTTTATCCACAGAGCAAACAGATTGTCAAATAAAATAGCATATTATGCCCTAAATAATTAAATAACCGCAGAGATATTTGTCATTTTGCTATGCAGCAGGCTGGTGTCAGCTGAGAAAGCAGATATCTTATTCCAAATGATGTTGGCTTCTCTTTTAAAGTGCAGTTACAGAAGGAAAGCAATTGTCAGAATGGCAGTATGGGGTTCCATATTTTTTCCCTCTGTGACTTCCTGAGCAAATTTGTTCAGTTTGTAAGTCACACAATGATTTTTCTAACAGCCAGTGTTGCAACCTCAGACTTGGAAAGTTGCACCAGGATTCCTCTGTTTCTCTTGTGCCACTACCAGAGGAGATACTGAAGTCACTATTTAGCTGACAGGTTTGTTGATGAACAAAGCAAGATAGGGTTTTGCTCACCTCTCATAACAATAGCAGAATTTTTTTTTTTTTGTATTGGTCATCTGTGTGCCAGCAGTGGTGGAAGATATGAGTGGTAGAAGGAATGTAGTACTTTTTCCCAGCGATGCACAGCATTGCTTTAATGAATAAAAAGCAAGTTTTCAGCTGCCATGGCAGAGATATTTATTTGGCTCATTGTACAGTAAATAGTTAAACTGGACAATAGTACATGTTTTGCATTTAATGCAAGAAGATGCTGTTCCAAATATGCAGTAATATATTTATATATTAAAAATGCTTAGAAAGTATCTGTGGTCCTAACGTAGATTTCAAAAGATCCCAAACCTATATGTGTGTGTGTTTATGTTCTTCCCTACTCCTGGCAGATTTTCCTTCCCAATCTTTCAAATCTTTCATTTACAGTAACAGGCTTCAATTCAGTCCCAGACTGTTTAGATTTGTTGCCTTGCAAGTCATCAGAACCAGAAACACCTGCTATGTCCTCTTGGAAGGAGGAACTGTGAGGCTGTGGTATACCCAGCGTGTGGTTTTTTTATTTGTGTCAAGCTGTGAGCTATATGACCTTAAAAACTGCACCCCCCCTGATTTGTAGACATGCCAGCTTAAGTAATATTGAGAGGTATACAAAATGCATAAGTACTGACTTTCTATCACTTCCAGAACTGTGGACATAACTAAATCAACTGGCTTCACAGGAATAAGAGATACAAAAAATCATAGCAATAAAGATTTTATTACTCTGAAGTATTTCTAAAATAACCTTTTCCCCTCTCTCTTAAATGGAGAGCAAATGGAATACATGATAGTGTGGCAAGAGTGTTTTATTGTCATGCTTGAGTAAGGCAGCCATTTCAAACTCATGCCAATAAAAGGCCAGCTCCTGCTGCCATTTCTCATTTGTACAGTCCTAATGACTTTGATACGATGATATGCTTGAGCAATTTAAGCAGGATTCAGTACAAAATATTCATTTCAGGACTGTTTATTGGAAATTAGAAATTTTTATCTATGCTATAAATAATATTTTGGACTATGAAAAATCAATTGACATTTTAACATCTAATTCACATTGCTAAAATAATGGCAACCTTGCAGGCTACTTGTTTACTTTTGCCCTTCTGTCTGCTGGGCCTGAAAGTGGACTGTTCTGCTTCACTTTGGATTTTCAATCAATCTCACTTTCCTGTTCTCAGTTCAACGATGGGTACATCAAAGCCAGAGCAGTTACTTTCATCAGATTCTCTTCATGACTTTGCTCTTCATCTTGAAACTGAACAAATTCCCAATAAACCCCAGCCATGGGACATCTGTTTCAAACAAACCTTTCACTTGGGGCCTTATCTGTTGGAGTCCTTTCTAAAAAGCCTGCTGTTCGCCCCTGATTCATCTCTCTGATGCCATCACCAGCAGCATAAGGACTAGGGGGGAGCTTATCACGCATCTCCAGCTCTGAGGCAGCTGAGAGCTGACTTGGTCCCCGCAGGGGATAAACCATCCCTGGGATCCCAGAAACACCAACCCATGGGATCACCCCAGCCACGTGCGTTCTCATCATCGACTTGCCTCAGAGCGTCTTCTGCTTAGTGCCTTGTGGTAGAGGCTCAAAGAGAGCCAGCAGAGCTGACATGGGGCTTTCCAAAGAACATCTCTGCTGTATATGGGGCTCCCTGAGAATAACTGCACAGCTACATTACTGTGGTGAAAAGGTGATTTCAGGCAGCTGAGGAACGGGCTCATTGGGCTGCTTCTCTGTGTTTCATTCACCCAGTGAGAAGCTGGCTTGTGGCTAGGGCTCAGAACAGCTATGGTGGTGCAAATGCTGATAGTAATAACGGTTGGTGCTCAGCAATTCCTGTATCCAAGCCCTTCCAACAACTGTAAGGCTGACATTTCTCAATCAACATGCACACACATTTAAATGAAGAATCACATCATTGGTTTTCCTGTCTCATTCTTCTTAACCCATCGAACTCCCGCCGTGCCACCATTTCCTGTTATCAGACACTCGTCAGTCATAAGCAATCAGTCAGCTACTTCACAATTAGCAGGGAGAAAAGATACAATTTCTTTGTGTTGGTCCCAGATGTTTAAAGCCAGGAGCAGGATAAGCCAGAAAAGTGTTCCACCTTCAGAGTGCTGCAAGTCAGTTTCCTGTAGCATGGCTTGTTTTCTTGGCTATGCCTTGTAATTTTTAGTAGTAACACAAGAAGAGGATGTCCTTGATATGTTTCTTTGATGGAGTGAGGTTTAGCTACTACTGTCATTGGCTGCCTTTGCATAAACCTTGGATTATTCTGTGTATTCAGTTTGCTTACAAGGATTTAGTACTGAGATGCTTCAAAACAAGCTTGTTCAAAAAACAAGAAAATAATGTCAGAAGGATTTTCTTTCACAAGGAAAAAATCACTGGTGCAAGGAAGAAAAGAGTTAGGCCCAAAGCCATCTGCACTGGCAACTAACCCCCTCCAAAGCAATTGTTGGACAGAATATTTGTTGTACTTTATCAGGTTGACACTGGGGTTTTTCTTTTGAGTAATTTTACATCTGCACAGGTGGGTAACTGAGATTAGAATAAGTGTCTAGTCTGTGTAATCGAATCTGTGCTACTACTTATCAGCAGTACTGAGAGCTCCCAATTGCAGCTGAAGGTCTGTTGCCTGTGTTCTGCTTCGCATGCAGAAAGGGAGCCAATGATACAGAGTTTTCAGTCTAGTTACCCAAGGCAAAATAGGGCTGGGAGGAGAGAGAATGGTTCCGAGCAACTGATGAACACACTGGGTAGATGAATAGCAAATAAGAGTAGAGACCCAAAAGTCATGAGAGTTATGATGACCTCGTATTAGAACATGCCATATTTTGTGGCTTGGTGGCATCCACTGCTGTGTCATATTTTCCACAATGAAACTCCAAACCATTGAGAACGTGGGAGTGTGCATCAATTTACCCAGGTGACATACAGTGGGAGAACTGCTGTGGAAGAACAGAATATTAGCTTCTCCTCTTATGTCTTTCTAGGATAAAATGCAGCCCATTTCCACATGTCTGGAACTGCTGCATCTTAATTAGAGAAAACTGAAAGTTTCTTGAATCTCAATCAAATGCTAACCCTGCCTGATTTGGACAGTCTCCATTGCCCTGACCATCTGATCCTTCTTTTTTTCAATTAT
>NW_008825571.1:105004-117350 GCF_000699105.1 Pygoscelis adeliae | reverse complement strand
GGTATCAAAATATTCACAGTTTGTTGCAGAAACTATACATACTAGACAGTAGTAAATACCATCTTGTGGTTTGTGTGATAAATTAAACATAATTGTTTTTCTCAGGGTTGAGATGAATTATTTCTGTCCCCCCCCAGATGTGAAACACTTTGCCTTGATATTTAACTTTTTTTATTTCCCCAAAACCTCTTTTGTAAATTATTTTTAAAGTAATCCAGCATGCTTAAAGAGAAAAGAGAAGAAAATCTTGCCATGCTTGCTTGTAGCTCATTTAAGTGCATGCAATCAATAATGCAAAACTGTCTCTCAGAGCCTGGGTGAGGGAGCATCAATGTTTGAGAGGAAACCTGAAGTGAAAACAGTTCCCCTGCAAGGGAATATGTCCTGTAGTGTATCCCAAAGCATACACCAAACTCTAGACATACTGAGTAATGCTATAGACAGATTAAATAAGGATTGGGAAACTATTTGTGTTCTTTTCCCTTTGGGTAATGTTGCAAAACTTTTAGCATCTTCACATCTTGAACCTGGGTCTGATCTAAATTCCTTTGGAAGAACGATGCCAGGGATTGTTGCTAAGTGGTCTGGCTGATATGTTATTTAGTCTCCTCTGGAGCCAAAGCTGAACTTTTAGAGGGGACCAGTAGGCTCCAGGGAATTCTCCTCTGAGAAATTGTTAAGTTTAACATGTTAGCTATCAACTGCTGGGTAAGGCGTGTGCACACCGTCACACAGCTACCCCATGCTAGTATTGGGGGGGGGGGGGGAAGGCAGAGAACATGGTAGAGGGGTCCTTTGCAGCTCTGCCATTTACTTATAGAAACCATGCCCAGGGATGCTTGAAAGCAGGGAGATACTAACTTCTCGTTACTTCTCTGGAACAGCCATCATATAGCACGCTGCTGTACTGCACATCTGCTGGCAGCTAAACAAAACCAACCTGAGCTCTGCTTGCTGAAGCATCCTTACAGGTGTTACCAATGTCAAGATCCACTCTCAGTTTTGATTAGCAGTCTGGGGAGCCAAGCAGTGCTGTGAGAATGCCATATCCGAAGCACAGGACAGGAGGAAGCGGACAGAGGAAGAGGAAACTTGGGGAATATTAACAGCTTTAGAAAGGGCTCCCACCTGAAGTCCCACTCTTTATGGAATGGGATCTTGCTAATCCGACTCGTTAGAGCTGTAATACTATTCATAATAGTAAAACATCATGCTGCTGAAGACTGTCGAGTATTTCTCACTAATAATAGATATTTTCATTAAGGTAATAAAACATAATAACTGTACTCAACTTAAAAATTCTTACACTGACAATGAAGGTGATAGGTTAGTGTCTTGCAGAGTCATTCATATTCACTCATTCTGAAATAGAGGATTTCCACTTCTGCATGTGTATTGTTTTGGTAAAAGCTACTGGTGATGGTTCAGCAAGAGACCTGGCTATGAGTATTTTGGAAAAGCATAGGTTTTCATCTTTACTGGGAGGAATATGCAATAAACAAGATACAACACAATGGGAGAAACTTGAGAGAAATATCGTATATGGCTACCTTAAACATCTGTTCACGAACAGCATTGCAGAGAAGAAGGACTATATGGACATCAGGTGTGAAGCAGTGCAGCTGTTCTTACGTTCCTAGTGGCCATAGTAGAAAGAAGCAGCTCCCCCCGGAGCACCTTTTGTTGTAACACTCAATTTTGAAAAACTATTTTTGTCGTTCGGCACAAAATATGGCTATAACTGCCCTATTTCTCCATTATCTTTCGTTATCCCTGCACACTGCAACAGTGTGTATCTGAAACCAGTGTATCAGACTATGCTCTTGGGCGCTGCTGAGAGTAAGAGGCACTTTGAAATCCCGTGAAAATACTGTTCACAGGAGATGTTGAGTTTGTTTTTAAAGAGCTTAGCTGTGAAAACGCAATGCAAATTATTCAAATATTTAGTGGTAAATGCTGACAGGAAAATATTTGTTTGTGTAAAGCCTGGAACTTTCTATTGAGGGAAAGTTACTACAGCTTCGGCATTTTTCTTCTGTCTCTCTTGGTGCATTATCAGGGATTGGTATTTTTCTTCACAGGTTTCAATTCTCTTGGCAAACACTGATCAGCTAAAAATGATGTTGTCACTTAAAGGTGGGTACAACAGACAGTCATCGCTTTGTTATTTTTAGGTAAAACCAATGGAGGGGGAATTAAATTATTTCCCTAAGGTCAGGGGAAAAGGCAGGAGAGAATGGAAGAATCCCAACTAGAATTTAATTCTGAAACAGCTACTAGTGTTTTGAAATTAATTTTCTGAATACCCAAGCCCAAACGGTACAGGAGGCCAGGAGGTCCGTGGAGTGGGATCTTCTTCCAGAAGGCCAGTCTGGGTTTCTCCTTTTCTTTCCTCACAACTGACCAGTGATTCCTGGAACCTCAGAAATCTGCCTGCCAACCTTTTCCCAGCGTTTCCACCAGGGATTTCAGCTGTAATGTACCAGCATGTTCTGATGATGAGACATTTTGTCCAAACACCTCCCAAAGGCTTTGGGCCAGTCTATTTGCACTGTGCTGTAGTCATGAGGCTCAGTCCCCACACTCAGAGTAAATGCAAGAGCTCTCTTGAAGAGATTGAGAAAGGATCTTCTCCACCTCCTATTAGAAACATGTTAACAAGGATTGACAATATCCATATAGATCAAACTCAAGGTCAGTAACAGCAAGTGGGTGGTTCCTGCGGGCTGTCTTGAAGAACAGTAAGGAAGCTTTCTCCCAGATGGCATGTTGAGCAAACTGCCTCTCACAGCTTTATGGCTGATGATATTGGCATTTTATGCCATATTGAAGTTTATGGCTCTGGACAGGAAACAGACAGCAGCGTGAATGGGCAGCCAAGTGATGCTGGTGTGCCTCAGGGGAGGAGTAACAGCACTACAGGTCAGATTTTCACCATTTATGATATGACATTAAAGAAAGATAATTGAGCTATGAAGCTAGAAATCATCAGCTCTTTTGGTTCTTGAAGAGAATTCTAGTGCTGCTGAAAAGTGGCAGATTGGCAGCCCTTGAGTCTGGAGTCCTTTTATTATTTATCAAAGAGCAAGTACTGTGTGAACAGCAATAATATGTTCTTGCTCTCTCTGAAAACTTCCAGGGGGATAAGACTGCTCACTTACAGTCTTTTTCATTTTCTTTATTTGCTATTGACACTATCTTCAGGGTAGTCAGTTTTATTGGTGATTTTTGTGTTTGCACTGAGTGCATAAGTTGATTTCAGGCCTGCTTCAAAACCCGCTGGCATGGATGGACAAGTCTTCATTGGTATAAAAGAGATTTGTCTGGAGCTCTATGAATGATGATGAGAATCCTTCAACTTATGGCCTGTAAGCTGCCAAACATCCATTTGACAGCATCATCACCTGAAGGACCCATAGCCTAAGCATCCTGATGGCCTGCTATCAGGTTCACCAGAATGATTCCCTCTTTAAATTGCAAATAATCACATGATATGCCTTCTGATCTCCCTCAAACGATTGCAACTCATAACATGTCTACACACCACTAAGTACCATGAGCAGACTCTACTAAACCAGTAATGCTAACAAATAAAAAGCTCATTTCTGAAAATCTTGACCTTTCTGGAATTGCAGGTAATAGCTGCCAGCTTCCAAGTGCCCTGAGCATGTTCTTTGCCTTCAGTTATTTCCCTGTATATATGTGAGACACCCAGGGGATAAGTGTGTAGCCATCAAGCCCAGAAATGTCTTCTTTTTCAAGTGAAATAACAAAGTAATGAAAGCCATCGGTATGTATGACTTTAGTAGACACTGATTTTTTTTTTTTTTAACCGAATGGTTCACATAGAAAGGTGAGAGATATATTCAGAATAACTTGCATTCTGCCTCTCCAGACTAAATAATTATTTGTTATTTATTTTGATGTTTTTCTTAACCTAGATCCTTGGCATTTGTTACTTCATTGGCTGCTTCTGACTTGGAAGTGATACTTAGGCAAATAAAGGCGGTGTCTCAGAGAAAAACCACTCAGTCCAGCCAGCTTTATTGTGCCTAGATATCAACATGTTAAATGTCTGCTGTAAGCTGATTTTGCGGTTTCCTCCATAATGCAAGACAAACACCACAAAGTCTCATCCATTCTGTCTTTTTTACTCTTAACATGTGCTGAATTATCTGTTGGAAATGCCTGTTTGCTCTTTGCCTATAAAAATAGCTTAGACAACCAGCCTTAAACCAGAGGCTTTACTTTTAGGCAATTAAAATTAGGTGATATCATTCCTACCCCCAGTGTGCAATAATGACATATAGAAGCAATATTCACCTTTCCTAGCCAAAGCTGATGTAGGTTGTACAAATTTTTGCTTTGTCTGAGCTATTACTGCTCAAGTGACAGAAGGAGACTTCTGCTTCACAGGGGGTAAATCTCACGTCTTAGTCCAGAACAGAAGTAATTTACTTAGAAAACCTAAACTGAATGAGTTGATTGATAGGGATCACTTAACTTATTGCAATACATTCCTTTCTCAGCTGTTTCTTTTCACCTGCCATGAAAAAAAAGTTTTGTTCTTGTCTTTGGTTAGTTTGGTGGATTTTTTACTTTAAAAAAACTTTTAACTTTATACAAAGTGCACACTTCAAAGTTTGTATTAAAATTTAAAGGGTTGTTTTGGTGCATCAGAACCATGCAGCTAATGTTCCTTTGTTTTAGATTGGTCCTTCCTGTTTGAATTAGGGAGCTTAGATCTTCTATACCCTGCTGAGAGTCAGTGTTTAGGTATTCAGAGAAATCAAAGTTTAAAAGATCCCCAGGGATTTCAAGAATGGACATTTCCTAAAATAAAAAAGTCCTGAAACCATTGGTCAGAATTATGAGCTAAAAAGCAAAGGAAGGCTGAGCATAAAATGAAAGAGCAAAAATAAAGAACCAAAGTTTATGTACTTCTGAAAAAGCCTTTTAGTGTTAAAGGTCAAAACTCATCTGTTTCTCCCATCAGCTTAGTCTTAATAACAGAAATAACTTTAAAAAAACTCATAGCAGAAATCTTAGTACACCGATTTATACTGCTAAGAAAGGTTTTAATCCTTAATCCACTTGGCTGTGCATGAGTATGAGCATAACACATGCTTTGTGGGGTCCCTTGTGCTCAAAGTCTAATCCAGCAGCTGGGCAGTGGAACCACAGAAGCAGAAGCTGAAAAATGTGTTACCAGTAAGTCATCTTCTCCACCTCTTGTTAGAGCAGGACCATTTCTGACTAGTCAGTGAAAACCTATTTTTCCTTGTTACATATTGTTACATATTCCTCTTTCCTTTTCCTGAGAAGATTTCCATAATTTATAATTTCATTTTAGAATTTTAATGAAATTTCTTATTCATCTTATTCTCTTCACTTCTTTGTTGGACCTCTTATTACAAGTTCTTTTACCCTTACTCTTCAAGTCCACTTAGACAACTGTCATATTCCTTTTCACATTGATGGGTTTACAAAAGACACTAAGTCTTTTTATTATTTTACTTAGTAGGATCACTTGTAAGGTGACTATGGGATAACTCTAGAAAATACAAATTGAAACAGGTTGCCCAGAGAGGTTGTAGGTGCCCCATCCCTGGAAACATTCAAGGTCAGGTTGGACAGGGCTCTGAGCAACCTGATCTAGTTGAAAATGTCCCTGCTTATTGCAGGGGTGTTTGGACTAGATGACCTTTAATGATCTGTTCCATCCCAAACCATTCTATGGTTCTAAGACTTACCTTGGCTTATTGACAATAATGTGAAATATGGGGGTGTGGGGAGGGTGTGTGAGCATGAGTTTCCTTCACTTCCTAATACCTATAGTACATTTCCTCAGCCTCCAAATTATGTTATATTTTGATGCTGCACAATGAAAAGTATGTGGAGGGAATCCAGGATAGGAGAGGTCATGTCCCAAAAGCAATGCACAGAGCTGTGTTTAAATGCAGGGGCCCCAAATACGGGTGGATACAGTGGGTTACAGCAGTAACACAGCTTTGTCTGGGGTGGCAGGAGAGGAGGGTGAAGGAGAGGAGCCAGCATTACAGTACCAGTAATGCTGCACATTAGATATGGTATGTTTGCAGGAGGGCGGAGGGTACTTCAGTCTCAAGTAAGTACTGCAACTTTAAGCGGTGACATATTGGCTGAGACAACTAGAAAAAGCTGTAACACAACAGGCTTGTTTTAACCGGATTTTTGATTTGTTGTTTTGGTTTTCTACCAGGCAACTGGCTCATCACATGCCAATGCACCAAATTCATTGGGGAAATTTTATCATGTAAATGTTGCAGCACTTGCTCTTTTCCCTCAAACTTAGAAACAACAGTTGGACTTCAGAGAAAAATAACATACCAGTTTACAGCTTGACGAACAGCCCTCTTTTTCCACCTGATTGTCGCAGGTGCAGCTCCACTATGGTGGCAGGAAACAAAGTGAAGAAGGGTGGAAAAGTGAACATATATATTTTCCTCTTTGCTTTTCCTTAAGTACTTTAAAGCAGGATTTAATGCCAAGTTCTAATATAAAGGTCTCATAGAAAGAGCACTGTCTGTCAGCCACTCTGAAATAAATCCACCTGTTCAGCCATCACTTCAAGAAAGTTTTGACAGCACTACAGTGAATTTAAGTAGCGAATGATGGTTCTGTTCACCTGACTTACTTCATGTTTAGGACTGTCCCTGAAGAGGTCCTACAGATCTTAAACTCACTGAGGAGCAACCTGTTGAGCTCCTATCTACCGGGTCTTAATGCTCAAATTGAGCTCTGGGTGGCAATGCTTGTACAGGAGACAATCTGTCGTTTGTTATCAGGCAGAGTGACAGATCTGAATGCAAAGTGAAGAATAGGGAGATTGTCTGTTTTTTGAGGGCTTTTTGGCTAACATAAAGCACTGATTCTGGTTCCCTCTAAAATTCTGCTTGGGTTTTAAAAAGCTTTGGCCTAGGGCTACAGTGGAAATCAACCTTACACGTGTCAAGATTTCAGTGTGCTGCATATAACTGTCTCTACAATGCTTTTGGGAGAGGAGAACAGTCATCTTGTGAAAGGTAGTGTCAGGAGGGGAAAAAATGAAATGAAGTCTCTTTCACTCTTTGTTGAGTGTTGTCATTACAGCCTTCCTGGCCTCTTTTGTCATGTGAATAACTATGAATGAATATAGTTAATCCTTTGTGTATCTAGATTTCAACCAAAAGAGTCACGGAATTTGCCTGCAATCTCTGCTTCCGTATGTGTAACCTCAGAACTGTGCAGTGTGACTAGAAGTGAAAAATACCCAAAATGACCAGGAAATGTATTCAGTCAACAATTCACAAAGTTTTTATGAAGTACTGTTCAGATAGTCAAGCTTTCACTAGCAAAATATTCACTACAGAAAACTTCTTCCTGGTAATGTCCCTGGAACTAAATCCCTTCATAGGCATATTACTTCCTGCAGATCAGTGGGACAGGTAATTTGAGACCTCCAGAGCTACTTGAATGTGTCTAGCCCAAAGACTAAAACCTCGCTGCTGGAGGTGCCTCATCCCATACTGACCTAAGTGATAATGTACTAACATTTATTTTAATGGATAAAGATTGTACTTCAGGGCAGCTGGCTGACATTTGCTCATCCTCTTGAGGAGAGTAGTCATTTATGAAGGATTTGGCCTTTTTCTACTTTTTTTATCTCCCAGTAGGGGATAGAGGATCCCTTTGCATCTGAAGTGGACTGTACTGTTGACTAACATTACAGAGGAGCCGCAGTTCTTTTTCCTAGTAACTTCAGGAGACTTAAATACAAAGGTCAGAGCTTTCCTTTTATGTTGAATTTCTGTTGCTTTTCAGTGGTCTCTTGAAGGATTCACTGGCCAGATCCTATCTGTTAATACTTAAGTCAAATACGCACATCTCCTGCTTCTTTTCTCAAGGTCAAGCAGTTATATTCAGGCAGCTACACAAGGAAGTTCTACAAAGCCCATTTTTATATTAGAAGACTGTCCTGCAGCCGCTCTTTCTGTTCACTAAGCTCCCTGAAGCAGAAAGCCACTCCTAGTAAAGTTGTGGACAATAGTATAAACCCATCAAACTAAAATTAATTTCAACCTCTGCAATTAAAACTGGCATATGGACCTGCAACTTTTTAAGATGGAAGGTGAGGCAGTTAGAAGGCCAATATTAGTGTTGCTGCTGTAAGAATAAAATAAAAAATTTATATCCTGGGGAAATGCCTCTTTACCTTTTACTTCCCTTTACTAGGACAAAACAGTCAGGTCTGGATTCATCCTGTCTAACTTCTGGCAGCTAAGAGCACAGTAGTCACTTGAGCTTATGTCTGTTGTCAAAGGATGGAGATAAACACCTCCAGATGATAATTCAGTTTTGAGGTATGACGAAAAGTCCATCTCATTCCACTGACCACTGGGAGTGACCTTAGACTTACTGTACGCTCAACCTGACTTCCTCAAAAAAGTCCCAAGAGTTAGATAGGGTTATACAGATTAAAGCCAACTGAAGTTTCACCTGGTGATAAGTATAAAACAATTTGTTTTGTTTCTAGACATGCCATTGCTTTGAGTAAATGAGCTGGGGGAAAGATGAGAGAATGTTTTAGTTCTGAACATGAATTCCAGTCTTCCATCTGCATTAAAGATGCTCCCTATTATCTGCACTTGAAAAATAAGATGGGTGGGGAGAAAAAGAGAAAGAGAAACCAAACGTTTAAACAAAAACACACAGGAAGTTGGATTTGGAATAAAATGTAATGGAAAACCATTGTGAACTTTCACTGAACTACTGAAAACTGATAAACAAACCATTATTTTTATTAAAAGTATCATGTTTCTTCCCCTCAGACAGCTATTTTCTATTTAAAACTACAGGAATAGAGCTGACTAATCTTTAAAAAAGGTGAGAACTCATAAAGTAAAGAAATAATAATAATAATAAAGGCCCAGTGTTCAGTAATCTGAAACCACAACACAAATATTAATTTTTGAAAAGTTGCAGTACATCAGTCAGTCAGAATCAATACTGGTGGTATATGAGGACAAAAGGAAATGTAGCTGCAGGCCCATAAGGGGAAGAATGAAGAGATGGTTTGCAAAAGTGGGAAACTGAGCAGGCGATGTGTTTTAGGCAGGTATCTGATGCGCTGGAGATTAGAGCTACGGAGAGATGGCAGCTACTGTGAGACACTGCCGTGGGACTGGTGTCTGTCCCTTCTGTCAGTCTCAGCGATAACATGGAGCAGTGTTGGTCCTAGTGTACCGATAAGCAGTGACAACGTCCAGTCTGTCTGGGAAGAGGACAGGATGTTTTCCTGTCCCCTTGCCCCCACCATGACCACTAGAAATGTGGCACTGTCCAAGTCGAAGACTGCTGCCAGATCCTGAAATAAGCCAGCAAAGCTCTCGCAGTGACTGCAGGCTCAAGAGGACGGTTACAGCTCACACCTCTATATTTACCATGTCTTCCTTTCTCTTAACAGCTATAAAGTCACATCCAAGATGATGTACTTTCATGCTAGGTGGCTTATGGACATGAAAGCCCATATCAAATAGAATTGATCAAAGTAACTGGAGAAACCAAACCTGGCAGCAGCTTGTCTCCTGGGTGCATTTTGTCATCAAGTGCTCACAGAGTTGCAGACTTAGCTGGCCCCACCTAAGAGAGAGGCTTTGCGAGGTATTCTGCTGTGCAGCGATAGAGGTGGTGGTAAATAGCATTAGTGGTGAGTGACAGTCGTGCCCTATTTTCTCCACATGACCCAGCTGTGAGTCGGTTGCCTTCATTAGGTGAAAGTTTCCTTGGACTTTGCATAAGGCTGAATTTTGGACTGAATTATGCGGTGCATAGTCAGGGGGCAGGGATCTATACCCGTTGAGGCAAATGGACTGGAAATTTCGGGTTATGCACATACACAGAAAAGAACAGAAAGAAAAGGAATGAGCATCTGTGAAATCTGGCACACACAGGATTCATACAACTAGACGTAATCCATAGAACAACTGTGAGGGGAAGGGTATACTTCAGTAAATAAGCTACTTTATTAAAAATGTAAATGACACTAGAGCTATAGAAGGAGTGCCAGCATTCCAGCTTACTCGGGAAGATGACAGGAAAGTATGATTGACAATTTTTTTCTGCAGTTTAAATTCTCCTTTTTTCAGTATCTGTAGAAAGGGCTGTAGAAAGTGTTTATTAAACCTAAAAATGAGCAATTCAAACATTTGCATGAGCCATAGTACAGTGATAAATGAGGAAGAATTGAAATAAAAGCAGTACCAGTGGTAGTAGTATTATTTTCAGAAAGGTTGAAAAAGGGCGTTGCTTCTATGATCTTAAGTATAGGGATTGTTATGATAGATAAACACTTGAAAAGTCATAGCGTGAAAGTGTAGGTGGCAGAGCTGACAGGATGTTGTGGTTTAACCCAGCAGGCAGCTAAACACCACACAGCTGTTCTCTCACTCCCCCCCACCAGTGGGATGGGGGAGAGAATCGGGGAAAAAAAAAGTAAAATTTGTGGGTTGAGATAAAGACAGTTTAATAGGACAGAAAAGGAAGGGAAAATAATAATGATAAAAGAATATACACAATAAACGATGCACAATGCAATTGCTCACCACCCGTCAACTGATGCCCAGCCAGTTTCCGAGCAGTGGTCGCTGCCCCCTGGCCAACTCCCCCCCGTTTATATACTGAGCATGACGTCACATGGTATGGAATGTCCCTTTGGCCAGTTTGGGTCAGCTGTCCTGGCTGTGCCCCCTCCCAGCTTCTCGCTGGCAGGGCATGGGAAGCTGACAAGTCCTTGACTAGTGTAAGCACTGCTTAGCAACAACTAAAACATCGGTGTGTTATCAACATTATTCTCATCCTAAATCCAAATCACAGCACTGTACCAGCTAGTAGGAAGAAAATTAACTCTATCCCAGCCGAAACCAGGACACAGGATTAAATCAGTATTTGGTCCTGGACCTATGAGACATACAATAAAAAGTCTAAATAACTGATGTGATTCTTCTATGTGTGTACATAAATGCGGGTGCAATTCCCTGTTGAAATAGCTTACAAATGCTTTGAGGTATTCCATGATTATTGCCACTAAATAATGTGAGCTGTGATCGTTATTAATCATTATTTTATTACTGTTGTAGTAAAACTCTAGAAATAGACACATCAGATGTAAATCAGCACTGCTTTGTTGACTTTTAATTTGGTCATGCCAATGTGCATCACCGAGGAGTAGTTCAGTATTTGGACATAGATATAAGGGCAGCTTCCTACACATAGAGAAAATGTGTTTATCTTTTACCTGAGATATATTAGTATATCACCTTTTCCCTCACTATTTTCAAAATGTGTACAATGAAACAGATATTTACCTGTAAAATACCAAGCATTAAGTTAATATAAATTCAAAAATTAGCAGGTGGTAAAAATGAATTCAGAGTAATCCTGCTGTTTTATTATTAGATTTCATCGTATCAGCTTTTCCTGTCTGATGAGCTGGTGCTCTGTAAAGCTAAGATAATGGAAGCATGAGATTCATCTTTGTTACATGAAAAAGCAGTTTTGATTTTCCATGTGAATGATGTGGCTTGTGCTGTGCTTTTGAGATCATTGATCAGAGCTGGTTAAAGAGTTGCTTCTCCTCATATGGGAAGCCTTGTAGGAGAGAGATGCTGCGCCAGGAGGGGTGCTGCCAGGATGGCAAGTGGGAGCCCCTATACGCACCAGGGTTGAGCCAGAGCCCCCGAAAGGCTCCAGGGCATCTCCTGCAGCAGCATTGCTGTTTCTTTGGTGAGCCCAAGACACCTTCTGAAATGGTAGAGCTCACAGATTCCATTTTCTAGAGAATTAGAATCATAGAATCATGGAATAGTTTGGGTAGGAAGGGACTTCTAAAGGTCATATAGTCCAAACCCCCTGCCATGGGCAGGGACATCTTCAATGAGATCAGGTTGCTCAGAGCCCTGTCCAGCCTGACCTTGAATGTTTCCAGGGATGGGACATCCACCACCTCTCTGGGTAACCTCTTCCAGTGCTTCACCACCCTCCGTGTAAAGAATTCCTTCCTTATATCTAGTCTCAATCTCTACCCCCCTTTACTTTAAAGCCATTCCCCCTTGTCCTGTCGCAACAGGCCCTGCTAAAACGTTTGCTGCCATCTTTTTTATAAACCCCCTATTGCAGTCCTGATAAGCTGCAATAAGGTCTCCCTGAAGCCTTCTCTTCTCTAGGCTCAACAACCCCAACTCTCTCAGCCTTTCTTCATAGGAGAGGTATTACAGCCCTCTGACCATTCTCATGGCCCTCCTCTGGACCTGCTCCACCAGGCCCATGT
>NW_008825571.1:89293-103955 GCF_000699105.1 Pygoscelis adeliae | reverse complement strand
GCAGGACGTCACGTGGTATGGAACATCCCTTTGGCCAGTTTGGGTCAGTTGTCCTGCCTGTGCCCCCTCACAGCTTCTTGCACAACTCCAGCCTTCTCAGTCAGTAGAGCATGGGAAGCTGAAAAGTCCTTGACTAGTGTAAGCACGGCCACAGTGGGCAGCTCTTCATTCTCCCTGCCTTTGCCTTCTGCGGCTTGGGCAGTGAGGCTCAAGCACTTGCCTGTGAAGACCGAGGCAAAAAAGTCATTGGGTACCTCCGCCTTCTCTGTGTCCCGGGTAACCAGGTCTCCTGTTTTGTTCCAGAGAGGGCCTGTATTTTCCCTCATCTTCCTTTTATCCCTGACATACCTATAGAGCTTATCTGTTTGCTTTTTGCTCTACTGAAATTCTCCATGTAGTTTCTGTAACACAGGGTGCTCCCCCAGGTCTAAACATATGGGGCATTTTGGGTGTTGAGCCCCCACAGGAACAGCCACATGTCAGTAAGGGAGCTCAAAGGTATTATTCCTGCATACACAGTATCTGCAGTGCCTGGGGATCCAGTTCTTCTGGATGAAAAGAGCTATAAATGTAAGGTATTTTTAGCACATGGCTTTGTAGTGAGCAACCCTCAGGCCACATTAAGGTTTTTGATGTTTCTCAGTTGCAGCCTCTAAAGGGATCTGAACGTGATTTCCGAAAAGGAAAGAAGGAAAATAAAGAACCTTCGATCTCTTTTTAAATTTTAAATAAAAATGAAAACGCTTGTATTTTGATTTTGATTTCTGTGTGGAGCTGATGTTTTGTTAAGATGCAGGCTGAACATCTTGATTATTCTCTTTTAAAAGTGACCTTGATCTTTTAAAAATGTAAATTAAAATAAAAGATCTGGTGACCTTTTTATTGAGGTCTCCGAAGAGCTGAGATGAGCCATCCCTGTCTCCTAGTGTTGCAGGAATACCTCCTGCTAGAGAACACAATATCAGACTGTGTTAAAAATGCCCCGAGGACCATCTTGATGAGGGGAAACTCACTCTCCATGGCCTTTTTAACATTCAGCAACAGCATAACTTGTTTGTTTCCTCTGTGTTGGAAATGTCAACAAATGTCACCCAAGTTCTTTGCTTTCCTTTCCTATCTTTTGACATATTATTTGATATGTGTGTGAGAGTGTAGAGTATATTAACAAAGGAGCTTTTTTCTCCAGGGAATTAACAGAGTGAGTGTAAGGCTGTACTAAAGAAAGGTTTCTTCTATTAGTTTTGCCATTAGGAAAAAAATAATGCTCTACAAAAGACTTACAGAAGAGAGAGATCAAAAGAAGACCTGTTAGCTCATAGTGGTCTATAATTCTTCTAGCATGGGGTTCATTACTCTAGGATTTTCCTTGCAACAAATTTTGTGTGCTTTGTCCCGACCATTTAAATATGCTTTTTTAGCAATGCGACTCCCATTGCTTTCCTGGGAGACTATTTCACAGTCAAGACTTCTGGGATCAAAATTTCAGAAGTCCTTAACTGTCTTTCATACCTAAATAAAAATTTTATAAATTACATAGTTCCCCAAAAGTGAGATTCCTAAAGGTTCTCAATGATACCAAGAGCCTGTAGGTGCCTGAGTCGTTTTTGGAAATACATCTGCAGTTCCTAAACCACTAAGATTCTTTGAAATTGTAGCTTTTGCTTTTAATGAGGCTGCTGATATTCATATTAAATTATCCTTTGAACACAGTAATTTATTATACATTATAGCACTAGGTACATAATATAATTAGAATAGGTAGAATATGACATTTAACATTTATAAGGCACTTTTTGTACTAGTATAATTATTTAATTAGGGCAGTGTTGAGAGGCTCCCAAAGCAATTGGGTTTATAATTTGCACATACTGTGTGAATGCAGAGAAAGAAACAATTTCAGCCCAAACTGCTTTCAGGTGTGTTGACAGGACAGAAAAACAATAAAGGGTGAAAGTCTGCTTTCATTGTAAGGACAGAGAACTCACATAGAATAATATTAAGAGACTTCCCAAAGGACAAATACCAGTTGTCTGTGACAAAGCAGTGAAATTAAGTCCCTGTGCATGACAAGATCATCTTCCCTTTTCATCTTCAGCTGTTTTATACACACTAAATTCTGATGATTTATATACCTCGGCAATATGTTAAACAATTCTTTTTCACCTTTAACAGTCAGATGTTTCAAATATTTGTAGACAGTTAGTCATCGCTATATATATTTCATTTTTGTTTTGTTTTTTATTGCAATCTGTCCTCCTAAAAAAAAATAAATGGTTCTGTTAAAACATCCCTGGATCCATCTGTGAAATTATACCCTGTAAAACATTTAAAGACTATGTACCAATGACGTGCTGTCTCCTTAGTGAAATGTGCTCTGACTGCAGTTTTCAGCAGCCAGGGTGGGACATGATGGCAAGGTGAAGCTCCAGGCATGCAGCCGTGCCACCAGCAGCAGTCCCCAGTCTCCTGCCTTTCTTCCAGTTTCCAGCCATGGAAATTTCCATGAAAACCTCACAAAAGCAAGGCTATGAAAGGTTAAATACATACCTCATCACTCCAGGATTCCTAATATCAGGTATCAGGAATCTCCTGAAATAAATCAATTCTTGAAGTAGTATAATTTTAAACAATTACTATTATGAGAGGGTGAAAAAACCTCACAGGAAAAATAACAAGTCTTGTATAATTCTTATATATTTTATTAATTTGTGACCACTTTTAACCACCCTCTTAAAGCCCTATAGTTAACTTTCACCTTCCTTTTGCACTACAGGAAGGAAAAACTGTTTAAAACTTTGTATATGATTGGGGGACTCAGAAGGGGAATCTCATCTGACCTTAATTCCAATGACCAAACTTTATTAAACTGGTGGAACCAGTACACATTATTTTTTACTGATTATTTTAAATGTACAATGATGAACAAGGGGTTAAATGCTGAAGACTTTAACTGATCCCAGTTACAGCATACCTGTAATTGAGGTATAACTAGGGTCAAGGAGTCCCCAGTTCTTTGCATTTCTTTCTCCATGTTTGCTCTGTCAAAACTCTCATTCAGCTCATTTCTGTTCAAAGAGAGTGGAGGGCAGCTTGGTAAAATCAGCCCTGTCATTAAAGAATATTCTCCCCATGCCAGCAATCTCTTGCAGAAATGACAACTTCTTACAAGAAACCAATACGAACGTAGTGGTCTGGAAGTGCTGGAAAACAGTGAATTAGGCACCTGAAATGAGATGGGACCTTTTGCATTTTCTCCCAGCAATTTGTGCTTTGATTAATCGTTTTCTTGCATTTTGATAAGCAGCTGCACTGTGTGAGTGTATCCAAACCTTGAGATGCTTGTATTATTTCAGTATATTGCATCATATGGCAAGCAGTTTCCAGATGCTTCCTGACTCATATTGGTAAAGAAGTAACTCACACTTTTACTGGATTTTATGGATGGTAAATTCCTAGAAACGGAATGTTCCTAAGAAATAGACACTTTATTAAGAGAAGTTAGATTTCTTTCATGCTTCAAAAAAACCAGTTGTGGTTGTCAGGTTATGATCAGTTTGACAGAGGAGTTATTTTGACTGTAAGATGGCTTTGACACAGAGATGTAAGCTTTCTGTATTTGAGATAAAACATACTGTAAATACTTCGGGCTTGTATGTCACTGCAGCAATGATGTACCCAGTTCCAGAGGTAGCAACAGGGCTTCACGTACTGGAGAGTAGTAAAGCAATTCACAGATATTCCTACAAGCTCCACCGCTGATTTAGGGTGTGCCTTTCTGTTTGCAGGTTTCCCCTGTGGCTCTCCTCTATCATTTTTCATTGCAGTGTCTGACCATGCTCTTCAGCATGAGCTGTGGTCAAATGGAAGATATGATACTTAGGGAAATATTTCCATATATCTGATGGTTCAGTCTGTTTTCTGAACATATTTGTCTCATCCCTGTATTCTGTGGCTCTTTACATTGTGCCAGACATACATCTCTATCTCTGGAGATGGAGCTTTTCTTTAAATGCTGGAATTCCTTAGATTGTATTCACAGGCTTTTTATATTCAGCACTTTTTCTGGAAAGTCATTAATTCCAGATGATCTTTACTCTTCACCTTTCACCAGAGAAGATTTGTATGTTCAGGCAAGGGGCGTTGTTGCAATGAACCACATGCACTGAACCATCAGGCCAGGAAAGATGGGAAGTCAGGACAAGCCAGAGAGATTGAACTGCCTACCTTTCATTCATCCCCATGCCATAACAAAGCCTATTTATCACTCTTCTCACTTTCCCTTCTTAGAGTGATGAGCACAAGTCTCCTTTCCTCCTCCTCCCCACACATTGCACTCCTACTCCTACTATAGGCTTAGGAAAAAGCAAGATGATGACTTAATTTGCTGCCACAATTTACCTAAACTGAAAAAAAAAAAAAAGAAAAAATTTAAAATTGTGCAATTTAAGTTGATTTCCAAAGTGGGCAATAATCTCAAAAGAGGGAGTCTAGGACTCTTGCTTCCCTGACCATCATTTGGTTCCAATCATTCTCAGTCATTTTAACAAAGGATTGATTTCTAACAATGGCTTTACCATAATTTACCATAAGAAAAATTTCTTTACTGAAAGAGTGGTTAAACATTGGACCAGGCTGCCCAGGGAAGTGGTTGAGTCACCATCCCTGGAAGTATTTAAAAGCCGTGTAGATGAGGCGCTTAGGGACATGGTTTAGTGGGCATGGTGGTGTTGGGTTGACGGTTGGACTCGATGATCTTAGAGGTCTTTTCCAACCTTAATGATTCTATGATAATTTATAAACCAGTGCAACCTGACCCCCGCTTTGTGTCTGGAATATTGATCCATGAAAGTTAACTCTTCTCCGCTCTGCGTGGTGCCTGAGCCAGGACTACAAAGTGTGATGGATGGGAGATATTGTTAGCTTGTGTTTTGGAGAGAGGTATTTGCTATAATAAGAGCCAGTATGACAGAATCACCTTCACTAGAAATTAATTTCCTTATGAATAGAGTTCATTATTGTAGAATCCACTAGTCTAGTTCCTCATCTCCGTCATGTTCAAAGTTACGTATGACAGAGGTAATGTCGCAGACAGCACAGGGGCAGAAGCTGTTCTGGCTCTGCACTGAGATCATTTGGAAGGCACCTCTGGAGATCATTTTCTCCACCCACCTGCTCAAAGTAGGGTCAAGTAGGACAGGTTGGCCAGGACTGTGTCCAGTCAGGTTTTGAACATATCCTAGGATGGAGACTTCTCAACTTCTCTGGACAACCCATTCTGGTATTCAACGGCCCTCACAGTAAAAAATTTTTTTCTTATGTTTAAATGAAACTTCCTATATTTCAATTTGTACCCCTCTCATCCTATCCTGTCACTGGCTACCACTGAGAAGACTCTGGCTCCATGTTCTTTATTCCCACCCCATCAGGTATTTGTACACATTGATAAGATACCCCCCGAGCCTTCTCTTCTCCAGGCTGAACAGTCCCAGCTCTCTCGCTCTTTCCTCATAGGAGAGATGCTCCAGTCCTTTAATCATCTTCATGGCCCTTCTCTGAACTCACTCCAGTATGTCCATGTATCTTTTGCCCTGGGGAGCCCAGGCTTGGACCCAGCACTCCAGAAGTGTCTCACCTGGGCTGAGTAGAGGGGAAGGAACACCTCCCTTGACCTGTTGGCAACACTCTGCTTACTGCAGCCCAGGAGGCTGTTGGTGTTCTTTGCCACAAAAACACATTTCAGACTCATGTTCAACTTGGTGTCCACCAAGACTTCCAGCTCCTTTTCTGCAAAGCTGCTTTCCAGATGGTTGGCCCTCCATTGGCACAGCTGGAGGTTCAGGCTGTTGTATCTGCAGAGTCTTGGAGAAGATCCAGTTGATTACTTTCTCACAATTTTTGATGCTGTGCAGTCTGCTGACCTTCTCCCACAGCTCCATTATTTGGCAATGCAGACCCTTCACCAGTGTACACATGTGGGCAAAGAGCCCATCTCCTTCAGCCACAGTCCCACCATGAGGTCCCAGGCACCCCTGCAGTCCCAGATGTGCAGAGCTGCATCCTCCCCCAGGAGCTTGGCCTGAGGTGAAGTCTCTGATGTACCAGGGGTAGTTGCTCCAGTGGGTGCTGGGGACTGTGCCCTGCCATGTGTCACCACCATTGCAGAGCCCTCAGCAGAGGTTCTGGTCTTGCTCTGTGCACAAACTGCTGTGTCCATCGGCTGCTTCTGTTCACTGTGTTTGTGGTGCACACCAGCAAAAAAGTGGCTTGCAGTTGAATTAGCCATGTGAATGCTGACATGTATTTAACACTTCCTATTGTGCTGTCTTCTTTCTAGGTCCCAATATGTCATCACCAAAGTGTTACTAATCCCTTACATTGAACATTATTTTTTGAGTCTCAGTGCTGTATACTGGGCACCATAATGTGCCTCTTCAGTTGTTGGCGAAAATAAAGCATAGAGGGGGATAGCAGCCAAACAGAGGTTACAGACTAAATTATCAGCAAAGGAGATCAAGCATCCTAACCCTTAGCTCAGTGTCTGCATTACGCTTCACTTTTATTTGTTCCAGTTTAGTAACTGTTTGCTGTTACCAAGGAAATGAGAGACTCCTTGGGATCTAGCACGCCCACAGTGCATCCTTCCTATTGAAGAATAGAAAAAGGGAGCATGAGTATACTCCAGTGCATGTCAGAGATCCAAGAAAAAGCAAGCTATTGAAAAGAGAGAAAGTAAACAAGATTATCTGAATGAAATCAAGAAATGCCTTCATAGGAGGTTTCACTGTTTTGATAGTTTAGGGCTCTCCAGCCAACTCAGAGATTTATGCTGATTCTTTGGGCAAATAAATGTCAAATACTCACTGATGTCCTGGCAATGACACCCTGCAGAGGGCCTGCCGCAGACACTCTATTCACCATCCCTGTTATTATTGTCAGCAGGCACCACTGAGTCCCTCTGTACTGCGAGAATTGAGACGTCCTTGTGACACGGCTCCCAGTTAACATGATGGTGTACATTGGACAGGTTTTTTTGGCATTTTTGGTGCCTTTTTCAAGGATTCTGTGGCTCAGAGGTCCATGTCTTGAAATCCTTACTCACATTTTACTTGGGCAAACCTCCTACAGATTTTGAGAATGGAGACTCCAGAACTTAGTCCAGAAAAAGGAAGGGACAGGTCAAACTCCAGAATTCAGACAGACAAAACATCTTCCATGAGCCAATAGGCATGAGGCAGCATGAGTGGGGAAATATCAAGCAGGAACTGATCCCTGCAGGATGGACATTTCCCTCCCCCTTCCCATTTTGAGTAGTCGTTACAGGGATGCGCATGTGTTTGCAGACCTTGCTGCGAGTGAACCCAGTAGTGGGAGAATGAGCTGGGTGTGTGTTGGGCAGATAAGTTCCATCAGGAAGCTGGGTTGGGCTGGGGTGTTATAAAATATTTCTGAGACTGAAAGGTGTTACAGTGTGAGTTGCTTGGTTGGGGTAAGAGGTGTGCTTCTTGGGTCATTTAAACATACGTGGGAAAATCAGTGGGAACTGTGAGATAGTAGGACAGATAATCCAAGAGTTATTTTTTATTTATTTCTGAATTATGATTATCTGATTGTTTTAATCTCTTCTTTTATATGAACATCCATCTCCTGGGAAGAATTTCTGTGATTTCTCACACCGTGTGGTTGTAAGTATACAGGTAGCGTAAGGGAGGTGCGAGTACTTTTCTCCTATATTTAAAATTAAAAACTCAATCCAAGCAAAAAATCTTCCATCAACATGAAAGGCAACATCTTGTGATGGTCGTGGTGAGGAAGGAGGGACTGTCAAGATCTCTTTGGATTTCAGTACCTATCACATTAAATTTCAGGAGGCCAGCACTTCTCTCACGGTAGCAGATATGCCATCCAAGTTTTAGCCTTCTGCTTTGGGAAATGGACGCTGTGGTCCTGAAGCAGCTCTGGTTTTATCCAGAGGCTCGGTTTCCTTGACACTTTTCAGTCAGGGTCAAGCATAACGGTTGTGCTGATATTATTCAGGCTGTTAACTTTTGGCAGCAGGCAAGGATAGTGTGTTCATGCTGGTCTACTTAGATTTGACATCATCCTTGGGTAGAACTGGACAAAGTGAATTGTGGCATCTGTATATTCTGTCAAGCACAGAGCTGTATTTAATAAGATCCATCTAATTCAGAGAGACCTTTGCCACACCTCGTGCTCACTAAACACACAGCTCAGTGGCACAGTGCCGTTACTGTGCAGTTGTCAGCATTGCTTCAGTTGGAAGCAATGAATAGGAGCAATCACCATGGACATTTTTTCCCCTTTTCTTGGCTGGAATATTGCAGTTTTCCCTCCCTGGGATAAAAAATGTATTTCAGTTTTCCATAACTTTTTGTGCTGCAGATAGGAAGCTTGTACTGCTCTACTGAAGAATACAGCTGGGTTTTTGTTTACACAGGGGAGCTTTTCATGTATATCAGACTAGTATTTTATAAACAGAGATAGCTTCTACCCACTCTGGGTGCCATCAACACAGCATGTTTTACTTTGTAAATGTTCTACAGGACTCTCGTTCTTTCTTGAAACCACACATTTACCTTTCCACCTCAGAGCTTGAAACAACTTTCTGGTTATTTCCTGAATGGTGGATGACAGGAGGAGAATTTAAGAAGGGAAAGTCTGGTCGTGTTGGATGTTGTTTTCATAATAGACCAACAGAAATTAAAAATACAGACCTTTGGGATGTGTTGCAATTTACTGAAAAATGCAATCTACTCTTTGAGGATGCTTATGAATAGTGAAGCAAGTGCGTCTGTTGTAGTATGAGAATACCTCTAATTGTTTCCCCTTGATTTTGTGTTATGCACCTAGATCTAAGGGCAGGGGAGAGTGTGTTGTATCCACGGCAAATAAATCAGTGCGATTAACTGCTGATACACGCAACTGACCTTAAGAGCTAATACATGGCTGCTTCTAATATCAGGAATCTAGTTTAGAACAGGCAGTACAGGGATCTGGCCCTGGATCAATGAAGGAAATGTCTTGAACAAATTGGGACCACAGAGGTCAGTCTTCTGAAAAACATAATTAAATTGGGCCTGCACTGAAAGACTCACACATCAAAGAACTGCAGTGATCAAATGATTAGGGGATGAAGGAAGGGGGGGCAGCAGAAACGGAGAAAGGAACAGCAAAGTGTGTATGAGACAGAAGCTTTAGAGATGGTTTGAGAAGCAGAGAGTGTTTAGAGGCATAAAAAAGGAAATATAGTCAAAGGCAGATTAAGTAAAAAAAACAAATACCAGGATGTGTTGGCACACACTAGAAAGCAAAGAGCATGTAAGGAAATGAGGAACAATAAAGCATGCAGAAAGACAATATTAGGAATGCAACGAGAAACTCCTTGGGTAATGGAGCCTGTTGTTTGCAATATAAATTTAAATGCAGCGTATAGCAGCTGGCCACTCTTATCTGATAAGACCGTCATTCCGTGAGTAGGTGGTGAGCAGAAACTGCAAAGTGAAGCAGAATATATATTTGAAATATTTGGGGCTTATATGTTTTATTTTATCGCATGTTTTCCTTTCATTTTAATTTTAAGAGGCTTGTTCTTTTTTGCTGACTTAGTGCCAGTGAAAGGTGCTGTATGGAGAGTCCTGGGGATTGAAGGCGTTTGTTTCTTCATAAATAAACATAGCAAGTGTAGCAGAAAAGCAGTGATCCTCATCTTGCCTTCCACTCACCTTCCTCTAGCCTCACCTGGAAGACTTTCCATCTTTCCCGGGACAAGGTCTCTGCAGGCCAGTCAGTGTTTGACAGGAAAATAGCAGTAACTTCTATGGCTTCATGTTCGAAACCTTCAGCCTCATCTGCATGACTAAAATGTCATGATACGCTTGTACTATTGTTATTTATAAAGTAATAGCCTAGGGGTACTTTTTGTTTACCTTCCATTTGCTTTCATGGTGATGTTTCCCTGTATACTCATTTGCACTAGTGAAGTTTTCTCCATAGCCAGGAGAGTTGGAAAATACTCCACTATATATGAGCTTACTACTGGTGAAAGCTAAGTCTCTGAGCTACGATTAAGTCTTTGAAGTAGAAGAATGTGAGATGTCAGGAAAGCAGGCAAAACTTCTTTCAGGGGCTTCTGTGCTGCAGGTACTCAGGGCAGCAGCTGGGGCACCTGGGACTAGAGTCACTTCAGCTGTGCACAGACATCCACCGCCTCTGACTTCTGTTGACTGCCAGCCTTGGGATGATAATGAACCAGTGACTGAGCAAGAGAAAGAGCTGCAAAAGCTGTCTCTGATCTGCAATCTCCCTTTCTGTGCCATGACAACAGACTTCCCCATAAACTGTCTTTACACACACGCACAGTCTCCAGGTTCCTTGCAAACAACTGATTAGTAGAACTCAATAAGTATATTTATCTTTATCTTACAGGGGAGAAAGAAAAGTTAAGTGAAACTCATGCAAGGCTACATCTCAAGACAGTGGTAAAGTAATCCAGGAGTTATCATTAAGACCAGATTTCTTCCCCAGAGATGCAGGCTCACAGTCTCTCTTTTCAATGTAATTACGCAAACACTACCCACGACACTAGATTTGTATTAACAAATTGTACAGTGACATGTCTTATGTGTGGAAACATCACTGTGCAAAGAGAAGGTATGAGAGTTGACAGAGCTGGGTTTTCCAGGAGGGACTTGGTGAGTAAACACTGGGCAAGATATTTGAGCCAGATTGTGCCTCTTCTTACTCACCTGTAAAAATGAGGTACTAGTAGTAGTCTCTTTGGTAAAGTGCATTAAGAACCTGATACGAAAGAACAGGTATTACTACCAAAAGTCCACGCCTCCTTTCTCTTTTCTGTCCAGTGATACAGCAGTTTGGAAATATATAACTGTATAACCAGATGTGTCATCACTTTAAAAACCCAATATTCACACAGTAGAAATTAAGGGAGTGTTCAGTTCTCCAGAGAAAGAGTGAATTATCCTCCTGCAAGGGAATCGGAAATTGAGAGTGACTAGGAAGAGATTTAACTGACAAATCGATTTTTGTCCAAACTAAGTGAAAAACAAGAAATTATAGTAAAAAGTTTATCAGGCTGAAGAAAGAGCCCAGAGGCTGTGGACACCACGTGTTATGTCATGCAACGGCATAGCAGGGGTCACACGTTTCCTTCTCAGACCTCTGCTGATTTCTTACCAAACCATAAGCCAACCACAATGACAAACCACTGGGGTTTTATTCCCTGTAACAGGGGACCTCTGCTACTGAATGCCCATGCTAACATGCTTAGGAATCCTAATCTGGGACATTCAGCAAAAGTTTGTTGTTTTTTTTTTTAGTGTGGACTTCAGTTTGCCTTGCCCATGTTTCATAGCATCTCCAAATATTTGCATGTGACTTTCTGTGCCCAATTAAATTTATGAGAAACATCAGAAAAAGATCTTTTTTGTATGTATGCCTTGTTTTTCCTACCAGTGCCTCTCTGAGTGTAGGTTGCAGTACATGAAAGGAAAACTGCAGTCAGTACTGCAAATGAAGAATACTACCTAAGGGATATTGGACAGAGTTTGTCTCTAGGGCTAAATGAAGGGTCAATAAAGAAAAAAAGGTAACAAACCCAGACAAAGAAGAAAATCCCAATTTTAATTATCCCCCTTTTCCTTTGATGTGAAAGGAAATAAGAATATATAAAGGCTTTTATAAGAATTAGGGTAAGCTAGGGATGAAGAGCTACCTGAGGAGTTGCAGATATGGCTCAGAGCCGAGGGGAATTTGGATTCAGATGATTAAAACAGGCCTTCAGTTGTATTTTCAGAAAGCAATAGGGTCTGTTGATGGACATTTATGTTTTAGACCATAGGCAATATCTCTGAGAGAGCTGTTCCTTAGTGCCTGTGCAGCTTCCCTATGTGTTCAAAATGAGTAAGAGATGGAATAACTGGTAACTTCTCTATTGTGCTGATAAAGCAAAATGCAGGATTGCTGTAAAGAACCTGATAAATAAATGAACTGGATGGCTAAAAATAGCAAAGGGGCTCAGTTTAGCTGACTCATGAGATTGTAGATGAAATCTGATGGAGACTGGCACACAGCATTAAAATAGGAGGCAAAGGTAAATGTTGGGGGACATTAAATGAACAAAGAAAGATGCATGGACCTGCAAATGGTCTCAGGGGAAAAAAAAAACAAACCAACCCAAGCCATTTCTAATTAGTGCTGTTGAAAATGCTGTTCTGCATTTCCTGTGTCCCTCTCATTGGGAAATCACCATCCTCCACAGATGTGGCTGCACTGGAAAGCTCTAAGAAACAGGCCAAATAGAGCTGTTCTTGATGCAACACATCCCCATGCCTGAGGAACGGGTTATTTCTTGCCCTGGGCAGGAGCCACCGGATAACTGCTCAGCTGCTTCAGGGCTTCTCTTACTCCCCACCTGCAGCTTCTTGTCAGTTGACTCAGGCAATTCAGGGACAGTGTCTTGCCGCTGAAGAAAAGCGACATTGCATGAACCTGAGGTAAATACAGATGCACATGCATGTCTCAAGTGGTGTTACCTAAGTCTGTCTGTTTACCAAACAACTACACTTGGATTTTCTAAATGGCCTCTTCCTCGTCAGTTTGTTTTTGTATGCTTACAAGTTACTGCCCGAATGTTTAAATTTTGTGCATATTCAAAAACCATGCAGGTAGCTAAGCAGGTTTTTTTGTCCCAGCAAATCAGGCAGTTAAAGCCTGTGCTTTCCAGTCAGTGAATGTAGAATAATGAAAGTGCAGCTATTGTCACAGGTAGAATCACACTTGTCAACAAAATCTGGCTATGATTATTAAGGTTATAATGTGTCACTCAAAAGTTCTGACTAGAGCTAGATAATTTTTTCTATTTGGCCAGTTTTATCCACTGATATGTATCAGTCCATGTTGACAAAACCTATTTGTGAGATTGTTCAGGTTTCATGAGACCACTTTAAGAAAGGTATTAATGAAGCATCCAAAATATTTGTTTCTAGTATTTCTGAGATGTAACATGTTCATTTTGAAATGATGTGTTTTATGTAGGTATTTGCCTAAAGTAGCATGGTTTTTAATGAATGAGTAAATCAAATTGAATTCACACTACAGGACTGAATTAATATAGTTACCACAATCAGCATTCAGGAATTAAAAATTGAGCCATAAGCTTCAGGACACATACAAATGAAACTGACTTTGGCATTGAAGGTAAACATCATTCTAGCGTAAAAAATTCCATCTTCTGCAGCACAAGAGATTTAAGCTAATTGCTAAGTGGAATTTTAAGCCCATGTTTCTTTTGTTCTGTTCTCTGTGTGTGCATGAAGGCTTTTCAGTCCAAGCTTCAAGAGGCATGATGCCAGATCAGACAAGGTCTAGAGATTAGTTAAAATGAAGTAGTGGCACCTGTACCCTTTGGGTGGAAACTTTCTTATTTTGTTATTAGATCACTAAATAATACTCAGATTTGCACAGTGGGTTTGCAGAAACAGCAGGCCCCACTATAACAGCAGTGTAGCTATTTTCACAGGACAGTGTTACTGTCTAGTGGCAGTTTTTTAAAAAGCATCTCAGGAACATGGACCTTCAAGTCCCATTGATGTGAACTGGAATGCAGCATCCAGGTTTCCTGAATAGTGTTCCAGGTCTGCATCCTCATCAGCATTTACATCCCTGTTCTGTCTGGAATACAGTTTTCTGTGGAAACCAGTAAGAAGTCTGGCTTCCAAAGGATGTATGTCCCTGACTGACTTACTCCTGAATTATATTAGGACTGCAGAGGGAGCTTGCTGCTTATTAGTCACTGGAGAACCTGTCAGCTCAGACCACCTTAACAGCAGTCTAAAAAGGCTGAACTCAGGTTAAAGCCTTTTCAGCAGCCAGAATATTAAAAATGTTTCTCTTCCATGTGGATTCTCTGATGCCCAACAAGAGGTGGACTCACGATGCATTATTTCCTTTGCAGAAGTCTAATAAAGCTAATGAAGTGTCTCTGCTTTCACGAAACTTACTCTATATTCTTGAAATGTGTGAGTAGTAAATATTTCTGAGGCTTCTGCACTTCAGATTTTATCTGAAGTGATGAAAATGTCCCAAATGTATTGTGGGGAAGTGCCAGACAGGCAGATGCTCAGAAGTACACAGAATGTGTTCACTAAGTTTTATTTTCTCATGAAATGAATCTCAAAAGCTTGACTAATTTTGCACATTTCTTAAAACCAAATGGCTTATAATGATGTCATCATTTCAGCAAAGTGCTAGTACAAGTGAGGTGGGATCTGACAGACTTACAGCTGGTTTCCTCCTGACTTAAGATCTCTTGCTGCATTTCCTAGGAACTAGGATGTAAGCACAGCCTAGGATGTAAGTGCTCTGGGGTCACTAAGGCTATTAGACACACATACTGTGTCCAGCAGCCAGGGGTCCATATCTTTGGCAGAGAAGCTACAAATATATATTGTTTCTCCTGGATCAAAACCACTGTGAAAAATGAAAATCCTCATGTACACACATATGTGAGCACACACACTTTTCCATTAGTGCTCAAAATGAAAGATGTCTTCAAATGAAGATATTCAACAGTCCCGGTCCCAATACGGACCCCTGCGGGACGCCACTCGTCACCAATCTCCATTGG
>NW_008825571.1:40084-88993 GCF_000699105.1 Pygoscelis adeliae | reverse complement strand
GGCTGGGGGATGAAGGGATTGAGAGCAGCCCTGCCGAGAAGGACTTGGGGGTGCTGGGGGATGAAAAGCTGGACATGAGCCAGCAATGTGCACTCACAGCCCAGAAGGCCAATCGTACCCTGGGCTGCATCCAAAGAAGTGTGGTCAGCAGGTGGAGGGAGGGGATTCTGCTCCTCTGCTCTGCTCTGGTGAGACCCCACCTGGAGTCCTGTGTCCAGCTCTGGAGCCCTCAGCATAAGAAAGACACGGACCTGTCGGAGAGGGTCCAGATGAGGGCCATGAGAATGGTCAGAGGGCTGTAATACCTCTCCTATGAAGAAAGGCTGAGAGAGTTGGGGTTGTTGAGCCTAGAGAAGAGAAGGCTTCGGGGAGACCTTATTGCAGCCTATCAGTACTTAAAGGGGGCTTATAAAAAAGATGGCAGCAAACGTTTTAGCAGGGCCTGTTGCGACAGGATGAGGGGGAATGGCTTTAAACTAAAGGGGGGTAGATTGAGACTAGATATAAGGAAGGAATTCTTTACGCTGAGGGTGGTGAAGCACTGGAAGAGGTTGCCCAGAGAGGTGGTGGATGTCCCATCCCTGGAAACATTCAAGGTCAGGTTGGCCGGGGCTCTGAGCAACCTGATCTAGTTGAAGATGTCCCTGCCCACGGCAGGGGGTTTGGATTAGATGACCTTTAGAAGTCCCTTCCAACCCAAATTATTCTATGATTCTATGATTCTAGGATAAAATGCCCTTTCCAGGTGATGTCTATATACTCCAAGAAAATGGCTCCATGAAGGGAATTTGTACCATGTATTTCAAGAGCTCCCCTAAGCAGCACTTACTAGTAGTTTAACTATGTGAAACAGAAACAAGGTGCTGATATTTTTGACTGACTCTGAAATTTGTCTGATAAGATTTTGGGTTACTATTTTCTTTCAAGTATTACAGATGTTAAACCTTCATAGAAGTGTCCAAGGTTCTTTTTTTGGCCTAAGTAACCTGAAATGTGAAGAGATGACTAATTGCAAGGGTTAACTGTGCTGGAACATTAGCACATGGATTTGTTCTCATTCATTTGAAATGAGATGCCTTAGTAAACTAAGAGACATGAGAGGATGAAAACATTTATCTGCATTAAAGCTGTGAGGTTCCTGTGCCAGACACCATCAGTGTTATAGCCCTGTACTTCAGCAGAAAAGCTGCTGTGAGGTCAGAGCTTCCCCTACCAAAATCCCACAGTGAATAGAGGTTTGCGGTGTGTAAGGTAATGTATGTTTCACCACGCTCATAGCCTGGTGATGCAAGGATGCTCAGGTTGTAAGTGAATTACATCTGACCTAGCTCTGCACCTGACTAGCTACACTGATAATTTGGGCTTTTGATAAATGCATTGCTTCAGTCTTGGGAATGGTAAAGGAATTGGATAAAGTTAGTACTTAAAAAAGAAATAAAATGACTAGCGTCAGGGAAAGATCAGGAAAGAATAATGAAAAATACAGAAAAGCTTCCCAAAAATGCACATTAATAGACACCAGTTTTGCCAATGAAAGACTGAAAGAGACCAATATCTTCTTGTGTGAGATAGCCCTGCCTAAGAAAATATTGGGTTATTTCCTTGGGGATCTGTTGGATGGATTAAATCAGTCTTCACAGAGTAAGCCCTCTTGAAAATTGCCTTTTATGGATTATCCTTACCTCTGTTCTGGATCCAGTTACAATCAGTTCTTTAAAGACTGCAACCATAAGAGAAATGTTCTTACATTTAAGACCATCCTATAGTCAATTTCATTTGGAGGCATACACCTCTTCAGCATAGCTCTTCCTAAATATTACCAAACTAGGGCTGCTTCCAGTGCTGGGGAGCACAGAGCAGGTAGGACGGACCCCCATGTTTCAATGTATGTAGTACTGAGCACAGATTCAGATGCTGAGACATTTACATTCCTTACTGCCATAGTCAACCCTTGGTGAGGTAGACATAAACTACCTGCATGGCTCAGGGAGTACACAAGACCTACCTCTCCCACACAGTTTTTGTCAATGCAAGGGATTAAGGAGTAATTTTTGTCCTGACAGTGTCCCATCCCCTTTTGCATATTGTAAATTAAACTGCTTCAGAGAATATGCATGAAAGTTCACCCATCGCTGCAGTCCTTCAAGCTTTGTAGCTGGGGGGTGGATTTCCTAGTCACAGAAGTTCACTGAAAACAGAGATAAGAGAAGGTTAAGAAAAAGGAAAAGTGCAGCTCCCAGAAAAGAAAATGCAATTCCTCCACAGCACCTACAAAGCTGAAGAAAAGTATGTGCACTCACCCATGCAGTCCCTGGAAGTTGGGTCCCAGGGCACTTGAAGACAGTAGAATCAGAGCCACTATCCATCCACCTCTGCATTTTTTTGTCTTATTTTCCCAGCCTGTATGCTGCAGCTATAGCTTATTTGCCTGACAGTTACCCTTTACTTGGTGCTGTGGTATGCAAAGGTTATTGGAATTTATATGCAAAGCTCAATGAATATAGAATTAAAAAATGCCTCAGAGACATTCCTGAAATGAGATGCCAAATCTCAGAAGTTGTATCTTTATGAGGAAAATTTGAATACCAACCACCAAGGTTTATGACTCTTGCACATATTAATTCATACCAATCCATGTTATAAGAGGACTAAAGGGGCTATTTTTCATCTTGGGCTGAGACAGGAACTCTGCCAGATTTACTGACTTGCTGTGAGAAATCTACTTTATCTGGCTGATAGATACCTTTAAAATGTAAATCAGAATGGTGAGCTTATCACAAGGCTACCATTAGTAGCCCATAAAATGCTTGGTGTTGCAGGTCACAAGAGATTTGGGAACGAGGTCAGCAAAAACAGACCCTAAACTTGTCACTTCATTTTCTGTCTTATATGAAAGTTACCAGAACTGAAATCAAAACAATTTTTATTATACATCCTTCCCCTTGGCAACTAGCAATTACCATGACTTTGTGGGAGAGTCTAAATTTTAGAAGATACTATTATAACTGTGCAGACTCACGAATTCTTACCTCATCTGTGGCCCAGGTGCTTTGTTTGTCTGGAGAGAAAAAGGAAAACCAGCTTCCCTATGAAAACCCCAGATGTTCTCCTTAAGGAGCCCTGCCCACCTCTGTTCTCTCTAATGTCCTATAGGTAGCCCTTTGGGTTTGTACCATATTTGCTGTGTCATGAACTGGTTACTTCAGGACTACCTTGTAGAGAAACCCAAGGCTCAGAAGCTTGAAATACCAATGCTGGCAACAGATCACAAAGGTTAGAAATTTCCTCTGCAGACAACCAATATTTACATTAATACTTTCAAATGCATTCAATAACTGGAATGGCAGCAGCCATGATATTTCCATCCTAGCACGGTTGTTACTGATTTGTCCTCCTGCTGGTAAAAGCACATATTGCGCTCGCTGTGTCTTTTTCATGCACACATGCAAGCACACACAGGCAGATGATGCACTTTCAAGCCATCCACAGATGGTTTCCCCATCAGGATTTACTTTGCCATTTAGATCTCCTGCTTCACAGCCTCCTTTTGGTGTTGCAGTCCCTATTTTCTGTAATTAACTTCTGTTCCTCCCCCCATTTTTTTTTTACAAACGCTTTTCATTCTGATGCTTAGAGTCAACCATCTCCCCAAAGCACTGTGATATTTAACAGCATCCGGAAAAAATGTGGTTAGAGAATTGGGACACTTAAAGGAGACACTGCTCTCGTAAGTGTGCATTCACGTTTTTGAATAGATATTCAGAGGGTGGGAATATAGATGAGGGAGAAGCTATGAAGGGACTTATTACTAATTAACTGTATCTATTTCTCCCCCTTTTAAACTGCTTTTTGTTTATCATTTCAGCTGGTAGGGTAATGCACTAAATTAAAGCTGCAGAACACAATTATAATTAAGATTCAAAAAGCCAATTGCCTGTTAGTAAACTACCAATTGATAATAATGTAAGGGATATTTATAGCTCTTTGCTAAGTATGCCGCAGATTTGCATCAATAACGTACTTTCTAATCTCCAAACATTTTATTCAGGAGCCTTTTATTTACTATTGAAGGTAAGATTACTCTTCTCAAGCCATCCTTTCTAAAAGTATCTTGCTTTCATCTTGTTTGCAGAGTTCAGCAAACGCAGATGCTTCAATCCTTTCCTCTCCTATGAAATAGTAATAATGGTATATAATTACTAACATCACATCATGCAGAAAACCTTGCCATAAAGAACATACTATACATAGTTCAGCACTCATAACATCTTGCATTTCTACAGCTCCTTCCTTCTGAGTCGTCTCACATATTCTATAGAGGGGAAACCAAACCACCTTACACAGGAGAAGAATCATCCACCTTTAAGCAGAGCCCCAAACATGGGGCCCTTGTTTTCATTCCTTTCGCAGGGAGGTGGAGCAAGACCTGTTTAAAGAGTTAAAAAAAAAAAAAATTACTGAAGCGGTAAATTTTGTTTTGTGTTTGGTGTATGTTACTGGGGGATTAATAACTAACCTTTAAGATTTCTTTTAATTATTATAAAACATCTGTGCAACTGTCATTTCAGCTGTGTGATGAAGTGTAAATAATTGCAATGTGACTTTTTTGTGAAATATGTTTCTTGCATCATATGTTTGCTAAAGTTTGAGTGGCCTCGTAGTACTAATTATTGGAGTCATTATGAGACACTGTGTATTATCCCATCATGTGTACAGCTGTAAGAGAACCAGTTTAGGCACAGGTGACTGTCTGTCATCCACTGCGTAGGCACTGGAGGGTCAACTGATGAAGCGTGAGGGTGTCTCATCTCTTATTGTGCCATGACTGCTCTTGAAACGCAGGTGCCAAAACCTGCTAAGCATATGAGCACCTGCGTGATTGAGAAGGGATATGGTGTATACCAAGGACCGAGGACAATGATGCAAAGTTACATGGTGGAGTGATGTAGGTTAAATTGAGGCAAAATGGCCACATTGGAAATTATAGCCTGAACTGTGCCTGTAGCTACTGCCACAAGTGAGGGGTTTGGAGACTAGGGCACACCATCTTGGAGAAAAAGCCTGGGATATCCCTCACAAAAATAAAGCTCTTTGTCAACCTGCCCCTTTCCTCAAAGGGACAATGAGTGTTAGAAATGAATGATCTGCCCATTCCTTGACCCTCCTTGATAGAAGGGTCTGGGCAAGGGAGAAACAGAAAGAAAACAATTTTTACCTGTATCCTGCACATGTGGGAAGAAGGTCAGCAAACCTATGTAAGAATATATTCCCAAACCTGAAGCAGAGTTGCTACTTTTCCCAGCCACAATTTGCCCTTTGAGTCAGCCTGTAAAAACATTTTGTTTATTCTTCAAAGACACACACCTTACAGCTCAAGCTGGAAAAGCATGTGAGAGCTGAAAAAAAAAAGGGAGATAATGGTGCAAAGAGAAATAGGCAGGATGCAAGGGAGGATCATGGACACAGATGAGAACCCCACTGTCACTACAACAGAAAGGATTGTAGCATGTGAGCATGGGGGCATCAGGAAGCTTACCAGGAACCTAAGGTAGCACAGGGTTCCCCTGCATCTCTTCTCTTTGGGGCTAGATGAAGTTATCCTTCCCATAGGTTGACTGAGTGCAGGGTGAATCCAGGTGATGATTATGCAAGCAATTTCTGCTTCTTATGCTGCTTATCATGAATTCTGTTATGGGTGGGCAAGTGAACTGAGTCGCCCCAGGACTGGCCAGATAATTACACGGTCATTACTAACCACGTTACTGAAGGGTAAATATGCAGTTATTTTTATCCATAAAATCAGCTCTTTCAACCCTAAGACTAATTCCACATTATTATGCAGCAGTATGTAAGTACTATAAGACAGCTTCTACCTTCAAAGAAGGAGGCACTATTCAAAATGGAATCTTTCAGGGTTTTAAGTAAGCCATGCAATCTGACGGCAGGATTTGTCCTCTACTACCTACCCAATAAAAATTGTAAAACCGTAATGAGAAAATTGGTAGTCACAAGACCCTATTACCAGGCATAAGCTCTAACAATTCCTATCCCATTCAGATTTAGAATGAAAACCACTTTTTTTTCAGAAAGAAATGCATTATGTGGGGAAACGTTGCTATAACACGTAACGTTCCCATCCTAGAATGTTGATCACTTTAGGTGTGACTCCTGAGAGGAGTCAGGAGAACTTCGCAGAAACTCCTGCGAAGTTTCTCTGGAGGTAGATGTTAGGTAAAACGTAAGAGGAAAGTAGCTGTATCATAACTGCTGATGTTCCTTGTAACTCTTTTCATTTCTTGCAGGTACTGTTGCGTGATTTACCATGGAAAAATTGCTCTGCAGCATCCTGGTGTTTGGAATGGCTGTCATGGTCAATGCTTGTCCCAAATATTGTGTCTGTCAGAACCTGTCTGAGTCACTGGGGACTTTGTGTCCCTCCAAGGGTCTCCTATTTGTACCACTAGACATAGATCGAAGGACTGTTGAACTCCGACTTGGGGGCAACTTTATTATTAATATCAGCCGACAGGATTTTGCCAATATGTCTGGACTTGTTGACCTTACTTTGTCCAGAAACACCATCAGTTACATACAGCCCTACTCTTTCACTGACTTGGAGAGCCTTCGATCTTTACATCTGGACAGCAACAGGCTGCCTGACATTGGAGAGGATATTTTGAGAGGCTTAATTAACCTTCAGCATTTGATTTTAAACAACAACCAGCTAAGCAGCATCTCTGATGAAGCCTTTGAGGATTTTTTGCTGACATTGGAAGACTTAGACCTTTCCTACAATAACCTCCGAAGCATACCCTGGGAATCTATAAGGAAGATGATAAACTTGCACCAGCTCAGTTTGGATCATAATCTGATAGATTATATTACAGAGGGGACGTTTGCAGATCTTCAGAAATTGGCCAGATTGGATCTAACATCCAACAGACTCCAGAAGCTGCCCCCTGACCCTATATTTGCCAGATCTCAAGTAATTCCGTTAGCCGTTACCCCATTTTCTCCACCTTTGTCTCTCAGCTTTGGGGGCAACCCACTGCATTGCAACTGCGAGCTACTGTGGTTAAGGCGACTTGACAGAGATGACGATATGGAAACTTGTGCTTCTCCTCCCAGTCTAAAGGGAAGGTACTTCTGGTATGTACGGGAGGAAGAGTTTGTTTGTGAGCCTCCTCTTATTACACAACATACTCACAAGTTGCTGGTTTTAGAAGGGCAAACTGCCACACTGAAATGCAAAGCCATTGGGGATCCCACCCCCATCATTCACTGGGTGGCCCCCGATGACCGTCTCATTGGGAACTCTTCAAGGACAGCTGTCTATGACAATGGCACCTTAGATATACTTATCACCACCTCCAAGGATTACGGGACTTTCACATGCATAGCAGCCAACGCTGCAGGAGAATCCACCGCAACGATTGAGCTCTCAATTGTTCAGCTCCCCCATCTCAGCAACAGCACAGGCCGAACAGCCCCACCGAAATCCAGGCTCTCGGACATCACCAGCTCCAGCAAGTCTAATCGAGGGGAAACAAAAGGCCCACCAGAAAGGGCTGTCCTGGTGTCAGATGTGACCACTACCTCAGCTTTGGTCAAGTGGACTGTGAGCAAGTCGGCCCCTCGGGTAAAAATGTATCAGCTGCAGTATAATTGCTCGGATGATGAAGTCCTGATCTACAGGTAAATCCAATTGCTGTTTTGTCCTCTGATGGTGGCAGGGGGAGCAAAGCAGGATATGAAGTCCTTTACTCTTAGGTCATTGATTTGACTTTGAACTGAGGTAGCACTGCCACTACCACCAGTAGCATTAGTGGTGTCTGATAAACTTGCATTGTGTCTGTCAGTTTATCTGTTGGTCTATTCATCACTTTTCTGTCTAAGTCATACATTGCAAATCTCTGTAGTATTCATTCTCTAACAACAGCTGTTATCAATAAAATTTCCAATTTAGGAAAAAATAGTACCGCAGTTGGTAGCCTCCTTACTAGGCTTAACTAAGAAAGAAAAACTTGACAGGCTAGAAGTCAGAAGTTTCCCTTTCCACCTCCTGTAGGTGGGACTGAAACATACTACTGAGAGAGGAAGCAATGTGGGAGGAAGTTTGTGCTGTCTACCCATAACACAGACTCTAATTATTCTGCGATTCAAGATTCGAGGTTGTTAGCAAGAGATTTTTCACCTATATGCAAGAGCTCGTTTCTTACTTCATTAACATCTGTTTTACACAACTGTAATGGCTGACAGCTTTGGAGCATTTAATGTTTTGTACCATATTAAATGCAAGAAGAGACAGAGATAATTTCAAAAGCAAGCCCTGAATGTTCATTACGCTCCTCCAGTTTCACAACTCCTCCAACTTTTAATGATGTAAAAAAAGTTGCTCATGCAGTGATCCTAACCATGAAAAAGAAAGAAGCAATAAATTTTAGGGATTAAAAATGGGTAGGAAACTGCTTAACAGAACAGGAAAACAGTGTTACTGCTTTTTCCCCTCTATCTTGGAAGAATGATTTATGTAGTGTGTTCATGCTAATGATGAATACCTAGAAATCACCCTTTCCTGCCTTTTTATTGCAGAAGCAGCGGTATCAGATATCAGACGCATTGAGCTGAAGTCTGTCTTTGGATACATGTGAGCTACCAGCAGAAGTTAGAATCTCAGGGCAAAGTAGGAACAAACACATAAACTCGTATAGCTTTACAAGCATCCTGAAGCCAGTGAAGAAAAATTTGATCTGGTAGAGGAATAATGAGATTTGGGTTTCGACTATAATTTGAGAGCAATCTCTGGCCAAAACATAGTCAAAAGCCATTGATTTCCTCAGTAGGCTTGGGGTTACTGACTGCTGGCCTGCAAACTACTCTGTCCTTCTCCTACTGCCTGCAGTGAGAGCTGAGGCACCAGTCAAGTCATGGTACTCATCCTCTAAATACCAGAACAGTCCTTGCTATTTTCTTCTTTACCATAGTGTAGCTTTCTTTAACCTGAGAGAGTCAAAATGTGACATAGTAAATGCTCATGTGATGTTTTTCACTCACCCTTCTCCTACAATGAAATCTAATTTTAAAGTTGTTTTCAGAACTGAATGCTTAGTTGACATGGACAAAATTTTGTGCCGTAAATACTTTTATCTCAATCAGTTGTAGAACAGAAATAATAAAGTGATTTATTTAACTGTTCCAAACTTAGCCATTCTTTGCCAAAAGAAGAAATATTGACAAGCAAGTCCAAAGAACATTTTTTTTAAAAGAATATTTATTCAAATACCGAAAAAAAATCTGAGGAAATTCAGTCCTGTTCACTTCCATTCCTCAATTATAAAAATATTTTGAAATAATCAAATCAATAAACAGGTGCAAATTACTTGCCTTGCTCTGGCTAATGTACCATGGAACTGGTGTGTTGGCTTTGGGACTTGCAACTATGTGGAGTTAAGTAGAATGAAAGGATAAGATAAAACTAAGTAATGATAGAGTAATAGGAATAGAATGAAAGAAAGTATCCTATTGACAGTTTTTCCCAAGGCAAAGCTTTTGGCAAAAAAACTCAACAGTATTTAAGATCTTGAGCCCAGTGGAAGTCTGAAAAAATACTCTGAGGGATCTGTATAGTCATATGACACCGTATAGTGAATTTGGTCCAGTGAACAGGAACATCCCTGCAACCAGAAAGAGACATTACTGGAGGTTGTCAGGTGTTGGAAGTGATTGGATGTGTTGATTTGCTGAGGAGGAGGATGGCCAGGGTAAATAAAACAAATTATGCAGAAGCGAAGACATGCAATCTAGTAGCTGGAGGGGTGAGAATCAGGTGGCGTGGGCAGAAATGAGAGAAAGATGCCATCTTGCCAGCCCATTCTGGAGGAACAAGTGGCTGTCAAGGTGTCAGGCAACCTTAAATTCTTACCCTGTCCTCACTGCTGCCTCTCAGTGAGGTTTGGACCCTTTGTTGCTTTACTTGGTTGTGGCTCAGTTTTCCAGAAGCACAGTGAGGACAGTGCTATTTCCATAAATCTCCCATCGGGGCTTTTTGAGGGTTCATTGATGATGCATAGCTCTTTTCATTCACAGCTCTCAAAAGCACTTCACCAAAGAAAACAAATTTTATTTTTCTACATTTTGCACTGGGGAAAAATGATGCATAGGAAGATGAAGTGAACTGTCCAGCTTCTGAGAGTTAATCAGTGGCCCTCATAATATCAAAACCAGCTCTTATGACTTTCAGCCAGGGAACTACTCAGTCCCTTAGAGTTAATTAACTAAAGCTGTTTTGCTTTAATTGGTCAGATGCATGTCACTGCAGTAAGCGTGTAGAAAAACCTAAGGGAAAGGATTTCTACAGCACTCTGCTCTATAAAGTGCTGTGTATGCGCTAAATGGGATGAGATACTGCTTAGCTGCTAAAATGATGGGCACTTAATATACGTTAAGATACATTGGTATGCCAGGACTGAGGCACACTGGCTGTGCTCAGCTTGAAGGAATCCTGCCTCGCTAGTAAGAAATGTTGTATGCACAAAATACAAAAGGTTTCCTGCATTCTATGCTAAGAATTTTTCATGAACATTGTACTCATAGTGAAAGAGTGAAAGAAGTTGTTCTTCCCTCCCCGTTGATATGAACATCTCTCCTGACCATTACCGAGGACACTAATCCCATTCTTGCTTGCATCCCAGCTGTGGTCTTCCACTTGCAAGAGCTGCAGATGGTGCAAAGGGGACCGCAATGGGGTGCAGTGGTGCCATGAAAATTCAAAGGTGTGGGAGATAGTGGCAAGTGTTGTCTGTTGGGCCTCCTGATTTCACTGAGCTGAAATAGTATCAGAATCTGAAGTTTGGCTCTGGATACACCAGTGCCATTATAATGCAGGAGGAGCACTGTTTGTTTCCCCCATCTGACCTTCCCTTGTACTTGCTGTCTCAGGGCCATTGCTGAAGCTAGCAGCAGGTTTTTATCTCTTTCAGTGGATTCAGGATGCATGTTTCTGATACTGATCTAATGAGCACGGTCCTGGATCACCACTTTTCCACACGGCTTCCCAGAATGAGAAGGAGAAGCTGGAGGGAGGGAGGGATAGCTTGTGCAAATGTCTCAAAGAGACAGCTTGGTCAATGTCAACTTGCAAAGACAATGACTGCCCCTAACATTGGCACCAAATCAGTAACCTGAGGCTGCTCAGAGGTGACATGCTATATTACCTTTTCCACATCATTGGCAGAAGGGAATGTTCCTTCTTTAATGGAGCATGCACTTAACTCCTAGTGGTATCTCAGAGCTTCCTTTTTGTGCCTTGATCTGTGCTCATATTGAAAAAGATCCTACAACAGGGGCCTGTGCTGGAGTCCTGTGTCACACACAGATGAACACCCTTGCTTTACTGATCTATGTGTGCTCCCAATGAGCAATTTCTCTCTCTGACTTGTCCTTGCACTGTTTTTAGTAATCCTGCTGTCAAAATAATGATATTGTTTCACCTGGAACAGAACCAGGATTCCTCTCTTTCTAGGCAGTGAGAGGAAAGTTTGTTTTGCCTTTTTTTTTTTTTAATTTTATTTGCTTTTCTTGTTTTGTATTTTTCCCCTTTTCTGATTTATGTTGCTTATTCATTCTAACTTTTCTTTCCTCTTCACTCTCCTTAACTGTCCAATTTATCTTTGTGCCATTCAAACCCATGCTACCCTGGATGGAGAAAATGGAGATTGTTGCTAACATTATGAAGCCACATCATGGCCAGCAGGTGCCACAGAGAGAAGACAATAAATTGCTATCTGTATCTTCTGTTCATATACACAGGTTATGAGAGCAGGCCCTTTTAAAGTGGAAATTAAAATTTCTCTGAGAACTGCAAGAAATTTTTTAAACTATTGTCACATAATAAGGTCCCTTGGCTGGCACATGTAGCCATGGCTCATGCTGCTCAGATCCAGCAAACTGGATATACATGGGCACTGATGGGATGCACCCATGAGTGCTGAGGGATCTGGTTTGGTGTCAGGGCGAGGCCATTAACTTTGAATAATCATGGCACTTGGGAAAGATACCTGAGGACTGGAGGAAACCAAATATCACTCCTATCTTCAAAACAGACAAGAAAGAGGACCCACGGAACCCAGTCAGCCTCACCTCAATCCCTGGGAAGGTGATGGAGCAACTAATCCTGGGAACCATTTCCAGGAATGTGATGGACAAGAAGGTGATTGGGATTCATTAGCATGGATTCACAAAGTCATGCTTGACAAACCTGATAAACTTTTACGATGAAATAACTAGGTTGGTAGGCAAGGCAAAAGCAGTAGATACCTACCTTGACTTCACTAAGGCTTTCAACACTCTCTCTCTCATAAGATCCTTGTAGAGAAGCTGATGAAGTATGGGCTGGATCAGCAGTGAGGTGGATTTAAAACTAGCCAAATGGCTGAGCCAGGAGGGTTGTGATCAGTGGCATGAAGACTAGTTGGAGACCAGTAACTAGCAGTATACTGAAAGAATCAATACTGGTCCATAACCTATTTAACATCCAATCCTATTCAATAACTTCATTAATGACCTGTATGATGGGGCAGAGTGTACTCTCAGCAATTTTGCTGATGACACAAAACTGCTAGGAGTGGCTGATAGACCAGTGTCATGCTGTCATCCAGAGGTACCTCGACAGCCTGGAGAAATGGGCTGAGAGGAATCCCGTGATTCAGCAAAAGGAAATCCCAAGTCCTGCCCCTAAGGAGGAATAACCCCATGCACCAGATATGCTGGGGCCACCTGGCTAGAAAGCAGCTTTGCAGAAAAGGACCTGGGGGTCCTGGTGGACATGAGATTGAAAATGAGCCAGCAATGTGCCCGTGCCATAGAGAAGGCTAATGGTATCCTGGGCTGCATTAGGAGGAGAGTTGACAGAAGATTGAGGAAAGTGATCCTTCCCCTCTACTCAGCACTGGTGAGGCCACACCTGGAGTACTGTGTCCAATTCTGGCTCCTCAGTACAAGAGAGAGATGGGCGTACTGGAGAGAGTCCAGCAAAGAGCCACTAAGATGATCAAGGAACTGGAGCACCTCACATATGAGGAAAGGCTGGGAGACCTGTGACTGTTCAGCTTGGAGAAGGGAAAGCTCAGGGGGGAACTCACCAATGTGTACAAATATCTGAAGGGAGAGTGTAAGAAGACAGAGCCAGGCTTCTTTCAGTGGTGCCCAGTGCCAGGACAAGAGGCACTATCTGAAGGTGCACAGGAGGTTCCATGTGAGCATCAGGAAATACTTTTTTACTGTGATGGTAACTAAGCACTGGCACAGGTGGCCCAGAGAGGTGGTGGAGTCTCCATTCTTGGAGATATTCAAAAGCTATCTGGACATGGTCCTGGGCAACTGGGTTTAGGTGGCCCTGCTTGAGCAGGAGGGGTGGATGAAATGACATCCAGAGGTTCTTTATAACCTCAACCATTCTGTGATTCTGTAATCATGAATGCCACTCAGGTAGGCACTTCCTTTGACACTGTGAGCTGATCACTGAAGAAAAGATATTTGTAACTGTTCTTTTAGAAAAGTACAGTACAATTTGCAAAGGCTAGAGAGAAGTGATTTTGGGTATGCTTAGACAGTTATGCGGGTTTTAATGCAGCAGCTTTTCCATTCTTTCATCCTTTTCTGTAATAAATCACCCCTAAACACACACCAATGACAGTAAATGTGTATTGTACCCATCACTTTTAGCCAAGACCAGAAGTTTGTTACAAAATGCACAACTGAAAATCACTTCTTATTTGAAGGAAAATCATGCAGGAAGAGTGACCAATGTCGAACAGAGAAAGGGATGGAAGAAGACCAGAGGTCTGTAAAGCAATGTCCATCCTTAGACTCAGGATTAAAGGAGCAAACACTAGGAGCCCTGCTCTATCATAGAAATCCTACCTGCTCCTGGGAAAGCTAAGAGTACATTTTTCTCAGTCTAGACTCTCCTTTCAAAAGTGTTTTAGTCGTTTAAGAACATCAGACATGATCAGTGCAACTTAGGCACTAGCATACTTAATATATTTTGAATAAGGGATTGAACTGAAATATAAAAATCTGGAAAATAATATCTTTGGGCCTCAGTTTCCCATCTGTAATCTGGGGTGACAGCACTGCCTTGCCTCATAGGGATAAACACATTAGAAAACATTGTGGAACCAGGAGCCCACATAAGTGACTAGGGAGACTGTTGCTTTGAAGTCATTGTGTGGTCTGCAGCAACAGGGGTAGTCATGAATGATTAAGATGGAGCATTACATAACTGCAACACTTGAATTCAAGTAAGGCATCTGGGGACAGAGATTGTGCCTTTTTTATGTGTAGAGCACCCTACATGATGTGGGACCAAATCGCAGTTTTGGCCATCGGGTATTGGTGTAATATATAAATTCACCACTATTTCAAAAGATGAATAAATTTGCAAGTGTTTTGTTGAACTTCCCAGGTCGTACTGAGCCTGCTGGCTGTGTTTTGAATTAAAGCAATGATGCAGCCACTTAAAAATGTGCATCTGAAGTGCAACACTGCCATTGATTTATGAGAGATTTAGGTCTGTTTTATTTTGTCGTATTTCGTACTGAGCGATAAAAACAACTGTACAAATTAAGAATTACTGTAGCACTACAGTCTCCCTAGCTTATAAATTCAGCACTGGAAAAAAAAAGTATTTTATATATCTCTGAAAGCTTATTTTTTCCATATATATTTTATGTAGCAGGCAGTCTAAGCATTAAAATATGAATAAATGGTTCCACATCTCCAGCCTTTTTAAACAATGGTGCCATGGATTTGATTACTTAAACAATATAATAATGATTTACATTTACACAGCTCCTTTTACTGCAAGTGCTTTACAGACTGGCTGAACAGAGATCACTCCGCCAACCACTGCTATGCTGTCACCTCTCAGTTAAATATTAGCTGCAGTTTGGCAGTCAGGTAATAGTGCAGCTCCATTTTATGAGCAAAAAATAATTTCAACATTTGCACTTATGGCTACTTTAACGTAGGTAGGAAGTAATTAACTGAGTTTGAATTTCCTACAGCACAGTGGGATAAATATACCCATGCTCTCTTCTAGTCAATTGCATGTCCGTAAGAAAATGCTTTATGACTAAGGTGCTGCAAACTTCAGAAATATATTAGTTATATAAGGTTGTTCTCTCCAACTCTGTGGCAGTGCCACACTGAACGCCAGGTCATGCATCATCTAGATTGCTAATGCTTCTTGCAACGAAAGAGTATTGTGTGGAGGTCTACCAGCTAAAGACTGAAAACAGAGGAAGCCCTGCCCTGTTGCTGTTAGGGCAAATAATCTCAACATCCTGATGCTGTAGTAAAGCGTGATTACGTTATCTTCTCTCTGAGGAAAGTTAGAAATAAATAGTTCTGGTAATTTTAGAAAAGGCAGAGTATTAATTTATTCTGAAAGGCACGAACATCTATCCTTACTCGTGATTTGGACAGTGGGTTCATACAGATGAAGACTTATGGGTAAATGCTTGCCACTCTACTACCCCTTTTTCAGTTCCACCCTTATCTCCAACCTGGCTAGGCACTGACCTTCTTCCATGGCTCACAGCTGGCGCAAAAACCCCTCCTCACCCTCAACACATGAGCTGAAATATTCCGGTTGCATTGTATCCAGGATACAAACCTTGATTTGGTCAAAGAATTTAGATATGTAAACACTGAATAAAACAATGACTGGGAGGAAGGACATCACATTAAGTCATTAATCATCATGTATTAATCATTTGTATTTGACAGGTTAAGACAGAAATTGTATAAAAATAAAAATGTGAAGTCACAGTCCCAAGGGGAAGAAAAATTTATATAAGCAGAGCATGGGAAAGTTTGACATGGACATTTGGTACTTCAGGCCATTTGAGAGGGGTTTGCAGCAGTAGCGTTGACTTCTAGAGGACCCTCAGCAAGTGCAAGCTTGCTGAAAGGCATCAGACATAATGAAGAAGATGCTTCACAGAAGCATGTATTCTGGGACTGTGGGGATTTATTCACTTCTGCTGAAACAATTTTCATCTAGACTTTTTATTTTGTCCCTCTTAATGGGAGAAGCACAGGGACAAAGGGCATTTTAGGGTTATTTTTTGTTTGTTTGCTTGTGGGTTTTTTTTTTCTTCTTTTTTTCCCCTTTGCAATATGAGAAATCTTTGAAAAATAAGAAAGAAAATGTGGTGAAAATGACAAAAATTACATGTATTGCCAGATAATGAAGTGGAAAATAGAAATATAAATTATGAAATAAATATAAATATAATAAAAATAAACAAGAAAGAAAGGAAAATAGAGGTACATCTTAGTATTGTCACTAAAGTTGTCCTAGATTATTGTGACAAACTGTCATCCACCTGAGGCTTATACAGACACTGATGAGAAATCCATTGGTCACAGCCAGTCCAGTTCATCATGAGCAGAGGCAGACCATGCAATCACTACCCGGACCAATATTTTTTTGCTTGATAATGGCCACATCTCTACAGGAGGTATGTCCTTTTATGTGAGTATGTGAGAAGTATGTGAGGGCGTGTGAGAGGGCATTTGCATTACTGCTGCCCAAGCCACAGTGCCCCAGCAGAGCAGAGAAGGGCAGGACAGCACCTCTCTCTGGCTTGGAGGCATTCCCATTTCCTCCAAAGTTTAACAACTGTCAAATAACATTTAGTGAGGTATGTGGAGAGGCTGTATGCTACAGCTCTACCCCCAAGCTCTGCATCAGAAGCTGAATACAAAGGCAAAGAGTCTGATTCTCATCTCAGCCCCTGTTGTGCTGCTGGGATGTAACCCCACCACAGCCAACGGTGTTGCACAGGGCAGAAAGGAAACCAGAATCGATTTTCAGCATAAGACAACAGTACTCCCATTTTATCTGTGCTGCTAATTGTCTATTTAGCTCATCCAAGGCTCAGCATTTTTACTTGAGGGGTATTCAGGATGAGCTAATGCTTGCCCATAACATCTGCCACATCCTCTCTCTCAGCTGCTCTGAACCCAAATGCCAGGAGCTGTCCCCACCCGTCATTGCAATAACGAGCTACACATCTGATGCCAAAATGAACTATTGAAATAAGATTTTGATTAAGCTTCAGGTGAGTCAACAATTTGATGTCTAAATGAAAAGTTTTAACATACTCAGATTCATACCGTTCCTGAATATTAAGAAGCCAGCACACAGCTGCACAGTTACAACTATATTTCCTATTTCAAATCCAGGGCAGATTTATAGCAGTTCATGTGCTGCTCTGTGCAAAAAAACCTGTTGCCACTTGCTGACTGCTTAACAGTAACAACCTCCCATGTCATTCGTAGTCATGCAAAGTAATAATAGCACTGATAGTTACAAATATTAACTGATCAAATGCTTGACTGAAGGCTTGACTCAAAGCCCTCAGAAATGAGTAGCCACCACTGACTCTGATGGGCTTTGGTTCAGCCTGAAAATCTTGCATTTTAGGGTTTACCATTATTTTCTAGAGAGGCAGATGGAGGAATAAGAAAGTTAAATAGTTTGCTCAAGGTAATTTGGTAAGCCAGTGGAAGAAACAACATGCCTACAGAATCAGAGCTGGGAGTAGTACTGATTTAGCTTTCAGTGTGTTCCTAATAAAGTCCTTCCTCATATTTCAAATCTGAAAATTTCCCCTTATAATGTCATGATTTGTGGAGAAAATACAGCATTCTTGGTGTTGTTACTCTTGTTAAATATAGGTTATAAATCTGTTTGACTTGGGAAATGCACCTTCAATAGTATCAAACTCGGATCAGGGCTTCGGTGTAAGCATGTACCTATACAACAGAGCTGTGTCATCTCCTTAAAGGAATAATGAAAACAATAAGGCTTGATTTCCTCCATAGTTTCTATATGTAATACACATTTAAGCACCCAAGATGCTCCACTTGATGTCCGAGTTTTCACTTCTTCAGGTGGTGCCTGCAGCAGGTTCCCAATACTCCTTGTCTCTCCAGTGCTGATCCGTTGAGTTCCAGATGGTGTCAGAGATCCGCTCTAATCCCTCCCTTATTTTGGGTCACAGCTACTGGCACCTGGGTCCTTTTAGGAGACATGGAAAAAGTATCAGTGACCACAGAGCATGACAACTATTCCTAGCCTTTCTAAATCTGTATCTGAGAACTTCCTCCCTCCCCTCACTTCACGCTTCATTTTAACTGGGAAACCAGCAATCCAGGTAATCCCCAGACTGCTAAGAAATCTCCTGCAAGAGTGGTGACCATATAGTAGAAGTAGTGGCTGAAAACTACCTGCTTGAAGGAGAGGATGATTTATTTTTATCCACAGGTGTTTTGCAAGAGAGTTATAAATAAAAAAAGAAAAGCTTAAAAGCGTATTGTATTCCTAAAACATATTGAGTTCCTAAAATTTGCCTTGCCAGTTTGAGATCATTCTGCTTAACTTAGCTCCACTTGCTCACGCGCAGGCTCCAGGCTGTGGGTAGCTGAAACAGGGTGCTCCCTGTTTCCTTGACAGCTCCTGCCTCCCCATCCATCTGACACCCTACCCAGTACAGCCCCCCCGTGAAGTCACAGGAAGCCTTTTTACCCATTTCAAAGTTGTCTTTGTTTTAGATTTTTGGTAGGAGGTACTTGGAGGAAGGCACCTGCTCCTCCTGCAGCAGGTTCCTAATACTCCTTGTCTCTCAGCGCTGACCAGTTGAGTTCTGACTATGGGCATTCTTTATTATGATGTTTAATTTTTGATGTAGGACTATTTTATCTATCAAATACATGAGACAGGACAAGGAGGATGGCAGGGGGAAGAATAACTCAAAGTTACAAATACAATTAAAACCTAGTGCCTTATTTCGCTGCCGTAGCTGCAGACACACCTGTCTAATTGCTTGTTCTGAATTTCCTATTATACCCTCTCTCTTTCATACCAGGTTTTCTGCTTGTATGCTCAGGTTGTTTTCAGAAAAACTGTACTTTTTTGTACAATGATTGCACTGGTTAACCCTAACATGATAGCAATGCTACAGCTTGTTTCTTTAAAGAAATGACTTAAGACTCATCATTTGAAAAAATATAGAACTGAAAAAGACACAGCACTGGAAAAATAAAAAAGAGGAATACACTGGACTAAATAAATTATATTATAAAGTCTTCATTACCTTTGGCTCTTACAAGCCTGGTTATTTTTGGATTTGCCTATAATAGGCAGATTTTCTGAGCAAAATGTATGCCCTCAGAGTGACCAAAAATCATTCTTTTCAGGTGATCCATTACAAGGTGAATGTAATATTTGTTTATCATTTAAACCTATTTTGAGGCTTTAATTGAGATGTTGATGGTGAGTAGTCTTTGTGTTAATGCTCTGGTCAGGGAAGGATGAAAGGGGAGGATTTCAGACAAGCTGAGGAACTTAAAACTTGAGGCAGAAATCAGATTCATGCTCCATGTAATTTTTTGAGTGTTGGACTTGTAGGTTTTCAATAAGGCTTGTACTACAAGGAAGTCATTTATCCTTTCTTTGTTCTTAAAAGGGCACAGGAGAAATGTAGCTCAAATTTTCAATGGTAAGGAAAGAAAATGTGAGGTAATAGATAACTTTGAAAACATGTTATGGGTTATTTCATTGTCATATTACCCTTTTCCCTCAAACGTGTCTTGTTTTACAGTCTAATATGAGGGCAGTACAGACATGCACCCTGTAACCCATAATAATCTGTAATAGGGCCAAACACAAAGGTAATCCAGTCCTAGCTGAGGATAACAGGATAGTACTGCAATCTAAAGAAACCTTGAAACTATAATGCCATTGAGAAATTTCTATGTTTAAAATGAAATGTTCTGATTTTCATAGCAGAGAAAAAACAGCCCAGCCAGCAGGCTAATCTGCCCTATTGCCACAGCCCTGCTGATGTCTCAGAGTCACAGCGCGATCATATCAGGTCCCAGAGCATTTGACAAGAATCCCACAAAGTGATGCTGCCCAGAAAGGAAACGGGAATTGGCTTCAGCTTTTGTCGAAGGGCACTGTAGAGTGGAAGCAAAATCACCTGTGTGCCACAGAAACAGAGAGGGATGCACTGGTGCTGGGCAAGAGAGAGAGATACCTAGCCTGGCATCCTCGGATGGGAAAGAGCTCATCCACTAAAGGCTACAGCTGTGCTTTAGGGTGGCTGAAAAATCCGTGTAGGCAGCAAGGTAAGGCTATACCATAACCTCCTTCTGTTCAGCTGCTCATGGTTTACAGATTAGTTTATTTGCAGAGATGAACAGTTTAAGACAGCCAGTACGAGGTGCGAATTTGTGCTGAATTTGCCCATCTGTCCTCCCTCCCCTTCCCCTTGCATCACTTTGAATTTGCCTAGGTTTAAATTTTGTAATATATTTATTATCTCATAATTTATTTCATTTTGACAAGAAAATAAATAAAAGAGCTGTTTGCTCAACTCAAAACTTTTTTTTTAAATTATCTATTTGTTTATTTAATCAGCTTGAATTGTGGAATTGGTTCTTATGTAGATATCCCAAACTGTGCTCTGAATCTTTCTCAGAGTGGGGATTGTACAGGCAGTAGCTGCCCGATAGACAAATGGGCAGCTGACAGCATCAAGGCACCCCACCAGTAGCTCTGTTGTCTGGCAGATTGCCTTAGAGAGTCAGGCTTGATGAATCAGTCCTTCTGCCGATGCTGGGAGGGTGGGGGACGCCTGTGTCTCGTCTCCAGAAGGCTGCTGCAGAATGAGAAAGATACACAGCAGTGATCGCTGAGCCTCCCCGCATGTTGTACTGCAGAGTTGGAATGGCAGTGTCCACGTGAACTTGAATCTTGCTAATTTGAGTATGTAGAGGCAGAATTTCAGCTTGGTTACGCTGGGACAAGGATGGGTCACTAGCCTGGTGCCTGCTCTTCTCTCTGCTGTGTGCAGAGGTTCATGGCCTGGGAATGCCATGGGGAGGAATTTGACAGCACTGCCAAGATTGGGCAATGGGAGAGGGGAGGAGAAATGAAGGTAATTGGCTTGAAACCATCCTGTCTCTCTGTGCCTCTTCCCCTTCCCTAAAAGGGAGCCAGATGTTCACATTAGCTGAGCAGGCAATAGAGCCAAGAGGATCCCTGCTTCTCTCCTCCACCCCTTGATCCTCGTGGCCTTCTCTGGTTGCTGTTTCAGTCAATGACGTGACAGTGCCTTGCTCTCTGAGCAGGCGGAAGGAGGAACAGCCATCATGGAAGGAGTCTCCTTCAGAACCTGGCTCCTCCCGTCCAGGGCCTTGTAGCGCCTGGGGTGGCTGCTGTCACAGGGTGCTGGCTGAGCAGAGGGCAGTGACAGCCCCATCTTCTCTGGGTAGTGTCAGACAAACCTCCTGCACCCTCAGTGGCACTAGCGATGCTGCAATCTCTCTGCTAGAAAAACAGTGCAGAAGTACCTCTGATAGATGCTTGGCTCTTGTACGATTTGCTTAGGAAGATGAGCCACATCGAAGACACAAGGCTATATGTATGGCTAGTAGTTTAAATTCTATTTTCCTTCTCCGGGGACACTAACGCCTTTTATGAGGTGAAGGGCTGTTTGCAAGGGGAAGCATAAAATAAACACTGGGAGCAGGATTCACGCCTGTGAATAGTGTTAACAAAAGCATGAGGGACTGCAACAGTCCCATTTCAGGGCTCAGTACTGCACCTTTGCACAACACCAGGTTGGAGTGGGATGAAGAGGTGGCGAGACCTTGTGCTATACAGACTCTGCCTAATGGAAGCATATGAGGTTTTAGCTGGTTGTTTTTTTTCCCCCACTAAAACATAATATTGTTGTTTGTTTCACCTTTTCTCTTTGTTTTCCCCATCCAGGCTCTCTCATGGTAGATAATTATATTGGCTGTGGTTTAATTAGCTAATTATGCCAGAGCTGGAGTATTTTTCAGAGTAAATCCTTTTATTTAGTTGTTCTTAAGCAGCTTCCATTTGGGTTTTCTCCTAGAATTTTCTTTGTATTTCATTGTGTGGTAGCACAGGTGTTTGTAACTGGTTTCATTGGGGTTTATGAACATGCTGATTATCCAAGTGGAGTGAAAGGAATAGCACTTTGGAGGGCAGAGGTGGCATATTCCTGGGAGTTACACACTGACATAAAACTTCCTGCAAAATTTAGTTGATATTTTGACTTTAAAGTAGGAAATAATAATAATAATGGTATAGCTTTACTCCAGAAAAAGTGATTTTAACCTTCAGATTAACACCTTTAAAGGACACATTTTATGTAGGAAGTATAAGGCTTTTTGAATTTGGCCTTTGCATCTCCAAACAACAAAAAAATTCCCTTTTCCTTAGCAGACTTAGTTTGTAAGTATATAAATCTTGCTCTTGTTGCTAGCTGTACCGTAGGCAAAGCTTTCGGTGCTCACTGAGGTGCTGAACTAGAGGTTACAGGTGAATGGAATCAAAGCTGTCTGGTCTTTCTTGGAAAACCCAAAGAAGACAAAGAGTAGCACAGAGAAGCAGCCAAGCAGAGCTGTTTTTTGGCCTGCTTAGCACACATAGTGGTAAGGTTTATGTTGCTGCAACGTGGAATTGTAACGTGTGTTTTTTCCAGCGGTGCCTAACTGGCAAAGTCCTACAACTTCCTGTCCAAATCCATATAACCTTGTAGTGGCGATGGCCGATCACACTTCTCCATTCCTTGCTATTTCATTGCTGTCCATTTAGAGTTACTAGCTGTTGTTCAACTAGCAATCAAAGGCAGTATTGAGCAAAGTCCTAGTAAGACTTTTTGCTGTCTCACTGCTTTCACTGTGTGTATGTGGGATTGTGCTATAGACAATTTTCTTCTTTCTTCTTTCTTGGCCCCCCTTGGATGTGGCTAGTCACAGTAACAAGGCCAGGGCTTTGACTAAATATTTGGGAACCTGCATTTACTATGAACTTACGATCGCACTCTACCTCAAAGTGGCCAAGCTGTGACCTTACAGCTGCATGGTGCTGAGATGTTTCCAGCTTTGTTAGTCATGGGGACCCACCTCCTTACAGTTTGCTGGTCCCCATACCTCCCCAGTTAAGACTGGACTAACACGCTTGCTGAGCTTCCTAAGTTAGTGAAACTGTATACATCTGCACTAGGTTAAAACCTGCTTTCTACCCCTCTTTAAGTGACTCCAGTCCAGAAACTTTCCATGTTTTTAGGGTAGCAAAGTGAGTCCAGGAAAAGCCATAGAAACAGAGTCCTTCTTCCTACTTAGAGAGAGTCCCTCAGGACACGATCTGCAAGTGTTTTCCTGGCTTCTGTCATTTTCATCTCTTCTGCTTAACCTTGGATAAGCTTGATGACAGGGAGGCATATACTCCAAAGAGCTGCAGGCTGCATTTCAAATCAGGTCACATTTACTAGTTCCCAAACAAGAGATGTTATCTTGGGGAAATTTTGAAGCTAGTGCCTCAGTTTACCCAAAGCAAACCTTAATCTGCCATATAATGGGACAGAACCACAAAGTAATTGATTGCTCCTTACATTGAACAATGAGCAGATTTAAAAACTAATTAAAAGAAAAAAAAAGATCCACACTAGTTGGTCTCACAGTCATTGCAGCAGCGTGCAACATCTGTCTAGCACACCCTCCAACCACCTGCCTCTGCAACGGTTATGAAGAAGCAAACCATATATCAACTCAGTTTTATTTTCTAGCCCTGTTTAAAGTGGAACAAACCCTGGAATATCTGTCCCATGGGAAATTCCAATATTGCAACATCTGTTTCTGTCAAGAATCGGGCTGAAAATTCTCCATAACTGTTGTTTTGTTTGCTTATGGAAAGAAAACTTTAGAAGTATTTCATTTGGAAACATGGAAATGTTGCTATCAGTCTTTTTGTGGATGTTACAGCTTTGGGAGTGACAGCCCCATCCCCACCATACATCATGCCACTTGGGGAGTTATTCTCCTGCTGGAGGAAAAGCTCACTAAATTCATCATATTCACTTTTCTCTCTCTCCACTCACCACAGCGGTCTTCCTTCCCCACATATTGTCCCTGCTTTCAGCCCCTGCAGTGGCGAAGGGATGGTTGGGGTGTACAAGGAGAAGGGGCGGCTGACTGTGGGGGAGTGGGAAAAGAGCAGAAAACTTGCTAGAGGAGCAGAGCAATGGCTGGAAGCACAACACCCCTCACAGGTGCCAGGGAGAGGAAGAGCATTGTGGCTCCCCACAGCTATAGCTTTCATTCTAATTTTCCTGACAGGAGACAAGAAAAAACTGGATCTAGCAGAAACCCTTATTTCAACAATAAAAATGTGTTTCATTTGAGGTATCCGACCAGCTTTGCCATCAGAATACCAAGGTTTTCCTAGATGCACCTACTGTTAGTGCCTGTAAGAGCTTTGAACACGTGGTCCTAGAGACATCATCTAATGCAAAATACTTGTGCACTTTACACAGGCTCGCTCAGGGAGGGGATGATTGGGCGTGAGTAATGAATCCCTCTGCCAGACAGAAACCAAACGGCTCTGCCTTATGCAGCCGCAGCTGCAGGAGCCGAAAACCTCTGGATGAAGTTTGTGTCCTGGGAGCCATCACATTTTTCAGTCATTCTCCGACACTAGCAATAGATACCACACTTGTCCCATCCCAGCTGCACCCTCCCCATTAAGGTTTGCACTTAGGTGAAACAATAAGCCCCTCTTACACTTTTAGATGTTTTGCTCAATTCTGAGTGCATGATGCTTTCTCTTTTTCCTTGCAGTGACGGTACAACTTACCAGGTGACACATATTGCTGTTTATCTGCAGTGCTGTCTCTTACACATTGTTTTAATGACAGTTCAAAAAGGCAGAGAGCTGCACAACATTTAGCTAAAGGCAGGGGAATGAAGATGGAACATACAATATGAAAAGGGTGACATGTGAACACATAAAAAGGTACATGAAGGCAGAGGGATCAATTTGGGGGAAAAAAAATTCTTTATCTTTCCTCCCCTTTTCCATTCCCAAATATAAATTACATGTAACTTTGCTTAATGCAATCTTTATTTCTTTTCATTTTGTTCCCCTATGGATTTTTGTACAAATCAAGAGCTGAGTAGAGCTAAGTCATAACAGACCACTTGTCAGGACTGGATCCTCTTTTTCCACTTGTGATTTAATCCATGACCAGACTGAGATTTCTTCAGTTTTATTTTCTATTCAGAATTATCACGCTGGAGGTTTTGTGAGACTTTTTGTTAACTACTGTAATTATGAGAGCTATGACTTTTGATTTTTCTGTGCAGAGATTTTTTTGTTTAAATGTTTCTGCTAGATAAATCATTTGGGACTGTGTTTTATGATTTGGCTGCCTGTTTATCCTTATGCTCTCTCTTCTCACCTCACTATTTTGAGATACCTTTTATGGTAACCATTATTTTACTGAGCACAGGTAGATGAATACATACTTAGGACACAGTTTCATCAGTATTATGGTTTAACCCGGCAGGCAGCTAAACACCACACAGCCATTCGTTCACTCCCCTCCGCCCCTCAGTGGGATGGAGGAAAGAATCGGGGGGGGAGGGAAGTAAACATCGTGGGCCTAGATAAGGACAGTTTAATAGGACAGAAAAGGAAGGGAAAATAATAATAACAATAATGATAAAAGAATATACAAAATAAGCGATGCACAATGCAATTGCTCACCACCCGTCAACTGATGCCCAGAGTTCCTGAGCAGCGGTTGCCACCCCCGGGCCAGCTCCCCCCAGTTTATATACTGAGCATGACATCATATGGTATGGAATATTCCTTTGGCCAGTTTGGGTCAGCTGTCCTGGCTGTGCCCCCTCCCAGCTTCTCGCTGGCAGGGCATGAGAAGCTGAGAAGTCCTTGACTAGTGTAAGCACTGCTTAGCAACAACTAAAACATCGGTGTGTTATCAACATTATTCTCATCCTAAATCCAAACCACAGCACTGTACCAGCTAGTAGGAAGAAAATTAACTCTATCCCAGCCGAAACCAGGACAGTCAGTCAACATAGGATGTTCCTGATACAGTATCTATCATATACGTAACGGCAACTACACTTGAGATAGATACTCACAGGTGGAAGCAACCTGCCATGAGGACTCAGAGATATGAAATCCAATATTGTTTCCAAGGATGGGTTAACCCACTCGATTCTCTACAAATTCAGTATTTTCTCTACTCCAGCACAGGGGTAACATGAGGTGCTTTCTTTTGGTGTAGAGCAGGCCAGGAATGGAAGCAGAGCAGCCTTTTCTGTGGGTTCCAGTCCTATTTTGCATCCTCAGAAGCTATGGAAAATTCACTGCTGTTCAGTCAGATTTGGACAAGCACCAAAACTTTGCAGAGACTAACTATGCAAAGAAATATTCAAGCTTTTCTTAATTAGGCCATTGCTAATTCTAAATATCTATAGGTAGAACAACTCAGAAAATTGTAGATCTTTTTCCCCCAAAATGAAAAGTGAAATTACACAACGTGTAAGAAAAATATGTAGGAAATAATATTCTATTTCATTAAAATTTTAAAGGTTTCCACTGAAAAAACAAGCAGTAAAAAAGAGCTTCCTAAGTTCTGCTTTTGAAAATGGATAGCTGAAAAGGCTAATTTTTTTTTTCTTGAACCTGTGAACACTCTTATTAAAAATAAAAGATGCAAATAAAACTACTTCATTTTAATATTTTTTTTTAATAAACCTGAGAAAAGCTTATGAGAACTACAGGAGACTTTTCTGTTATGAGTCCAGAAAAGCTCTGTTAAACTTCAAAGCAGAACTTTATGGTGTGTAGCTGAGAGTTCCTACAGTTAGCAGTTTGGCAATCTCACATGCCTTCTGTTTTGTTTACAAAAAAGTTGAGTGTATTTGACAACCTACACAAACAGGCTGCCTGGCTCCCCAGGAGAGGTTTCCATACCACCTAGCTCCAGCATCTAGTTTAGACAGTGATTGCAGAGGCAGCTCAAGGAGGGTTGCCCTTCCTCCTCTCGCCAGCTCCAGCGTGCAGTCAGAGTGGAGTGACAGCTGCTCTCCCTTTCCCTAGGGCTGACATCTCAGATGGACCCATGAGCTGGACTCACCACAGCCCCAGGCAGCAGGGCTGGCCCCCCATCTTGCCAGGATGGGGGCAAGACTCTCTCTCTGTAGCGGTAAATTTTGAGCTCTGGCCAACCAAGAAGGTGGAGCTTTTAGTGGCTGAGCCATTTGTAGACGATGAACTAGCCTAAATATAGTCCAGCTGTCTCTGATACATGTATTTGTTCTACAGAGCTATCAGAAATAAAAACTTTTGGTGGATAAAATCAGCAGATATATCTCCAAATGACGTGACTGATACACTACTCCCACAGGCAGTCCTTTTGAAGGTTGGTTCGTGATGTTATTATACAGCTGCCTTTGGGATAAGTTGTGTGCTTCAGAATGCACTTCCCAGCACAACTGCAAATGAAATGACTGCTGCAGATGCAGATACTGTGGACAATAATTCATGTCTGCCTGTCTGACATTGTCTTCCTGCAAAGTGAACAACAGTGAACAGAGTATAGAAAGTGATGATAACCAGCCTTAAATTACTTCTCTGATTTCTCCTATTGGTGATCTGGTTTCCCCCCTCTTGTGTTACATGCACATATTTATCTGAAAACTATAGCCTGACTTGTGAAGAAACTCCTAGAAAGCTGGCAATGTTTTTGTTGGCTTGGAAGGATTTATGGATTTATCTGTTCCAGGGATGTTCCATCATTCTCAGATGCTGAAGGTTTGAGTGAGTTATGGCCCTGAGGAGAGTGAAATGCAACTATTAATCATTGGCAGCAATGGGATATCCTCCATGGGCATCATGTGCCATTGTCAGTAGATCACAGAACTGCTGTTGACCTTGAATGGAGAAAAGTAAAGGATAGAGGTCGTCTTTATTTCATCTACACAACAGAAGTTTTGAAAATGGCTTGTCATGAAAGGATTAAAGATCTGCACAAAACCCTTGGGCTGAATGATACTGGTTTCCCCCACAGACTTTCTGATGATCAAAGTGATAGTAGAAGCATCTTAGAACAGAGTAATACTGTAGAAACGGTAACTAAAATGCTAAGCTGAAAAGACACTGGTTTTACATTCTTCTGTGTTCATGTGGCCCTGTGACCTTCAGAAAAAGCTTCTAAATGTTTGGGGGTTTTGTCTAAGTCTCTTTTAACAGTGATAATAACACACAGAAGTACCTCACAGTCTCAAGCATGTTTCAAGTGGAAGTGGCTGGATACAAAACAAATGAGCTATCTCTGGACACTCCAGAGCTGGTTTTAAATACCTGGGACTACCACCTTCTTCCTTTTACACATGAAATGTCATAGTCTTCCTTTTTCCATGGTGTCTTTGCATCCCCTTCAATTTCTACCAGCTGTCCTAAGTCTTTTCCCATAAATAAACTCTGGATACTTGTCTTCATGTTCATCATGGCCTTGGGCAGATTGCCTGTGGCCACCTGGGCTTTCTCAAGCCTATCCCTCAACCATTTTATGAGGAGTCATTGACTATTGAGCCAGTCATCTTGTCCAATAACAGACCATCCATCACCCATGACATTATTCTTTATATTCCAAATCTCCGCAACCCCTGCCTTCCTCCCCCAAGTATAGAAGCTCTTACCATCCTCTGACTTTTCCAAAAGCAAAAGTCACAACTTAAATAATTCACAACACCTTTAAATAGGCTGACTTTGTCTCCATCCTGCCTCAGTTTGTTGTTTGCTTATTGGTTTGTCTTTATATGCAGATGTGTAAACCACTCTTTATATTTCTCACGCTGAAGTGAAGACCTGTACATTCAAATTGGAAATGAGCTGTGACATTTTAACCTTGTGGTATGAACCAGTAGGAGAAGGGAAGGTCACCAACTCCTCATCCCTTGAGAAATACTTAAGACCGTACGTCCAGTAAACCGCTGTGCTGGGGCTCAGTGGAAGAATCCCTGGATAAACTCCTCAGCCTATACTGGACTCTGCTGTCCAGAAGGTCAGACTAGATGATCATGACTACCTGTACTGCTCTTAACATTTGGGAACCAGCCCCCCTATAAAGGCAAGAATGTAAAAGCAGTCAAACTGTCAATCAAAGTCTTCTGGTAAAGTCAGCAGGTTCAATAAAACTGGACACCTCTGTGTACACTAATGCTACAATTGTATGTATTAAGATTTCAACAGCCTTAACTTTTGTGAGTGTGAATAGTCATTACTTTAACTGGCAGTCATGTCACAGCAGTAGTACGCTGAATGGATCTTCTTAGGCTGTATCAGAAATAAGCATTACATGGCCTTGTCTTCCTTGAGAACTAAGAAGAGCCTTTTTAACTGACATGGTAGAAGACTTTCAGTCAAGCTTTCAGTCAGTGCTTGTCTCCAAATACCAACCCTCCCCTTACAGAACTGAAAATAAAGCTGATGGAAACAACAGTTACTGATCATTTCAGAGACTCCTGGTCTAGAACTCTGGTAGGAAAGATCCTACCAAACCTTAAGCAATGTCCACAGGTGCAGAAAGCACATGGTAGGGTCAAAGTCTCTCTACCATTGTTTATTCCCTGGGTAAGCTATTAAGCTATGATCCATTAAGTATTTCCTACCCTGTTCCTCTGGAATCATTTCAATGGATTTTATCTCAGCAAGATCCAGCTTACAAGAAACATTTGTACTTGTGAATAAACTGAGAAGAGGGTATTATGATACTTTGCACTGGGCTGCAACTGAGAGGGAAAAATAAGAAAATGTATACTTCTTTCTTGCTTGACCGTAGGGATGCTCTTTGCTAGCCAGTCCCTTGGACAGTTGCGTCCAAGGATATTTTGAGCACTGCAGACACATCTCTGCCTTTCAGCCTGCCTTCTCTGCTGCTAGTCATTGTGGAAGAGGTTTGGTCTAGATCTGTCTTTTTGGGTGTATTGTTGTCTGGGTTGGTTAGTGGTCACCGGAGTCATTCATCAGTGTCTTCCTCTTTGCTGCTTCTGCTGGTGCTATTGATATGCCTGTGTCAAGGTCTCAAGTACCACAATGCCAGCAGGGCTGCAGTTGAGAGATTGCAGTATCAGGTTTCTCTTAAGAAATAATCACAGACTCAATCAAATGGAGCAGGTTTGGCCAGGTTTAGTGAGCACAAGCACAGCCTTAAAACACTTCTGCCAATACTCACTGAAGGAACAATTAAGGCATAGCGTGTTGGTGTCTGGGTGAACAGTCTCAGTACCATATGGTTCCCTAGGACCACTGTGCTCAACCCCATGACTCTACTCTGATTTAAACCACGATGAAACCACCAGCTGATGCATTTTCATTTTTGCTGTATCATCTTTTATGGCCATACTGTCCCATATACTTCCAATTCACCTTTTTCTGAGTCATCCTGCATCCATGGTAAATTTTTCTTCCTCCCATCCATAAAAGTGTGCACTCCTGACACCAGCCATCATCAAATTTGCAATTTCTGCTTAGGTAAGGTGTTTGTGTTACAGTTAGGTTTCCTAGTTAGGTCTGCTTTTGTCATGTCTTAGTAAACTTTCGTGTGAGCAACTGCAGTAGCCGTTGCTCTACCAAGCCTTAAATCTATTTTAGCCAATGCACAGAAACATCGGAGGAGACAACTCCACCTGTATAGGATTCTCTTATAGCCAAGAATAGAGCCAGGTGTTCCTTCAACTCAGAGTAGCTGTCTCTTGAATTTTATAAAGGGTTTCCTTTAGAGATTATTTTAGTTAGATACTTCTGGATATTGGTTAAAGCATTCCAAAGTCCTCAAAGTATTTGCCTAAAACTGTAGTGAATTCCTGTGAAATAATGACCCTTTGCTTTCATCACATGTGTCTCTCTGAAGATGTTTATAGGCTCTTCAGAGAGACAGTCCTTGTAATCTGAGAAGATTGCTTTGGGATAAAATATCATGCTAACATCTTCTCTCTCAAACTCAGAGCAGCATAGAAATTTATAACTTAGAAAATCTGTCTTTTCACATGATTACAGGTTGTTCTCTTCAGAGACAAAAAATTGTGGCATAATGTCACCAAATACTCCAGAATTTTAATTTCATTCTTATGGGGAATGAGTCTAGACAAATCTAGGATGATGAACACAGAAAGGAGGATAACTTTTGTATATTTGTTTTTGCATCTTATGCAACTAGTCTCTGGCAGTACAGCAGATCCAAGTTTGCTGAGCAATACGTAAAAGGGCAGTTGTAATGGGAGTGGGCTTTTCTCCCTCGAGGAATCGTTAGCATCTTGGATAGCAGTAGACAGAAAAATGCTGAACATGAGCAGTTTGAGAAAGAAAAAGAGATGTTATCTCCTAAATCCTTCATTGGGGAATGTGTGATAAGTGAACCATACAGATACACTCCTACAAGATAACCCTTTTTTTAGGTTGCACCATATGTTCAGGAGCAGCAATCACATTTGTCTTCGTGCTGGAGGGAGGGTGGAGTGATTCATTCCAGATCAAGGTAAAAAAAAAAATAAATCCACAGAGCAGTGGTTCCAGAAATATGTCTATGAATGTTCTGGGACACTTCAGAGGATAAAGAGGCCAGTATCTGCAGACAAACCCAGAGTGCACATGAGAAAACAAGACCTAGGTGAAACCTGTGGCAGGCCACCGTGTATTTACACTATGGAGTGAGAAATTACACTGGTGGTTACAAAAACATTTCCGTCTATTCACCTTTTCTATGGCACTGCAAAAAGTTGCCAGCATGGTTATTAAAAAGCAACTAATTTTCTGAAACACAGTTATGAAATTTAGTCATGACAGAATAAATTCTTTTCTACTGCTGATGTGTTAAAACCAATTAAGCATTCTTCAATATTTCATTGAAATTTAATCACTGTGAGTCAGAGTTATACCTTCATTAGGTGCATAGCCACATGAATTTAGGACAAGACTATCTTTGGCTTGTGGCTTATAGTCAGGCTAATGTGGAAGAGGGAAACACACGTATTGTGGGGAATGATTTGGCTCTGTCTGTAGTTTCTGTTGGCTGAGATAAGTTAATTTTAATCTGCCCACGAGGCACATTAGATAGTAACTTCTCCAAGTTATGTAAAAGGCAGCAGCTCATAGAAGTTTTCTGCAGTGCCACAGCTATCTCCACTTCATCACTGAATGTAGCACTTTCAATCACCAAATAATGATTTATGACAGTGTCACAGTAGGGCCAATATTTCCCAAGTCAGGTCTAGGAAAAAGATTCACACTGAACGTGGGGGGATAGTACAAATAGACACCTGAAAAGCCAACGTGCACATGGCCAGGAAAGGACTACACCCTAAATGTCTCTTCTGAAAGCAATCCTGAATCTTAAAGTGGATAAAAAGCCCTTGAGGTGCTTGGACACAGGATTTTTCTTACTTTATGATCTACTGGGGAAGGCATAAGGAATGAAACAGGGGTGTGTTCTGCTTGAGAAGTCTCCAGGGACTGTGGAAACAAAGGCAGCTCCAAAGCAGACTTTAAGGACAAAAGACAGCTCTTGTTAGACCATTCCCATTTTGCTTCTTTTGCTACATCTTTTGGGGGAAGTGTGGGCATTCCTCTTACAGGGTACAGGCCACATCGTCACCTCTTGTTTAGTCAGCGTTGTTGTTCATCAGGTTTGCAGCTTCATTTCTTCTGCTGGTGACTCCCTCCTTCTGTCATTTTGGTGACGCAGAAAAATAAGGAAGGAAATTAAACTTTAAAAAAAAAAAACACCAAAACCCTTCTCTCCAAAGCTGGCTGACTTCCCCAGCAAGAAAGTAGGAAAGGCCATCTCATCAGTCAAGATGCTCAAGCCTAGCCCTCATTCTCTCCTCAAGCAAAGAGACAGATACTGTGCCTTGCTGAAGTCCTGCCACAGACTGACGGTAGTGCCTACCTAAATTCCACACGTCATGTGGACAGCACTGTCTTGGTGCAACCTAGAAATGGGACTCAATCATCATTTAGAGAAGGGAACTTGGAGCCCAGCAGCTGTGTAATAAGTGGTGCAGAGACAAGTTTAGGACTCCTCCCAAGCCAGCCCGCTGCAGAGAAGCCAAAACCAGCAGTTCTGCTAGTGGAGCACAGCTTTGCAGGACTTCCTAAGGGAGTAAAGTTCTGGTCTACTTCATCCCCTTGCTCATACACTCTGACCTGCACTCCAATACTTCTGGGGTGATCATTTATTGAGAAAAGAAGGGAAAATGCTTTACTGAGGGCAACAGATTTTGTTCTTTCTTGACTGCAGATGTAAGGAACTCTCCCAGCCCATATAGTGGTTAAGGAGGGACATGCTTAAGTTTCCTCTGAAGGATTACATTGGCTATTAGAAATGTTGAGTTGAATGCCCTTATTGATAATACTCATGATAAATATATTTATGGGAAAACAGAGTCATAGAACTAACATACCCTAGAATGCAGTGCTGGCTGCGCTCTCCAAGAAGCCTGGAATCTTATATTTCTATGTAATGATTTTTTTAGAGTATTTATTTTACCCTCCTTTCTAGGAATGATAGAGCCTGGCTTTTAATCCTTAGACTTTTTGGAGGGGTCACACTGAGGTTTTGATGCTGCTTGATGTTACGAATCAATGTTCAGGTCATCTTTTTTGCTCCTAAATATCAATGAACATTTGGCAAATTTCTACTACTGCTTATTTTGACAGGATGAGGACAGCATTCCCTTGTCTGACAGTAGAGGTGACAAATGATTCTGTATTCTCCAAGCAGGCAAAAATTGTGGGTTTAGTATCATTGTGTATTTGATTTGCATTTTATTCCATGGTCTCTTTTTTTAGCTCTCAGGGTCATTTTTGCATGTCCTACTTATTATGCTATCTGGAGTTACAGCAGGAAAGCTCAGATAAGATTTTACAGAGTGAAGAAGAGAGAGTTTTGCAGGCATTACACTTGAAACTCTGCAGAGCAGAGCAATCTGCCAGTCTCTTCCTTCATTACTCACTGCTTTGAAAGTTTTTCAAGCAAAGATAAAGAAAAATCCATTCTTTCATTTCACTTTCAGGGTGCTCTTACACATATGATTCCACAGTATTTATAAAATTTTTCAATGAAATTCTTCACAAGCTCTTTTCCATTATCTGTAATGACCTTATATGGATGCCTATAACATGTAGAAGCATTTGTTCTACTGGTGGACAATGAAATATCCATTACAACAAAAACCTTCAGGTCTGATGACTAAGAATTAATCATGATAAAGAAGTAATAAGTCTAGCAGATCTGGATGTAGCTATATCAACAGACTGATGGCATACCTAGCATTTATCGTAGCTGGTTTTCATGTGAAAGCTTATTAACTTGCTGATCAGCTGCTCATTGTCTGAGTCTCTTTGATCCTAAAACCATATTCAGCAAAAATGCATAACTTAAGCTGTAAGTGGGTAAATCTCAGGACCCAGGTAAAATGTTAATCAATCAGAGAAGTTGAAACATGAGAAGAAATTCTAGTCTCTTCTTAATGTTACACCATCAAACCTAAACAGATCAGTTGTGGTACTCTGAAATTAAAGGGAGACACCAGATTTGAGCAGTCTTATATTTTTAAACTCATTTAATAGGTAACCTTGCTTAAAAGTAGGATTTAATTCCTTTCCAAGTACTTCCAAACCTTCTGTGTATTTTCCATGAATGAGAAATAACATGAAGAGGGCCAAATACATATTTGCAAAGTATATGGCTAGTACCTGGAAGAAGAAAATCCAATAAACACTGCTCATGCTTTCCTCTTTGCAATGGGTTCACTATTGGGATGCACAGCCTGGGATTCTGCACTTACATTCAGTTTTTGGGTCATGCCATTAGCTTATCAGATGACTAATGTCAGCTTCCTTCAGTTTTCTGGGTCTCATTTGTAACATGTAAGGAACTAGCAGACTACTTTTTAGTACACGTTGTTCATGTACTAGAATTCTGTGACACTTGCCCAAGATCCTTTAGCAGAGAAACATTTCTAGGCAATAATATCATGCTACTTTTGGAATTTATCATTGACATCTCCTTTCCTTCCTCCTGGGGTCATTATAAATTAAAACTTGTTTTCTTACTGGATGGATTTTACTTTCCTTTTCAGTAACGTATTTATCACTCTTCACACATTATGGTTTCAGTCCAGGCTCAGCTTTGAAAGAAGCAGGGTGTCTCTGGTTGCTGAGAAATGCTTTTATCTAATTTTGGTATCACAAACTGAAAAGATGTAACTGTGTTCTGGCCTTTTGTAGAGCATTCTGAAATTCAACTTCTCCATGTCTTTCTAACCTATCTAGTCTTCTAGCCTTCCTTTTCCTTTGCTTTATATCCAATACCCAGAAAGTGGCAAAATGTCAAACCTCTGTCTTAGGAAATGCCTTTATTACATATCTATGTATCCCCCCCCCCCCCCCCCCCCTTATTTTCCCTCCCTAGAAGACAATGCTTTTGACCATTAGTGATTTTTGCACCCTGTGTTCTCATTCTGCAATTGAAAAAAACACTTCTTTCCCCAATGTTATTGCAAAAGTCACCCTGAATCATCCTTGTTCTCTTTACCTTGTGCATTGTTGTGCATGTTTCACAGAGATTTTTGTTGCAAAATATTTTCTCCCTCTTCTAACTCAGAAACTAAAAGCTTGATGACTGATACTAGAAGTTTGTTATTCAAAATTTCCCTTATTGTTTTTCAGTAAGTTTTCTTAGTTTACAAGAGGCAAACAATTCTACTGTATCCATCTTAGATAGCAAAAGGTATTTCCAGTGTTTGCTGAGAGGCCAGAGGGTTGGGTCCTCAATCTTACATTTTTTTCTGCTTTCTTTTCAACCTTCTCATGATGGTAAAAATCTCTCCAAATAAACACCTTTTCATGTTTCTAAATCATGGCTGTGTTCTTCTCTGAATATAGGTATACTTTGTCTGTATCTTTAGTGAGTTGATATTTCTTTAGCTTATTTTAGGAGAATTGGCAAATGCAGTTCTCCCTTCCTCTCCACTGTAAATTAAACTCATTTTTTCAACTTCGTGAGAGAGACGCTTGAGATTCTGGTAGATAACCATTCCTGATCTCTCAAGACTAACTACAACAAATTCAATCACTGAGGTGGGGGAACACCTACGTGATATGTGACTAAACTTATTAATAATGCATAAATTTTGTCTTAAACTGACGTTGAAACACTTTTTTATACAGACTAATATATCAGTGTATACACAGTTTCTGTGGGTAGTGAGACCTCTGATTCACTGGATAAGACTCTTTCTTTTGGTTGGAATAGTTAGAATAGTCCTGTCAGCTGTTAGCTGGAACCACTCTTCTCCCACCAGTGTACAAAGATTTTGTGACAAAAGAGCCTGAAACAGCATGCTGGAGTTTGCTTTGACCGGTCAATTACAAAACATGGGCAAACATAACTTCAAGCAGTGCCTGGAGTTTTTGTCATTCCAGCACAACCTTCCAGAGATAAAATTAGCCTGTGTGATAGGACAGAGAGTTTCTGCAGGACATATGAGTTGCAACCTAGCATAAGTGCTCTGTGTAGTAAGCATGAACGAAATTGCTAGTAAGTCACTGAAGATCCTCCTCTTCACCTCAGCTCACACGAGCTCTTTCAGAAAAAGGGGATGGGCAGCTGTCAACCACTATAGGATCCCAGTCAGCTCTCTTTGATCCTATCATTATAATTTGCACAGATTTCACTGCCTAGAAATAAGTGGAAAGCCCCACTTGTAACTCTCAAGAAAGGACAGCATACAGCTGAATCTCACAGCTGTGCTCTGCCAGGAAAATAGCAGAATCCCTTTTGCAAATTAATTTCCTCTGAGCTCCTAAATGTACTCATTACTTCTAATGTTGCTTCTCTACTGGGAACCTCTGTTGTTATGGTAGGATGACTTTTCTGGTGTAACTGTCCAACTCTGCATAAAAGAGTTCAAAATTACTTGAGTCAGAGGGAAAAAGCATAACACCAGCCAAGTGGATGAGCCATTTGCCTATAAAAACCTGGGAAAAGTGTCCCAGGTCCCACACTATGCTTGATGACTTGAACACACCTTTCGTGGATAACTTTTACCTCTTCCCATCTTTAGAAATGGGGTAGTTGTAACATGTTGTTGCAACTATCAGTAGAATAACTTACTGTCTTTAAATATTTTTTGATTAATCTCAAAATTACAGTCTGGCTTTTTGAAACATTGTTGTGAATTATGATAGTTTTCTAACTCTACATTAACATGATACAGAGTGAATTTATTAGTATGGCTATGCATTGTTTCCATAAATACTTCAGCTTCACATTTACTAACAGAAATATCATGTGGGCTTTGAATTACTCTGCTAATGAGCTTAAATATGTTTTAGCTGGATTTGAATTAGTGTGAGGATTTTTTTTCTGAGGCAGCTAGTATCTCAGATGTATTGAGGTGAAAGGTGTTCTGTGTGTAGCTGAATAGCTTGGGTGTGACTGGATTTACTTCTTGTGCTGTCAAATGTTCCTAGGGTATGTCTGCATTCCCTTTAAAGATAAAATTCAATGATCAGGGCAGTAAGTGCCTGCTGCTGTCATGTCCACGTGAAAAAAACGATAGCATAGATCAGGGAGCTTGAAAGTCTAATTTTGTGTTGCCATACAAACATTAACCAAAAAGAGGTTGCCCCTGTGCAGTAGCTTGCACCTGGACAGTTGAACTGAGCACCTTCATTGACCAGGGCATTACGGGATGGTTCTGGTGGTCTTCGTTCATCCAGAAGTGCCTCACCAGTTCTGCCTGCCTGCCTGAGGCTCCCTATTGTTTGCAAGAATCTGGTTGGGAATAATAGAGAGAGGAGTATTTCCTCTTAGAGCAATGGCTAATGGAGGGGAGCAGAATAGCTTGTACCAAGGTTCCCCTTTCTCAGCTTTGTGCAGTAATGTCCCCTAGAAGCCTACACCTTTTTCTGTCACCTGCTGAATGACTTCAGTGCATTCCCAGGGGACACCGTTCAGCAGCCTCACCAGAAATTTATATTCTCTGCGCTAGCAGTTTAATGTTTGGTTGGTTTTTTTTTTCCTTTCCCCTGTAGCACAGGGGATATATTCATTTTCAGTATCTCCCTGGCTCACCATCTTGTGACAGACATATCAATTACTTTTGGCTCCATCTGCTCTTCCCCACCTCCCACCCCACTTTTCCAAATGATCAGAAAAGAGCATAAGCAAATTAGGAAATAATAATGAAACGATATGTACTGTGTTTCATTTGACAAGACAGATTCTCTGAAGGGCAGCTGGATGTGTGAGTGATGAGGAGACAAGATTCAGAAAAGCAGGAAGGGATTTGTGTTTAATAATAAATGTTCCATCTGAAGTCAAAATTATGACTGTATGTCATAAACCCCCCAAAAACTAATAAAATAAAAAATGCAGGAAATTATTCATGCTGGGTTGAGTTAGTGTTTACTGAACAAGTCTGGCTACCTCCTGGTATTATCTGACATTTCCTTATGTTGACATGACTGACAGAGGAATTAGGCCCTGTTGCTAATACTAACAACTATCTTTTTTCCCAGGACACCAGAAATACAACTGTCATTTTTTCGAGATGCAGGTCACAGTATGTCTCTGTCTTTCTCAGATTCTTAGATTAAAAACTCTTGAATCAGGCGCTATAAAGACTGTGAGATCTCACACAGTAATATACTTGGTATTTTGTATTTGTTTTTTGATTCCTGAGGCTTTAGGATGATCTGAAGATATATATTCAAGGGCTTTTTTGGAAATTTGAAGGATCAGAAATTAATCTCCATTGTTAGCTTACTTAATTTTTAATAACATTTTAGACTCTACTTTCATTCCATGACTGCAGAAACTGGGGCTCTCCCAGATAAAAGCACAGCAAAAAATGACAACAATATACACCATAAAACTTTCAAGGAAATTACAAAAGTTGGCAGCAGAGAAGAATGCCAACTGTGCAGTCCAAATTTGTCAATTACTTGCTCTTGCTCCCAGGCAATACATCACGTGTGACATTTTCACTGCAATTTAGATCCTTCTAGTCTGCCTTTGATCTTTTTTTGCCCTTTTCTCCAGCCTTCTTAATCTCTGTCCACCATCTGAACTCTTTCCACTGCCTTGATTCACTTCACTATCATTCTAATTGTCTTGTTTTTGCTGAAAGGTCTTCACCTATGTTTCATTGCACTCAACTATATATTGAGCTGTTTTTGTGATCTTGGTCCCCATTCAGTGGCCACCTGGACTTCCATCATTTGGATGGTAACCACGTGCCTGACAGTGCCCTGCCAATGGCTGCTTTGAACCTATCTTGAATTTCTATCATTTTCTGCTGCTCTGACACTGCCATACACAACCGATGTTCATTATCCTCTTTTCTTCTTACATCCTCTCTCCCGTCAACCTTCTCTTCCTTCTTCTTTCCTTACCTGGCCTCAATGAAAAACACCTCATTACTATCTCTGTCTGGTAAGAAGCAAGATCTGTGTGCCATTGAACTACATCCACCAGGCTTTAAAGGATACTTTATGTGGTCCTTCTTCAGGCAATGAATGCTCTCTTTTGATTACCCACTCTTTTTACGTTCTTTTTAGCCAGTCATTCTCCAATATGTCACCGTTGATACTTTCCCTCTCCCCTTTCTCTACCATCCTACTTTAATCCCACTGGGACTGAAGGTGGACACTCCACTTGAAAAGTAGGACTCTATCAGACCCTTTTACAATACTTTAAAGGAAGATTAGCTGGAATCATCATTTTTTCAGAATTACCTGTGAAACTGGAATGAAGGAAAAAACCCAAAGATTTTAAAACAGGGGAAAAAATTACTCATTAAATAAATGAACATTTTTGGCTTGAGATTTTCACTGAAAAATGAAAATTGGTCAGATTCCAGCATTAACCTTTTCTGGATCAATTTCTAGTTCTGAGACCAATCAGGATAGTATTTTGTGCTATGTGAATTCAACTTTGTGTAAGAGGAAGTTTAAGAATAGGAATGTACAGTGAGATTGATATTTTCACACTAAGGCATTACTATCCAGGAAAGTTAGTGTGCTAACTAACTGGAATATGATTTTACAGAACACTAGCTATTTCACCGTGGCACCCCTCTTCCTCTTCCTTTTTCCCTCTTCATTACAAACTATAGTGCCTAGCGACAATGTTTAGCACTACTGTTCAGCAGTTGCTTCATAATTAGTGTATAGGCTACAGCTGTGCCAGTAAATTAATGAGGGCCCAGAAATGCTCCCATGCACCAGAACCCCATCATATATACTGCTAATGTCTTGGTACAGTTCCTTGCGTGCTTTTTCCAGCATGGTTCAGGAGTTAATATTTCAAGGGCTGTTTTTGATACGCAGCTTTCTGAAGTCACTCTAGAAGAAAAGAGAATTTACCAGCAGAGACATGGACCATTTCTTGTGAGGTGTCTGCCCTGGGACACAGTATGTAGGCATAGAATCTTACAGGAAGAGTTTGGGTTGAGCAGCTTAAGCACAGAAAATTCACACCCAAGCAATTAGGCTTTTTTTTTTTCTTAGACACAAGCATTTAATAGATTAGCATGACTTTCCATTTTAAACTCCTAGCGTTCACGTAAAAAAGAGAAATCGTATTGCAATATAGTTAGTATATAGCCCTGGGTAATAAAAATAAATGACCATGAGAAAAGCAACATAGTCTATCAGGTCAGTATAAAACTGAGTCTTGGGAGTTGCAAGTGCCTTCCCAAAGGAATTGCCTTGACAGCTCCCTGCAAGTTCTGTGATTAAAGCAGTTTCAGGCTAAAACTAGATGGTATCATACCCCTCTTTCAATGGAGAAAAGGAACAGAATTGCCTAGCCAATTAACCTAATCTGTCTTTTCTCTAATTTGTCTGTTTTCCATAACCACAGTATTAACCAGCAGTTCACTCCTGCTAATCCCCAGTGCTACAAAGAAGAAAAGAACCCATTTGTATATTACAGTGTAATCATAATATCTACTAATTTCCTTCCATACACTGCAGGCCTCTTTTGAAAGGAGATTGCTGGCATTATCCCCATTTTATAAATGAGAAGACTTACAGTACAGCAAAATGATTTCTCAGGAACTGAGAGTTACTGATAAAGTAGAGCCTGATATCAGTGTAACTGATAAAGTAGAGAATAAAACTCAGGTCTCCTAAATTCTCAGCACAGTTCACTCTCTGCAAGCTTCAGTGCTCACTTGCATCTGGGACTACGAGTGAAGTTTGCAGCAAACCTTTTTCTCCTACATTGCTAAGTAATTTATTTTCTAATTTTCTTAATATCCCCACACACTGAATTGAGTAATTACAAAATTATTTGCTTTCTGTATGTTGTGTCTACAAGGACATAACAAGGACTTTTTAGCGGTGATGGTAGAAAATAAGGTTGATTTCAAAGAAGGGTGTTAGCACTATCCTTCCTTTTTTTAAAAAGGGTGTCATGGTCTCATTTTGGTGCTTTCACAAAATGAGATGTAAATCTCCATGGATTGAAGGGAATGTATTGTTTGCAAAAGTCCTGCAAACTTCCATCTCAGCTTCACAGCTCTTCACCACACATAAACTCTCAGAGGAGCCTCTGTCTATTGCTGTTCTATTTCAGATGCTTATGCCATGCCCCAATTCTGGCCATAGATCTCCTCCTCTTCCAATAAGCGATGCTATTGTGCTAAAGGGTGAGAGAAGAGGGCTTTTTTGTAAATTAAGAAGGTCAATTGTAAGACCCCTATGCTCATTTCATTCCTTAGAGGCAAGATTTTCAGAGGTGTCAGAACCGTGTTCTTATATGAATAGTTTTCCTTGGAGTACTTTGATCTTCAGATAGGATTCAGAAACTAGCTTAAGAATCAGGTAACAAAATCCTGGCACCAATGTGGAGGAGATTTGCCTGCTCCTCCTACCCCAAGGAAAATAAGCCAGAGGAGAAAGACAGAAATTACTGTGTCTTATGTGTCTGGACAGTGAAATTCCCATAAGGAGATTTTCAAAATTCTTGTTCTAGCTAGGACTACATTTACACTTACACTGTTAACATATTTGAGTATTCGTTTGCTTTCCCAGTCCTCACTGTTCCCAGCCTCCTTAAACTGTACACATTAAAACCTATCATAACCTATCGTTAGTTTAAAAATAAGCGTTTTGCTAGTTGATCTCCTCTTGCAGTTAGTCAACTGTTACTCTTTTTTTCCCTAAAGAAAGGTTAGTATCAGATTTAGATCTCTATTCCTCTTCTGTGATAAGAAGCATCTCTGCAAGATAACACTACCCTGAAGAGCAGGTGGACACTATCAGATTCCTTGCCTCAAGATACTGCTGCAATTAAGTATGTTTGCTATCTGAGGGCTAACAAGTGAGCAGTAGGATCTTCCGAGTTTCAAAAGCTAACAACTTTCAAAAGCTGTTTTTGATCTCCAGTGAACCAGGCTATAGATTCTTGCTACCTGGAACCAACTTTCTGTGTTAGCTGGTGAGTTGACTGAACAAAGCCTTGCAGGATCTCTGCCTAGACACAGTTTTAATGACCCCTTTTAGTTTTGTGGCAGCTCCTAGCTACCAAGTCCCAATGGCAGGGCACGGTGGTCCGTGATTAATGGTGCTAGACGTACAGAGCAGCCATGAAGAGACTCCCCCTGTTAAGCAGCAAAGCAAAGATTGAAGTGGCATCTTGCAGCTACCTGTGTTGGGGACAATCAAAGAGTCATCAATATCCCAGAGTGAAAATGTGTCTGCATCGATTTTAGGTGTGGGGAACGTTAAGAGATGTCATCCATCATAGTTGACTGGCAGTATGTTTGGGGAGGGTGGGCTAAAGCATGGACAAATGCCAAAATACTCTTACAATTTGGCAACTTCATGAAAACAAGATCATCTTCCCTGCAAGCTAGAAAACTGAGTCTGAGATTAATTACTTAACTCCTAGTACTCTTGAACTTGGTGCTATTCCTATGCTCAGCTGTTCTTTTACAATAATATTAATTTGAATATTTTACAATAACAGTTGAAGTTTATCTATGGAAACATCTGAAGTTCTTCATTTTAGATGTATATGGAGAGTTGATTGCTTTTTCCACAATTGGGATTGCAACTGTGATCTTTCATAAAGCTATTATTAGTCCTGATATTATCACAGCTGTAGCTTCCAGGACTGATTGAGTTTAGAAATTACTCAGTTCCTTTTAAGGGCTAAGAGGAGCTTTTATGGCACGTTTCAATACAGTTAACCTGGCCAAGCTTTAGGACTGGTTGTGGCCTCACTGCTGGACATTTAAAAATGGACTGGCTTTACATTTCATGCCACTATCACTACCTGCCAGTGCTTGAAATATTCCAGACAGTTACATTTCCTTGGAAGCTTGTATGTAATCGTATTTGAAGAAAACAAGCTGTAAATGATTGAAGTTATCAGTGTTCACTCCATATAAATTAGTATAGTGTGTTAGGCTGAAAGACTGTATTTCTATATGTGTAAAATATGTGCAAAGCTATATACTATATAAACCCAGTTGTTTGCTGCTCACTTGGGGAGAATATAGAGGTCTCTCTGTGTTTCATCAGTGCAAAGCAAAAGGAACCACTCTAACAGATGGTGCTATAGCTCTGTTTTTTGAGAGTTATGACCCAAGTCCAAGATCCAGTTTATAGGGCTGACTATTCGCTCTGCTAACAGTGCCACTTGTTTGTAATGAGGTTTCACAGTGAAATAATTTCTGAAGGACTTATGCACTGCAGAATTTTTTAAGCATGTGGCTGGGAGTGATGGTGGAAAGTGGAGTATAGCACTAGGTGATACGGAAGGAGATATGAAGCAATTGGTGAAACTGTTCAAGAGTTTGAAGATCATACGTTTGAAGATCAATAGTATTCTGTTATTCCATATATCATCCTTGGTGTGTGTGTATGAAATTCCTTGGACAATTTAACAGAGGGCAGGCATTGCCCCAGGTGCTGTGGCCAGTGGTGTGTTGTTCTCAGAGCCACAGGGAGAGGAGAACAATTAGAAATTACTTGAGACCAACCATTTCGACTATTAGAAACCACTTTAGCAACTGTATCTGGAGTTGCCCAGGAGGGCTGCTTTACAATCTCTCGGCTCATTCTGAACAGCTCATCAATGTCTGTGCAGAACATCTCCATTAGGATGATAAATGTGCCAAAAAATCACAAATATAACACTGGGTAAACCTGCCAGGTGATGTTTATATTCCAGGTGTCTCTCACTGATATTTCTTTTCCTTACAGAATTTTTTTGTGTGTTGGTTTGCTTTTTAAAAAGGAGCCGCATCCTTGCCTGTGGCCAGACTGAAGGTTGTGTAAGTGGTGTGAATGCATAAATGCAAAGATGATGGGAAGCTCATCTCTGCAGTGCCTTGATGTTGCTGCTTCTCTGTGCAGGCCTGTTCCCTCCCACTGCACAGAAGGGCCTCTGCAGAGCTGCAATTTATGCTAGCTGTGAAGATGATTTGAGGCTAAGAAAGCCTGACACTCTCACAAGGAGTATGCCTTTTTCCTCTGACCAGGCCTTACCGTCCCAATTACAGTCACACGAGCTTGCTGTGTGGTGTAAGTGCCTGTAGGACTCCCTTGTTGCTGGTGCTAATGATCTGCAGCTCTAAGTCAGAATGAGCTGGTTTCAGTTTCAGCTTTTTTCTCTCACTCAAGCCTGTTACGTGGAAGTAAAAAGAAATATGTATGGGATATCTCTTTTGTTTTATCCTTGGCTACCCACCAGGCACCGAATCTGGGATTCTCCACTGTATTCCACTAATGTGCTGCAATTTTCACCAGTCTGAAGTGGGGGTAGACCAAGTTCATTCCCATCTGCTAATTTTGAATGCTAGTGATGCTCTAATATTGCATGAGTTCAAATGACTGCTTAAGTTTTGTGGCAGCAAAGAATAATATCCATAAGTGACCGAACTTGGAGCTCAGCTTGGGCCTAGCTATTTGGTTTTTGAAAACGGATTTGTATTTGAGTAGAATTTTTTATTTTAAAGGAGCCTTCTTGTTTCCATCCCTTCATCTTCCTACGTCTCCTCACACTTCCACAGCCCATAATGCCAATGCCAGTATTTCGTTTCCACTCACACAGTGGAAGGTGGTTGCAGGGAGAAATTTCTGGCAAAGAAGATGATAGCTGCATTTCTAGGAGATATTTTCCACAGTGGGGAGTAGGAGGATGAGGAAAGTAGGTGGGGAAGTGCAGAAAGAGAGAGAAGTGGCTGCCTGCCTTGCATTCTCAGGAAATGAGAAAACTAAATGTAGCCCCTTGTCTTCACAAGGTAAGCAACCTGCTGATGTTTCACAGTAAACCATGAAGCGATGTGACAACTGCCAGGTTCAGAGTCAGCAAGTGCAAGGGTCATTTGCACACTCAGAAAGAACTGCTTTTTGTAGGCACATAGTTTTATTCTGAGTTATTTGTTCGGGTTTTAATATACGTAAGATTAGGACAGATGCAAGTGAGGAGAAAGAAACCCAGACTAGTTTGGTCTGCTTTTTCTTATTCCCTTTATTGCACATTTGAGAGATGGCCCTCAAAACTTGTGCGTTACTGAGTGCTGGGATGTTGGACCCACAGGAGCTGGGAAGCTTGAATGCTTGTTTAAATTTTATGGCTCTGACTCCTCTCTGTTGGTACCCAACACAGTAAACTCCACACTGTTCTTATGTCTGTTCTCCTCTCTTTTTCCTTAGTGTCAAGAGTAACCAATTTTTTTTTCTTTTTTTTTTCTTTTTTTTAAAGGATGATTCCAGCTACAAACAAAGCCTTTGTTGTAAACAACCTTGTTTCTGGAACAGGCTATGACCTCTGTGTCCTGGCAATGTGGGATGACACGGCCACAACCCTTACTGCCACCAATATTGTGGGATGCGCCCAGTTCTTCACCAAAGAAGACTACCCTCAGTGCGAATCGATGCACAGCCAGTTCCTGGGTGGGACCATGATTCTGATCATTGGAGGCATCATTGTGGCAACTCTGTTGGTATTCATTGTAATACTCATGGTCCGCTATAAGGTCTGCAACAATTCCCAGGAGAAGATGTCTAACGTCAGCAATGTCTACTCACAGACAAATGGAGCACAACCAGTTCAAAACGGAGTCTTGCCCCAAGTCAACCCCAAAGTGGTGGTGAGAAATGAACTTATGGAGTTTAACTGTCAGTCTGCACGGAGCAGCATCTCCTCTTCCTCCAGCTCTGCAAATAGCCATGACTGTGATGACTATAGCCTCCAAAGTGAACAGGGCACATTGTCCAGTAAGTGGAGGCCTCCTTCCAGGTCAAAACACAATATTGACCGGTTAATGGGAGCTTTTGCCTCCCTGGAACTGAAACGTCAAAAAAAGGAGGAGATGACAGACTCCAGAACTTCCCCGGTGGCCCGCCACTCGGACAAAGAGCCACTGCTGGGCCAGCCGGAGTCCAAATTTCGCAGCCTCCTCATGTTGCCTCTGGAGGGCAAAACTAAACGTAGCCATTCTTTTGACATGGGGGACTTCACCACATCTCAGTGTTGCACCTACCCAAAAAAGATAACAAACATTTGGACAAAGAGGAGCCTCTCGGTGAATGGCATGCTTTTGCAGTATGATGACACTGACCTAACAGGGGCAAAAGGGACTTTCGGGAGCTCAGAGTGGGTAATGGAAAGCACAGTGTAAATATCAGTGTCTACCCCCTCCTCTTCTCCCCTCATGTGTTATAAAGCGTGGTTTGCTGCAGGGCCATGCATTTGGAAAGAGAGGGGAGGAAACGTTTTCAGTTGTACTGGCCAAAAAGATAGGGAAACAAATAAGTAAAAAAGAGAAAGAGGGTCATGAAATGTGAATAGGCACGTGTGGCACCATTCTTGTCTGGCCCCAACTAAACCATGCGTGAATGTTTCAAGGAATTTGCTAGTTGTATTTAGCATTGCTTTCCAAAAGTTACCCAGACTGTTGGTGAACCATCACACAAGATTAAACAAGGAGGATAAAAAGGGGTTTAACAGCACAAATTTAATTTTACAGGGTTTCTTTTTTGTTTGTTTTTTTTTTAAAGGGCACCTCTTCCTTTTCTTTTACACACAGAAATACATTTCTGTGGGTATAAGACTGGTGCTAGGAAATATCTGGTTGTCATTGCAAGTGACTTTCTCAAAAGCGCGGGCAGGGCATCCACAGGGAGATATCAGAGCAAATTGTTCAGCATAATCTCATGGTGTTAACTGTGACATCTGGGAAAACAATACTTGTTGTTGAGTGGGCTTTTGATTTGGATTTAATGATTTCTGTTCTGTTTTGCCTTGTTACTTCTTTTGAGTTGTTTTTTTCCCACAGCAGAAAGTATATTTCCATGCATTTTTTTGGGTTTTTTTTTCAGTCTCATCAAATCCCCCGGATGAAAAGGATGATATGTACAAAGGTCAAATTTCTGATGTACTGCATAACCCACCTCCAATACCACCCCTTCATGTCCTAGGAAAAATTAAATCTAGGGGTTAATAAATTTTAAAAAAAATCATCCTCTTTCTTCCATCTTCTTCATAGTCTCTGCTTGTCAATGCTCAAGGCAGATTGCAGCAGCTCTTGATATCTGTAGGGGTGTTGCTATCAAAGATGGGAAAAATAGTAATCAAGATTCCCTATTAAAGGATAAAGAAAGGGAAAACAAAAGTAGCTCCCATGAACTCTCCACATTATGAATACCAATGGCTTCTGGCAAAGGTCACACTGACACTCCATTCAACTGACAAAGAAAACACAGACTTTCACCCTATTGTGACAAAAGCTCTTCATCTGTACAGTTGCCATGACACGGCTTGACTGTATAAGTAGCATCACAGGAAATGTAAGTTTTTGTGTATTTCAGAGGATTGGGTATGTTCCCAATTAGCCACGGAAACCGAGTTAAGTTTGGGTGTCTCAGAGCAGGGGGTCTCCCATGTGTCCCCTCCGTTACAGACAGCCCTTCCCCAGCCCCCAGTGTACTCCTGCGCCCCTGTCTCTCACCCTCACTGAGGTACTTGCTAACTGAATCATAGAAGCATAGAATAGTTTGGGTTGGAAGGGACCTTTAAAGGTCATCTAGTCCAACCCCCCTGCCGTGGGCAGGGACATCTTCAACTAGATCAGGTTGCTCAGAGCCCCGTCCAACCTGACCTTGAATGTTTCCGGGGACGGGGCATCCACCACCTCTCTGGGCAACCTCTTCCAGTGTTTCACCACCCTCAGTGTAAAGAATTTATTCCTTATATCTAGTCTAAATCTACCCCCCTTTAGTTTAAAGCCATTCCCCCTTGTCCTGTCACAACAGGCCCTGCTAAAATATTTGCTGCCATCTTTTTTATAAGCCCCCTTTAAGTACTGATAGGTTGAACTGAGAACAGGAGCTCTTTAGGGCTTGTAAACTGATTCTCAGGTTTGTTTTGGGGGAGCATTGCTGTGGTTGTGGAAATGCATATGGCCAACCCAGCTGACTTCATTGTCCTTAATGACTTTACTGTGATTTCCAGCATTCTGGTGGCTACTGCAACAGTCCTTTCATTCGTTTATTTATTTGTTGGCTCCCAATGAGCAGCTGCTGGGAACCATTCTGAAATTGCACATTGTTACTATGATTTTGTAAAAAACATGTGGAGAAAGGGTGCAAAGCACAGAGAAAATAACACATGAAAAAACTCTATGTATATTTTTTTTAAAGGTGCAGAGATATATTGTGACATGGTTGTGTACTTGATCTTGTATTTGTCACGTTTCCTACTTGGAGTTTTAGAAAATGACATCCCTGTGATCAGACTATTTTTTCTTTATTTTGTTTTGGGTTTTTTTTGCTAGAAAATGTACAGTAAAAAACATTCTTGGGGAAAAGTACCTGCTTTTCATTTATTTGCTGTTCTGTGGTCTGCTTTGAAACCTGAATAAGGAGCAGTAATTATTTTTTTTAATTATCTTGAAAAT
>NW_008825571.1:0-40036 GCF_000699105.1 Pygoscelis adeliae | reverse complement strand
ATTTTGGGTATTAAGTAGGAATCAAGAAATACAGACCTTCCTGGAATGCATGAGAAAAGATCTTGTAAAAAGGCATTCCACCTCTTTTTCAGTGGTTACATTTATACAGATCTATATCACTAATGTATTTTAAACTCTGATCCAAAATCCGCAGCAATAAGAGGAAGCCTTTTTAGGCTTAGGACCTGACTTTATAGGTTTTTCCTCAGATTATTGCTCACAGCCAACATTAATATATTCAAAAGAGATCCAGTCAAACTTTGTTCGCAACATCTTTCAAAGTCTCTGGTTTTCTTATAGTCTCCGAGAGGAATTACACCTCTAGTGCCAGAATATACACCATCCAACTGTCCAGATGGCACCTTCATATTAACCATTAATGACATTTACGTTGTACTGAAGACTCTTTAAGAGTTCATGTAATTATTTTCTTTTCCTTGTTATGCTGTGGTGTCGTTGGACTTTTTTATTATGTTGCTGCTTTGCTTTGAATGTGATATCTGGGTTGTTTTTAATTTAGCCATTGAGTTCATCATCAATATTAGTAGCATATGCAGCTGTGAATTTTCAAAAGCAATATCCTATCCTATTTTTTTTCTTAAAAAGGAAAACACCTCTTTCACTTTCTCATACAATATTAGAGGAAGTAAGCCAACAGGTGCTATTTTGTAATGAATAGTTGCCAAAGAACCTAGGTAATAAAGTCCACAATCTAACAGCTGCATTTATTACTGTTAACCATGATTTTAATTCATTTAGCTTTAATGAATGAAGCTCAATCCACATCAGCAAATTTGCAGATACTGAGAAAAATTAAACAAGTGCCCAACAATTACCTTTGGTGCTCACAGTATTTGGGAGGAAGAGGACTCAGGGACTCATAAGTGAGGCGGGGAGCCCCACAGCGAGTCAGCAAGTGGCCAGCCCTGAGAGAGGGATGGAGCCAGCCCAGCGTGGTGGTGTCCATGCCTGGGCACCTGCTGGGTTGTGATCATCCTTCAGGTGCCACAAGCCACTGTCCTGCTTACACACTCGGCCAAGCAGACCTCTGAAATTATCTTGTGGCTTCCCCTTTACCACTTTGAGATCTGCTGAAGATAGCTCTGTCTTTTGGTTTACAACCTGAATCCATGTCCTAATTGCTAATGCATGTGTGACCCCAGGGGCCTCCACACACAATCATCTGACCAAACTCTACCTATTTTTTGCTTCTATTTTCATGTGTGCACCTCACTCAGCATCTCTGGATTTGGTCATTTTTCTGTAGTGTTGCTGTGTGATAGGGATTCTTCCTTGCTCCACTTCTGAGTGCAACTGCACATCAGCGGCTGGTGAAGTTATGTTTAGATATCCGCTTACTTGGGTATAATAAATATTTTCACACATCACTGAGGAGCTGAGTTAACTCCAATGGCCTAGTGCCCCAGTCTCACAACCCTACACTGAGAAATTTATACAGGCCTCAGGTAATAGTGCTCTCATAAATTAACATGTGGTAGTGTGATATGCAGCTGCACCAAGCATGCTTTAGATGCAAGTGTCAGGTAGAGCAGATAGTAAGGAGGACAACAGATCAACAAGAGCCTTCTGAAAAAGGAGTCTGTGAAGTTAAAGGTGCTACAGAATTTAAAGTGAAGCCCGTGGGAATAATTAAAGACAACTGCATACGAGTATGTAACCTCTGTAAGTTTGTTTTTTTTTTGACATCTTTTATAATAGTGGAATAAGCTTTTTTTCTAAAAATATGATATGCCATTTACTTGAAAGAACAGGATATGATTCCACTGTGAAATTCTGGACACATTTAGTCCTGCTAAAAAAACCAACCCAAATCCCCAAAATATCATCCTGGAGACTATTAAACAAGATGATGAAATGGAAATTTCTGAAATTAGTGATGATGTGGATTTCATTTGATGTCTGCTAGGAACCAAATTGTTGTATGAAATTAAAGAGTGTGTGTGTGTGTGTGTGTGTATCTGCGTATGTACATATGCGTAGCAAAGCAGACCATACTATTTGCTTACAATTTATATCCTCCTGACACATTTCATGCATTGGAATACATTTCTGGTTTTTAATGTCTTTTCCAAGTTTGCCAGCTCTAGAGAGCAGCAACCAATTTGCTTTCCTCTCACCCTTAGAGGAAGATAACTTTTTATATGTCTCCAAACTATACCCAGTACTTGGTTACAATTTGGATTAATTCACTCATAAAGCAATGCATAACAACAAAGCAATGAAAGGTACCTCTGCTCTGCATGATGCAAGACTGAAAATGTGGCAGTTTTTCCTTTGCTAAACCTGTTATATCCCACACCATGGGATTGATTCGCTCTGGAAACAGAAGAAAATAATATTCCAAAAGACTGCTTGTTTCATTCTCTCTCTTCACCCAGCAAAGTGTTGCAGACGAATGACCAAAAAGAGCCCTTGGAGGTGTCTGAGAAAGTGCAGTAAATGCAGCAATGATTTAAGCATTTTCTAGCCTGGAGGCCAATGAATAATTCCACCTGATAACGAAGAAAACATTTTAGTCTTTGAATAGCTTGAATGTCACATCTGTTTGCAATGCTTTGTACCCATTAACCTGTGGGTAACACACAGTACACCATATGGTGCCATGCAGCACCCCCTTCCACCCCTTGCAGCCTATTTCTCCGGAACCTTTTCTCAGTGACTCTCCCCTCTGTGTTCAGTGTTTGTAATTCAATACTTGGACAATTCTGGATGTGTAATAATGTTCTGGATGTGGAATTAACAAGTGACATTATTAACATCTTACATGTTTCACCTTTAAAATCCCCTAAACATGACAAGGGGATCCTTCCAAAAACATTAAATTAGGTTTGATTTTAGGCTGTAGGCCAGAGGAAAACTAAATCAGAGAGTACCTTGAAACTCTTGCTTTCAATATAGGAATTTTATGCTCTGCAGTATTTTTTCCTTGTCCTAATTAATTACTCCTTAATCCCCAAAGGTATAGCATTCCCTAGCATCAGCTGCCAAAAGGCCCTACTATACGAACCAGTGCCAGATGTTTATTCCCGGTATTACAGTCCAAACAGATGGCAAATACTGGAGATATAAATATATATCCGGATATAGTTATATCAGCAAGTGCGTGCATTTGTATTCATGTATACATGTCCGTGTGAACATATGTACATGTTGTGCTTTTTAACTGTATGGTTTGTGATGTACAGATTTCCTAGTTTGGTAATAAAAGAACATTTACATTTTTAATTAAATACTAGTGGGAGAAAGAGAGAGAGAGAACAGAAACATCTTCTTCTAGGAAGCAGATTAGTTGATAATCTGCATCTCATCCCAGCTGGGAGAGTTCAGTGCTTCAGATGAACTTAACTGGAGGTGAAAAGATTCATTCGTTTCATATGACCACAGCAAAGGCTCAACTCCTACATTAGGGCATTTATTCACCTGATTCTCCCATCACATGCTGCAGATAAGTAAGTGTCCTGTCAATGTTTTGCAGGGAGGCAAGCAGCCATAGGGAGCTACTGTTCTGCATTCATTGCCCTTGTTTGTCCTCTTAAATGTGTTGACAATGTTGTGCTTTAGTTTTTTAGTTGGTTTGTTTTTTGGGAGAGGGCGGTATCACGTTATACTCAGTCATATGAGGAGTCTGGATACAAGGCTAGAGAAACTGGTGGGAAAAAGAAACATTGAAAATCAATGGCTTGTACTAGGAGAAAGTAAATCCTGACTTTAAAATCCATAAATCTTAGTTTGGATATAGGAGAGGAGAATGCTCCATTAGTTACCTGTACAGTTACAGAGGTGGGCATCAACTTATTGTTAAAGTTGCTGAGCCATGTTTGCTCATAATATTTTTCATGCAATGAGAAATTGAATGGATGTCTTTTGTGACACTTTTCAAGTTACTTCTGTGGGACTAGTTTATTTTAAAAGTATTAATATTCCTATCCTCTTCCCTGCAATGAACAATGCAAGAATATTATAATACTGAGCAGTTAATTACCACCTGTACTATTTAATGAGTCAAAAATCACAAGATGGGTGTCTACACAGGAAAAAAGAGACTGTCGTTTCAGGGAAGTTGGTCTTCTTTGCCAATGCTACTCGTACATCAGTATTAAATGTAGGATCTGAAAGACATAAGCAGGGCTGCACGTGGTAAAATGTCTACTTTTTACCCTGTGGTAATGAGACTTAAACAGAAATCCAGAGAAGGGATGTGTTAATCTTCCTTCCTTTGAACATGACAGAGAGATGTGAAACTTCAGATAATTAGGCTCATAAATCTGATGTACCATAGACAGAAAAATGGCACTCATTGGACTGATGTGATCCAAGTGTTATTGCAGCAGAGTTGCGTGCTGATCACTGGTGGAACTGGTGTCATGCACAAATGCTGAGCCTGGTGAAGCACGATCCCCAGGAGGGGATCGCTGCACAGATCACAGCACAGACAGGAGGCATGGTGATGTAGGAACATGTTAGAACTGGATAGCCCAATAAATCGTTCCTATCCTAGTATCCTGTGATAGTGTACAACACTAGTCACTTCAGAGAAAGTACCTTCAGGAAAACTTCAGAGCTCTGTCCCAAAGCCTGATGGGTTGGGAGTCCTTATCCTATTCTCCATAAAGAAGCAAAGAATTTCTTCCAAAATTCACACCTCGACAATTAAAACACAACTTAGAACTAAAACTGTGACAAGAACGAGCTCTGAATGACTCCTCCTGTTTTGGAGTTTCTGCCTCTGAGCCTGTCAATCCTGACTTAAAAAAATAAGACAGTCCTTGTCATCTGAGAGTGGGTTGCCCAAGGAGCTTGGAAATGGACAGGTGAGTATTTACAGAGATGATGAGAACATTCCTCATTTGCAATAAGGCCAGAGTGCACGTCCTGTGTGTCTCACTGTTGCTAAACAGAGACCAATGTGTACAGCAGCAACAACAACATTAAAACCAGTAGCAACTTTATCAAATATGAAACTCTGTGCCATAATGCAAAAAAAACCCACCATCACCTCAAAAAGTGCCTTTCTCACATGGTTTTGAGAAACAAAATACCAGATATTCTCTCTTCCATTCAAATACTCCTCTGGATATGCACATAATACAAAATTTGTATAGAAAAAAGATCCCATCTTCCAAGAGACCATTGCACAGTACCAGGTTGTGTGGTAATATTTGGAGATGAGACAGGAAGCACTTGGTATAGCAAAGATTTGATCTGAAGAAACAGATGTCCATAGATTTAAGGTCAGTAGAAGATGTTAACTTATCTGTCTTCCTGTTTAATACAAGCCATAAAATGATGGCTTTCTATTGAAGAAACTCCAGTGGGATTGTGGACCTTTAAAGTCGGGTTTTGAGACCAGTGCAAAGCTCAGTAGGTGCATGAAAATGCAAACAGTCCTGAGGCCATTAGTACAAATGTTTTTAACAGCTGCCAGAGGCCTCAGCTTGCTATGCCTTTGGGCTGCTAAATAAACACATCCAAACGACTACACAGACTCAAATGGTTGAAATGTAACTGCCCACAATACGCTGAGTGTTGGCTAATGGTTAGCATTGGTTAGAAGTCATGAATACAGATGAGAGCAATACAGTTTTGGCTGTAACTTCTGGGCTACTGTTATCTGCACGCTGCTGGGTGCCCAAATCACTGCACTGCTGCCAGCCTTGGCCACCCGGAGTCTGAGGGTCAGAGACACCTGGGTTGGACTTCCTCCACAAAGACCACCAAGCATGATCTTGAATGAGGTTGAAGAACTTGTCCCTCCTTGGGGAATGTAGGTTACAGATCCCTCCAGGACCTGAGTCCAGAAGGAGGCCCCCTGCTTCTGCCATTTATATCAGCCTGTGACAGCTTGAGTTTATTTGAGAGGGAAGGACCGTACATATCTAGCCTGGCCTTCTGGCACCCATCACCTTCCCCCCTGCCCCAAGTTTCATACCTCCTCTGTTCCCTTTCTTCACTGATTTATCATCTGATTTCAGGTAAAAGGCTATTTTTTATCTACCATACATCTCAGCCCAGCTGGTGCTATGAAGTAACCACACACAACAGGAGAATGGGCAGGCTGAATATGGCTGGTGCACTTTCTGGCCATACTCATTTCTCAGTTACCCTGTTGCAACTTTGCTGTTGACTACAGTGACTGATGATTACAGTTACAGTTGTTTGAATTATTCAGTGTAACAAGATGATCAGATGAACTGAGCTCCTTCATCTCTCACAAACTGAGGACCCGAATTTCCTGAGGTATCTGTCATCCTTCAGTGTTCTCCCAAGAGGTGACATGAACACAGTTCAATATCAGGGGCCTTGCTACCCTTTCACTCCTGATTAGTAGTTCGCAGATGGGCATTTCAGGATGATTTCTTCAGAACAACCACAAAACAAACGAACTAATTGACGATAAATACACTGACTAAACAAACCTATTGGTTTGTCATTGTTCCAGCAAGAGACAAAGTATAGCCCTTAGGAATATCAAACTGGTGACCCAGTTTTCAAACAGCTAAAAGGTATTACTGTGTCAGGTATGTTAGATTTACTGTTAATGCCATGATGTTTAAAGTGCATCTGGCATTAATATGGATTACACCTGGTGAAGAGCTTCAGAATTAATCTCTAGGACAGGTGACCTGGATCTCATTTTAGTGAGGAGAGATCTCATACACTTCAGAGGCCTCATCCTCTCCTGGATATTTTTGAGAATCTGCTCTATCTGTTTAATGAGCTAATTACTGTATATATTTATTTTATATATCTATATAACTGCATCCCTATAAATATAAAGAGCGCAGTGTGGCGTGTTCCCATTATCCGTACTACTTGTGGTGGGTATAGATGGGCCATACTGCTGTTCAGAATGTAATCATGTATCTTAGACCAAATAGCCTCCAAAATCCACCAGGGTAAATCTCCAGTCTTTCAAGCATGGATTTATTTTGGAATTATACCCCAAGCACAAAGTAGAGTGGGACAATTAGAGCTAAATATGAAATAACTCTTAACAGAAATATTTACATATGCTTTCTGCACAAAACTTCAACCCCAAATGTACTGAACAGAGGTGGATCTGCATTCTTCTGGTCTTTACCTGCTTCATAACCCCCAGTATAATGTAGCTGGTGCTAGAGACCTGTATATATTACAGCAGTCCTACAGGTCTAAATTTTTGTCTCCTTTTCTGTCATCCTCAGCACACCCAGCAGGATTTGTTTAGCAGCCCTTCCCAAAACAGCTGGGGGATAGTCTTTTCCTGCACTGGTAAGAGTCTCCCTTGGCTGTTTTGTTCCCTGTTATTTTTTACCTGGTACAAAGCAGCTGATGAGGGAATGAGGCTCTCTTTACCACCTGTGTTGGCGAAAACCCAACCAGATTCAAAATGTGTTTGGCTCCGGTGTGGTTTGTCTATCCCATGTTATCTTCAGCTCATAAATATTTTGTTAGTTATTTTTCATTCATATGACTGCATGGGGAATGGTCCTTCTACCACTGTCTGTATTAGCATATAGTACTCCCACATGGATACAAGTATTCTCCATTCGTTATTTGCGATTCATCATGTCTTCTTCATTACTTGGTCATAGAAAAAGTTATTCTTGTCCAGCAAGGGAGTAGAAGTAATAACATTTGATCTACCACAAATAGCTGTATAGGGAATATAACAGCTGAAATTAGCAATATAATCACAAATCCTAGAATAAAATGTCTTTCTCCAAAATTATGTGTAAATGAGACTAAGATTTGCTAACATTAGGGTAGGTCAGAAGCAATTCAAGAATGAAAACACAAGAAGAACAAAACAAATCAAATTCATTGGATGATTTATTTGGAAAATGTAACTCTAAGAGCTTTAACAGTAAGTTAAAATGGAAATGAGGATGTTTCCTGAACTGCACAGCATCTACTCCATATATATTTAGAACAAGAAAATCAGCTGTGAGGCTAACATACAGTTATAGTATGCAGTCTGCAGTCCAACACTGTACGATTTCTAAAAGGGTTGTGAAATTCCTGAAGGAGGAATGCAATTACCGGAACCGGGATTAACTAATAATAATTAATGAAATTTGAATCCTAATTGGAAAGGTATTTCCTTAATGTCCCTTATGAAAGGGGGAAGGAAGGTACTGTATTTAAATGAGTTTTGAAATAAGTAATTTTTAAAAAGTCCAAGAGTGGATTTGCAATCCAGGCCTAATGCTCAGTTTGCTCCTTGTCTCCAGATTATAGGAGATTATCATAGCTCAAACCCCCTTAACAGAAAAGAACCTTTTAAATCCACCTCAGCTTTGCCCTTATTAGGAACGAAGGAGAGAGGCTCCTTCCACTGGGAGGAAAGAAGCCCTTAATTCATGGCTTGTCAGAAGAAAGGCGCTTGCTTCAGCACCGAACCAGGTTAGTTATGGCCCTAATTTACACAGCAGCATGTCGTCCTGGTGGAAGGGATGACACCTTTAAGTAATAATGAACAAGCGTGCATTGACAGAATAATAATCACGGATTGAAAAGGTTACAGCAGAGAAGGTGGTAAAGCTAAGAGCCTGCTTTAATTCTGCTGGGTGCCATAATATCAAGAGTCGGGAGCTGCACTTACAACATAAAATAACATTAGTGTGGCAATTACGACTTAATGGTTTGTGGAGAGAAGTCTGCAAGACTTTATAAAAACATCCAAATTAGTCTGTATTCAGGTTTTACTTCACTCACACTTTTTTCTGGCTGTATTGTCATCTCCCTCAGAGGCAGAGTTCTCTTAAAACATAGTGAAGAAATGCTAGAGGCATCAGGGCAGCTTCTCAGTTTGTATATATGGGTATAACCTCAAGGACACTTCTGCCAATTTATCCCAACTGAAGAATCTGGTCTAGAGTGCCTATGAATAAAATTGCTGACCTAGAAAAACTCATTCGCTCGAGTGAGCAGACAAAACCAAATCACTTAGGTGTATATTGACCTGGTCTCCTATTCGCAACATTTTGACCTCTCTTAAGCTGCATGAGATGTCTAGTCCCAGTGTTTAAAAATCACTACAGACAGCCCACAACACTTAGAAATGCATGACTCACATGGCAGTCTTTTGAGTGAATTCAAACCACACAAATTTTGTTAGTACCTTCTCCTGGCGTGCAAAGTAGGAGAACACCCAGATTTCTGGGAGATAAGCTGCATTTTTTACAGTTCTCTCGGTTTCTTGGGGGGTCCCTGCCACCATGATAGCAGGGTGCCAATGGCCTGACAGCACTGGGCTTGGCAGGAAAATCTGGAGTGAGAGCACGTGGAAATTTCTTGATGTGTGGGGGATAGGAGGCAGGCAAAAAGGGGGCTTGTTTTTTTGCAGTCAGCTGCATGGCACAAGGTTTTTAACTTCTGTGAAAATATGTTTCCTCCATAGCCTTCATATATGACATGCATTCAGCACATCAAAGGAACAGTGCCCTACAGAGTGTATAAATCTCAGGCACCAAAGCAGAAGTAAAACAGCACCGTCTCTGTTCCTGTCTGACCATTGCACAGTTCTGATGTTGTCTGAAGACTACATTTACACATAGTCCTCAGATCACTGGTAGCAACAGAAAGACTCCAGCTGATTTACTTGGGCATTTCCTTAAACAGTAAGAGCTGACAGAAATTAACTATGGCATTGCCTCTTCATTGATCTCTCCTCCCTTTTCTTTCACACACATACAAATTTTCTGTTTCAATTTATTATGCTTCTTACCTCTGGTAGATATATTTATAAGACTATATATTCTCTGTCTGAGACTGAAAGCTCAGAGACCAGACAGACCTGTATTGATCCATGTACTGACAGTGCATCTGTTCTATTAGTTCCAGGGGAGATTTCAAACCACTCCCTTCTTTTTAGGATACCCTTTATGTAGGTTTTGTGCAAAACAAAAAACTGTACATATGTGCAGGTTTTTCTTTGCTTTCTTTCACTATGCCTACGAAAATATACAGGCAATTTGGAAATGTATGGAATAAAACCAACCTGGATAAATAAGGTTATACATACATAAATAAATATATACATACATACACACACATATATATAATAATTCTGTCAGTCTCCACTGCCAGTCTGTTGAAGTATTTCCATGGCATTTTCATTTTTCTGTACCAAAGAAAAGTAAAATGGCTAAGTTCACAGGAGGGGATGGTGTCAGAGGCAAGAGATTGAATGTAGACACACTACACTAACAGCTCTCTCCAGTGCTGATTGCGCTGATCCTTCCTTAGTAAAGGTCAAGGACTGTTTTTACCACTGTTTCATTCCCACCTAATGCATTCCTCTTTTTAGAAGAGACAAGAACTTCAGACACTGCCCCTAACAGCACTTTAGATATCTTTTCCTTCTTCATTTCAGTGGTGATTGGGTACCTAAAAAGCTTTGGGGATCAGGATCCTAGTTTTGCTGCAAGACCAGCATGAGTCAGGTCAGTAAGAAAGAGGAAAACAAGAATACAGCAAGGTGGGGCAGGAAAGGTGAACTTATCATCTTGTGGCTGCAGCAGTGGCACTTTGCACAGTCTCCTCACCTTCATATCTCACACATCCCTGTTACCACACGTCATCACACACCTGCAGTCGGCAGCGCTTCTCGCAGCCTCCTTGCTGCAGCTCCCTCCACCACACATCCAAGATGCTGAAGGGACAGAATGAGGAATTCTGCTACGTTTAACTAAAATGGAGTGACTTGGGAACGAGTGGTGCCTTTTAGGACAGCTGCTCCCTTATAGCTCTCCTGCTATGCAGTCATGAAGCACCTACCAAGTTATATTCTTTTCAGCTTTAGAGAGTGTTTTACACAGGTACGAGTAAGGGTCTGCTTGTGTGTCAGGCTTGGTTTACATTAATTTCCCATGACTTTCTTCCCTTCCACACTGTGGGGCAGAAGAGTGAAATTAAACTCAATAGCAATAAACGCATTGCATCAGTGTTGGGTCTCTCAGTTCATCCCCACCTGGTGCATTGGAATCTGAATATTTAATTGCTGAGTTTACCCCTTTCTCAGACACACCTTTTAACATGGCATTCTGCTCTTCATTCCACCTGCTGTGTGGGAAATGTAATCTCTTAAACTGAGACATAATTATACATATATATGGCCAATGTATTCTAAGTGGATGCCTCTGAAACAGGAGGGATTTATGTGTTAAATACCAAAGAACAGTACTCCCAACTTTGATCTCTGAATCAAGGGAAACAAAGTAGGTTTGTCCAACACAATCCCTTGCAAATTACCTCACAGGGGAGCAGTGGGGGTTGACTCCTGGAGTAGAGAAAGGTGGATTTGCTGAGTCTCTGGGAATTTGAATGTGTTTTCTTGTTAACCCCTTAGGCACAAACTAGCTTTGCCATTGCTGGGACAGCAGTTGAACACAGTGATATCTGGGTAACACACAGGGAGGGGAACCTGGTAGAGGGGACAGAAGATGCAGTTAGTTTCCCTGCTTCAGTCCATAACGTCATGACAGTGGTTATCTGAGGAAAGACAACAAACACAGTCTGATGGCGCATGCCCAGCCCTGCAGCACACTAGTGACAGAGGATATACATTTACAGCTTGTATTTAATGCAGCAGTAGCCATTCATGCAGAAATATGAAGATTTCTTTGTCCAGAGTATCACAAAACACTGATTACCTGGAGAACTGTCCCCTGTCTTTTGGGTTAATGACCATATTATCATGTCATATTTGTGGTCACATAGTATTGAATCAGTATATTTAGACCTATCTGAAAAGCTGGACCTGGTGCATGAATCAAGAAATCCATGTCCTAACAGGAAGGACTCTCCTTATTCATGTTTTTTCAACTTTGCATTATGATCACATTCTTGTTAGGACAGAGAGGGCCTTTACAAAGGCATCTAGGCCACCTAATTGTGGAGACAAATAAAGAATAAGATTTACAAAAGCATCTAGATTATTGAGTCTGATTGCTTTTCAAATCTTTAAATCCAGGAGGTGACCCATGAAGTATTTATTTAACATTTTAGACATCTCATTGTTCATGTCTATTTGTCTCCTGGTCTCATTTTTCATGTCCTCAATGCTGTAGGAATAAGAGACTTAAAAAAACTGTCTTGCCTCCCTAGTCTTTGGCCACTGTTAGCATTCCTATTCTGTTGGAGCAAGGGATTTTTTTTCCCCTCCAAGACAGAGATCATAAAGACACTTAAATATTGTGGAATAGCTGACCTTACTCTGAACAATTAATGACCAAAATCACAAACTAGCCTGATTTCAGGTTCAAATCTGATCTCTTTAATCCCACGATCTTCTAGCATTGACAGACCATATGCAAAACCAAGTATAGAATCCTACGTAAAAAAAAAAAGAGCAATCAGTTCTTCATGGAAAAGAGAGACTACTTTAATTATTGCCAACAGGCAGTGACCTTGAAAATCTTAGTATATTTAATTTTACGAGCTGTTCAGATACCAGATGGATGGGGACAGAATAAGTACCTGGGCTGAGTCCACTAAATCATTAAGGCTGATTTCTAGCTGAAAATGTTTCAGTAAAAGGATTATACATTTCATTTAGGTAAATAATGATAGGATCTGCAGCTACTATTGCTGGCATAAACATTCTAAGGGCTGTCACTCTTCACGCCTCGGGGCAAAAAATGGATCCAGTGTCAGTGATTTTTATCATGACACTGCTATATTTGGTGTCTTTCATAAAGGTCCTATACTTACATTATTCTGACAGATTGTCAGCTTCCATTAAAAAAAAAAGTTTTTACTCCTCCTGACTGAGGCAAAAAATCTCTAAATTTGACTAAATTTGAAAACCAGAAGGTAATTTGAATGCCAAAGTTATCATTTTAGCACTATAATATCTTGTGATTGGGTTGAAGTAAGACTTGCTCATGATTTTTGAAAACTTGAGGCCATCCATCCTGTGTACCAGACTAGGTCAGACAGAAACCACATCCTTTCTCCCTTCAGAATAAAGCCCAGTTTAGGTGCAGCCTGTTGAATTTGTCTTTTACAGCATCTAGCAGAGTTGACAGACAGCTATAGGACACTGAAACTAGAGTTTTCAAGAGACCCATTAGGGTGGTCAGTCCTTCTCAGGTCCTGCTAAGGAAACCCATCACCAGATACTTTCCCAGGGTGCATTTAATCTAATTCTGAAAGAGGAAAACAGCGAGTTAACCCATTACTTTTCACTGTTGATTCGATGTTACCTCTCAACTGAGCATTGCATGCTGCACCTGCAGCTCCTTGCCTCGCTGAGGGCTCCAGCCTTCATGCACCCTAAGCCACTAACCAGACAGCATCCCTCCTCCACGATGAGGTCACGGGATTTTAAGGGACAGAAGAAGTTTTAGGGTTAACTCACCTCTTCCAGAACATTACAAATAATAAGATGAGGCAGGCATGTGAAAAGACGCTCTGGACTCCTGCAAGCTGGGGACAGAGCAGGGGAGCCTCCTGCCCCTCTGGTTGCATGGGTGGCTGGGGACCACCCTGCTGATGGTGAGTAGGCGCTGGCATGGGGAGGGACAGGCTTGTACTGCAGGTACCCCCATGCACGGCTCTCAGAGCCATCTGCTCTGAATTAGACTGGATTAAAGACACAGCATAGACAAATCCCTTCTTGCTGTTTGTGTGACATAGGTTTATCCGATGTGAAATACGGCTTAGAGGCAAAGGTTGCCTTTCTCACATGCTACGGAAAGGCAGTTAACAAGAAGAGCTTCTAAAGCCAGGTAAAAGAAACACCGCCCCCCAAATGAGAGATGACACTTTGGCAGGAGGTCTTTGTTTTGATAGCCACAGCACAAAGCAAAAAATTAGGGCAAGTACCAAAAGCTCCATGCAGGATTCTCTGCAGCCAAGGAAAGACACAGGCAGGCAAAGCAGCCAGGATGAATAGCACCGGATTCATAATCATTTTACAGAGAGGAAGGGTACATAAGGGGAATGGGCAAATCTGTGGCAATATGTCCTTAAGCACCATTACCATCACATCTCTAAAGAAGACAAATATCTGTTTCCTTCTTGACTTTCGTGGGTGATTGCCTTGGCATGGGAGCAAGAAAAAAAAAATAAAAGCTATAGAGCAAGCCTGTTGTTAAGAAGGTTTCAGGAGCCTGTACTTTTTGTCCAGTTCATCGCTGTTTTGGTTTATTGCTGCATACATATTAGTCTGAGAGGCTGTCCTGAACCCAGTTGTCATTACCCACCATGGCTGCCCAGCACTCAAGTTCGTGAGGCAGTAGGTGTGCTTACTTATGCCTTCGACACCTATATAATGCCCATTTGGCGGAGGTAATCTTTGCTTGTTCCTTTTCTAAACAGCTGCTGGCTCTGCCTTAAAGGTGCCCACTTGTGAATGAAGTACACTGGAAAACTTAAGGGAGCAATCAAGCAATGCATATGTAACAAACGTGTTGGTCCCCATGTTTAGTTTAGAGAAACTGAAAAAATACAGTTCCAAGTGAAGTCAAGCCCTGTACCTGCCTCCTCAAATAATATACAGAGGAGAGCGTGTTTTTCCATGTTACTTGCACCCACAGTTCAATTCTTTTAAAATGAAAGCTCTCCTTGCCTTTCTAAAGTTTGGGAGCAAAGGAGGGGGAATGGTGAACCCGGTGCCATGCAAGAAGATGGAGCAAGGTTGGAACAAATGAAAATTAAAAGGGAGAACAGAAACACTAGAGGCAAAGGCAGAGACTAAAGATTCAGGAAATGTCATAAAAAGAAGGAAAAATGCCTTTTATTTCCAGATTCTGGGCAAAAATAGACCTTTATCAGAGAAGATACACTGGTGTTATATCAGGAAGGTTAAATGATTTACACAGTTTCAATGAAATTTTGAGAGATATGATACTGAGCTCTTCTTTTACAATAGTGAAAACTACAAGCAATTAAAGACAATGGAATTATCCCAGGCTTATATACATTATACTGACTTGAACAAAAAGGATTTTTTGACATTTCTGGTCAGAAATTACTGGTTAATAAAATAAAAAGATAATTTATGTGAGTAGGCCATTCCTCCTGAGTTTTTTCAGGAAAAATTGCAGAACTATCAAAACAGAGCATTTCAGCTCCTTTTCAGAAATAAAAGACATAGTTTTCCATTTAAAAAGGTTTTTTTCTGTTATGAAATGAAACAAAATACAATTCAACAATGAAAAATAAATTAAGGAATGGTTTTTATTTGTATTCCAGTTGGAAAGGAATTAATACTTCCTATGAAGTATTAATAAAGACATCGATATGGCTAATCAATCTTATTTGTTTCAATCCCATCATATTTGACATAAAAAATACCATACTTCCAAAAGCTCTAATTTTTTATGTCCCTTAAGACTATATCAGCCACATGACAGCTTTTGGCAGGCAGTGCGCTGTTATGTGGTTTGTTTATGCTGCAAAGCTTAATAGAAACTATATATTTAGCATATGTTTTGGCTGGTCCACACATTGTTTGAACAGCTCTGTATATAATATAATTAAACTAGCAAAAAGTTGTGCAGGCAAATTCTTTAAGTATGCTATTCAGATTTGATGATCCTTTTGACAAGCATTGTTTTCTGTTTTACTTCTGTATGGGCTCTAGTAGTGCTACTACACAGGTTTTCCTGCACATTACTGCAATATAATTATCTGTATTACTTCACAAAATTTTGGGAAAATGCTGTTGTCACATTCCAGCCAAATTCTTAGAATAATCCTGGAAATGATGATAAAATTATTCCTAGATTCGGTTCACACTTGGCATCTCTACTTACAAATCAAAGTTTCTGAGAATATTTCCCATATTTTATGGAAAGAAGTGAGCAATTTGCCCATTGTGATATTTTAATTGCCTGCATGGCACCAAAATCATATGTAAGTGACGCAAGTAAGGTCAAATGAGATTGCTTACAGATTACAGCATCATCAGACTGGGTCAAAGCAATGTCAGTCTAGCCTTGCTATATCATCTCTGACAACTTTAACAGCTCTTTCACAGTAGCTCTGTCATTGTGAGCTAAATATAGCCCCCTTCTTTAGTTTTACAATAAACTCTATCCAACAGGTCTTACAGGCCTGGCTGAAGTCACCAGTGAACAGCTCACTGAAGTTTATTTACAGTGGAAAAAAAAGCCCACACATGCAAGTCTTTCTGGCTGATACATAGGAGGAAAATAAAGGGAAGATCAGTTTGCCTCTTCCATTGAGCTCTGTTTACAGCCAATATTGGAAGTTTCTGTGGTCTGCTGCTAACTCTATTAACTGGCACTTCATAATTGTATGCTCAGTCATCTGTTACTTAAGACAGATGATTGTCCTCAACAGCTCTTAATAATATTAAGACACACCTTTCTGGAAGTCTTACTTAATTACTAATCTCATGACATCTCTGTAATCTTTTTGATTCACCTCCTCCTGCGCGTTTCTCTGATCTGGCTGTTCCTGCCAATGCTGACTGCTATGTGGCAAAACGATACCATTGTCACTACTAATTACCCTGGCAGGGAGTTCAGCCGAAGGCTGTCATGGACCTAATGAGGTGTACCCAATCAGGAGAAAAATGCGGCTCCATTTCCATCCCCTGGGTGGTAACTACTTTGTAACAGTGATCAATTCTTGGTTAGGTTAAGAAGTGGAAATAAACAAACGTGCATAATTACCCTGTGTGATCTGTACAACCGGGGTAGGGAGGGAATTGGGCAGCCAAGAGAAGCACAGGGAGATCCACGGGCTGAGTCCTTTACATGCTCTGCTGCTGGGATAGCAGCGTCTGTCTTTGCTATTTAATACTTGCATTTGTACCAAACAAGAAGGGGCATTAGGCTTGATTCTGCAGTTATGAAAAGCAATCAAAAACTCCCACTGACTTCAGGGAGAGCTGAAGTCAGGTGCTTTGCCAGGACATAGTGCTGCTACGTGCTCTTTAGATAAGGCTAGAGCAGGAGCACTGTTAGGAAAAGCAGACAATAAAGAGGAGCAGAACACTTAGGCTGGGATTCATCTTACCTACTTTTAGCCATCTAAAACTTAAGCGCCTAGCATATATTAGTCATTTAGGCTCCCTCTGCAGCCTTTGTGCAGAGAGAGGGATGCACTTCAAGAGGCTGATCAATGCTTTCCACTCCACCAGCAGTATATAGTGTTGTCTTTCACAGAATTAGGATGATGCAGTCTCCCATAAATAGGTCACATAAACTCTCTGGGTGACCACCAGCAATAAAGTGAAATCCTTTGGGGCATGACCCAAAATCTGACTCTTCCCATTGCCTTTAACTGGTTATATATTAGTCCATATTAGCCAAGGAATATACTAACACTGTCGGAGGACCTGGATGGGCTACTTTATGCAAAAGACATTTAAACCTGAAGGTACTGTGGAAATGTATGAGGGTAAGCAAGAGGTGAGGAGAGTAAGAAACAGCTTGCTTTTTTGGCTCTCCATTTCAGCTTTGATCTTTCCTGGCACACTACCTATTGGCACTTGATGTTGTGACTGTGCAGGTTTGCCCAATCCTGCTCTCAAGCTGAAGTTCACTCTGTGCACGGAGAAAACAACAGGAATATATGACACAGAATCCACATAAGGACACAGATAAACTCTTGGGTGCCTATTATATCCTGCAAGAAGAAAACTTTGTTTGGTTAAGTCAGGAAGAGTTTGACAGAGATGTGTTTGTCTTACTCAAAGTAAGCAGCCTTGCAATAAATCACATTTACCAACAGTCAGCCTTCACTGAATAGTACAGTTGTTCAAAAAAGTGTTGCACGAAGGATATTGAGACAGGCTTAATGCACAAAACATTTATTAGTGGGGTCTGGAGGTGAAGACATATACACCAACTTCAAAGTTACCAAAGGTCTTAAAAACAATGGGAAAAGAAAGAGAGAGAGAGAAAAAAAAAGCAAAGGAAAGCCTCTCCCCGTGACCAGCTGGGTGTCATCGCCAGACAAGCATCCCCCTCCGCGGTTTCTCCAGCACAACAGGTTATAATAATGATGGTAGCCATTGCTGTCCTTATCCCCCAGCACTTTGTACCTTCCATCAGGACCTGCTCCAGATCCTATGGGCTGTTCCCATTCATGATGCTCTTCATGCTGACTATAGCATGCTTAGCTGGGCACAGGCATTGCACACGGATCGGCACTAAGCTTTTGTCCATGTTTCATCAGGTAATCCTGTCCAGGTATCTAGATGACCACCGTCTGCCATGCTCTAAGTTTTGGGATTCCCTAATATAAACTAAAAGCCATAAGATGAGCTGTAGGAAAGGGGCAGGAAGGGAGATTCTCCATGCTGATGGCAGTTGCATCCCATAAGAACCATCTATACAACTGGTATGTGGGCTTGCGGGTAAAAGGGCATGAGGGAAACCATGTGAGACTGAGTGAAACAACAAGAGAAAAAGTAGTGCCCTGGCAGCTCAGGAAAGCCCTGCCACAAGAGCCCAGGTGAACAGTTACAGTGAGCTTTGAGCAAAGGCAGGTTGCAGAACAGCAAATGGAAAGTGCTCAGCTTCACAGTGATTGCGGCACCTAAGGCACTGTGCAAGAACAGAATGTCTTTTGGCTGGAGATTTCTATATTCCAGAATTACTTTTCCTCCAAGTTGGAGCAAAAAAACCCCACCGTACCAAACACACTGTGTTTTACAATTCTGAAAAATGCTGCAATCTGTCTTCCAAAGTTTCCAAACAACAAATGTTTATATTTTCAATTAAATTAAATTGACAAAAGTGTCATATTTTATTTCCCTCAAAATTAAATTTTAAGTGTATTTTTTCAACACTTTCTATTTGTTTAAAGTAAAATGAAAACTGGAAAAAATATTTGTCATTTTCATTTCCACACTTAAAAATCAAATCATTGAGCTGAAATCAGCTTTAATGAAACAACATTTTCTGTGGAGAGGTTTGTTATAATGTGAAACTATGGAAACATCTCTTTGAAGCTTATTCTTTTGTCTTTCCCACTTGCACATTTTTCACTTCATGCTTCCCCTTAGCCCCCTGCATTAGACCTTCAGATACAAACTTACACCTTCACATATACACATCCTGTTTTTTGCTGTTATTCTTTTTCTTCGGATAGTGTCCTCTTTCCTTCATTCCGGACCTTCTTGTCAAGTTCCCTTCCCCTTCTTTGTTGTGCTCTCACCCTCTTCTTCTCTTTTCAACATGTCCAAGGCAAAACACTTGGAATACATAATTCAGAAAAGGCTATCTACATGTGTCATGGAGATGGGGATCTATCAAGACTTTCTAATTTCCGTGAGAAATCTGAGCAGGTTGTCTACTCCCCTTGAGGAATATGCTGCTCAATGCAATCCCTTGGCTCATAGGAATAAACTTCTTCCTTCTCACCCAGTACAGAGCTAAAGTCACCAGACCCACTGTCTTCCTTCAGAAGCTAAGTGGCAAAAGTGTGTTATTGCTCCCCTGAACATTTCAGATTTTCTCCCTAGAATATCCCTAGACAGAGGAGGGAGAGGTGGCCATTGGTTAGCAGGTCAGGAAATCATAACTGAATCAAATTATTCTGACCTTGAATGAATAACTAAGTTCTTGGACACTTCACAGAATGAGAAATTCCTCTTTGTCCAGTAGGGGAACCCAAATTCAATTGCACAGGTGAGTCCCCTGATGTTTGAGTAGGTTACATGTCATGTACTCTTTACCAGTTAAACCCTGTTCACAGAGAGTTGAAAACCAACCCATGACTGAGACCCAAGATCACAAATTTCCAGAACAGCTTTTCTTCCATGTTACTTCACAAATGTTCTGTCTCTTCAACCATGTTTTCCCAAATTCTTTTGCCGGGCTCTGAGTGTGAGGAGAAGACCTTAACTGTGTTTCTAGTCCCACAAAAAACACTCAGTCATTATCAGTCATGACTCAGCTTAACTGGCCATAATCCATTGTGAAGGCACAATACAAATAAAACCTGCCTCTCAGTTTATACAAGAAAGAATGCTTGCTTTTTAGTAATACATTAAAAAAAAAAAAGAGACTTGGAGATTTTCCAATTAACAGACGCTGTATCCCTCTGTGCTCAATGTTTAAAGTTTAAGTTTGCTGGGATTCTAAACTATGCACACAGTAATAACATTGCTGATGCTGACCCTGCAAGGCGCAGCTATGTGCTTTATGAATCAATCATCACCGCCTGGAGCAAGAGGGAAAATCAACCTGTAGAGAAACCATCGAGAGAGCAGGTGAATGAGAAGTGCCTGCAAGTATATGAGGACAGCGGTACCACATTAAGTGGAATTTGTCTCTACACCTACAGTATGGCAACAGATAAGCCTGATTCATCTGTGAGGTTAGTCTCCTGCTGATAGTACATAGGTGTATTACATCCTAGAAAATGCAGTGCAAAGCAGAGCCTCTTAGTGGATGCTTTATATGTTGCAGGGTCAGGTATGACGATTTGGGTCATGCTTGTACTGAGGGCTCAGTATCAGTTTGTATGCTGAGTCTCTGTCCCACGGCGGCAGCTTGCTCAGTTGTTCCCCTCACACACAGGTATACTAGATGAACAGATTCTTCACCCCAGGGATTATCACCAGATATGTTGGCTCACCTACTCCTGTAAGGCAAAACGATGAAGATCAGCAAAGGCCAGCCATAGAAACAGTCACTTTGACTGGAAGAGGTTAGAAATTAGCACCCAGTAACTCATCAGACAGCTGCAAGAGTTGAAGGGAAGAAGGAAAAGTTTTAACGTGGGGGAAGGATGTCTCCATGTGATCTGGTCCAGCCAAAAGGGCATGTATGATCTTGCCCTTAATTTCACCTCTGAGCAGCAAAAGGATCCCATGAGCTCCTTGCTTAGCCACTGTCACAGTGCTACACATGCATATAACCCTTCTGCTGGAGTTGCCTACTTTATCATTCCAAATGGCTAGTGTAGGAAACACTTCTGCATTTTTATGCTTGCAAACATTCCTATTCTACTGGGTGTTCAGACAGGCTCACAAAAGCAGCCTTAAATGAATTAGCAGGCAAATTGCTCTGCACACTGGAAGATCAGAAAGAAAATGCAAAAAAGAAAGACACACATTAATGCTGTGTTTGCCATAAACAAGGAATTGTCTTTTTCTTTTCATATCCTGAATGAATTTTATGGGATAAGGCAAAAAAAAAAAAAAAAAAAAAAGACGAGACAAGAAAACAAATGTCATGAAAGGCACAGCACATGCCTTTCCTCTGTAACCTGCTACATCTAAAATGAACGTAAATTGTCATCTCCTCTAACAGATAACAAGCTCCTAGAAATGCAAAGGTGCAAATCACAGAAAAGTGGTCACACGTATGACATCACAATACCTGGGATTTATTTACATCGGTTGTTGAGGAACTACCGGTATTCATAAAACATGCACAGACCTGCCCCTCTATGTTCAGGAAGTTTAGAGACAACCAAAACTAGAAAAGACACACAGGAACAGGACATCTAAAATTGAAGAATTCCTTCACCATAAATAATTATTATAATAATACAAAGTTTTGCAATTTGAAGTGTTCTAATTGAGAAATTTCAGAAAGCTTTTGAAAGATTAATAAATGCTTGTGAGATAGTTAAACATTGGTTAGCCTTATTTTTCAGGTAGAGGAAACAGGAGTAATTGATTCGCTGACTACTGCTAAGAATGAAAACTTCTCAGTCCATAATTTATTTACAAGGTAACCTTTTGGTTCGTTCCTTTTGTCAGCCTCCTGAACAGTCAATCTTTCTGATGAAGGGTCTTCTGTTAAACTATGAACATAAGAAGACAATACTAGAAAAAAGTAGAACACATGCTTACTCCTTCATTCTTTGTAAAAAAAAAAAAAAAAAACAAACCACACAACATAAATTCAATCAGATTCCATTAAAAAATCAATTATTTTAATGGTCCAGTGTTCATTTCTGCAGAAAAGCAATAGACAAAATATCCTTAGTATCTGCCCAAAGGGGATATTTAGATTATCTAAACTGTGACATTAGCAAGGGTTCTATCAGGCAGCCAAACAAGTGGTTTATATTCATTGTGCTTCATACATATTATTTTGCATGGTGATAGTAAGGCTCTAAATTTTTATGTAGTCATTGTTGCACAAGCATAAATGTTATTGTACAGTCACAACTTTTGACAGAACTGCACTTTTCACCTGCATAGCATCAAATACCTCAGAAGCTGTGCAAGTATTACTTTCATTACACAGATGGGAAAACAGAGCACCCAGGGACACACAGCAACACAGACAAGAAGAGAACACAGCCCCGATAACTTCCCATAGTGACACAAGCCTGGACTTGTCCCAGTTAATTTTCAGATTTAACTAAGAAAGCTAAATGAAAACTCTCAACAAGGGGGAAGGGGAGGGGGGAAGGGAGGGGGAAAGAGGCGGGGGGAAGAAAGAGATACATCTGGAACACAACTGAGGACAGCTCCTCTAAGATCAGATTTATGTCACTGATGATATGCAAAAAAATGGGATGCTCTGAATACCAGCCAATTTCTTGCTTTTGACCACATTCTTGTCTAGACCAGTGACTAGTATTTTTAGCACACTGAAAACACATGCGGTTACATCAGTGTGTTTTAATATAGTCACACTGGATAGCTCTCTCCCAGATAGCTAAAATCTACCTCCTTCGTTTTGACTAATCCTGGTCACAGGTCCCGGGCTAAGGACTCAAGTAATCTTTCCCTTACTAGTCCTCTTCAATGCACATCTCAATAACTCTTAAAACCAGGCCAGGGTCTGCTGTGGGCAATGCACCATTTCAAGTGCATTGGCATCACTTCTGTGAGGTTTACAAGCCACACAACACTTCAATTTGTTTCATTCAAATATTAATTTATAGTTTATTTTAACATCCATTTACTGAGTTTTACATTCTGAGAAAGCATTGAAGTGTCAATCACAGGTCCCCACAAACCGTGGAGTAAAGATATGCAACATCCAAGAGATATCTGTAAATTGGAGCATCCAATCACATACTCCGTTACTCTGACAGTAATTCTTCTCATTGATTTGTTACTAATGAACATCATTAGGGTGCTGAAGGAGCTGGCAGTGCAAGGTCACTCTCTATTGTCATTGAAGAGTTGTGGCAGTTGAGGGAGGTGTCTAATTACTGGAAGAGAGGCAAATATTACAGATATCTTCCAAAAAGACAGGAAAGAAGAAGTAGAGAAGTTTTTAAAGACAAAAAGAAACATCAGAGTTTATCTACTCTGGTCTGCTAAAAAACCCTCACAACACCACAAAACAAAACAAAGCAAAAAAACCCAAAAGACATACAAATACATATACACAAACACTCAAACTTGTCATAGGTTTCAATTCAGTGGTTCTTACATCCAGCCTCGCTGTTAGAGAAACAAATCTGGTTAGCCAGATGGAACCCCAGCCTCACCACTTGATTTAACACACTAATACCTTTTGGACTAAGCTGGTAGAAATGTTATATTTGGTGCATTGAAAAGCCATGATAGAAATATTTCCTCCAAACAAGTTTGATAGAAGCTTTGTAGACTTCTTTGCACTTATCTTGGTCCACATCACAGGCCCCTTACTCACAACTAGAGGTTACTGTCCACAAGTATTTAAAAAAAATGGAACCAATGGTTATCCTTGGTTGCATCACTGTAGAATTCGCGTGTGTTGATACTCTCAGGGCTATTGCAAAGTAAATACCTGAGGGACCGAAAATAAGAGGTCTTTATATGACCAACGTGTCTTAGTTTTTAAACATAGGACTATGTCTTTTAAAGTTATAAAAGCAAAAATTAGATTTTGCTAAAGACAATAATAGCACTAGTAAATCATCATGCACTTTACTAACACAAATTTCCTATCGGACATTTGCATTTTTTGTTTGTTTTCCATCTTATTACTTTTAATTCAAGAATAATCCTACAGATCGGACATTTCAATAAGATACTGACTAATGCTTTACATGCAGGTACAGAATAACTCCTTTGAGTCATGTGTGGGCCAGTATTGTTTGGTTTACATAGTTAGTATCACACATTTTCATTAAAATCAATAATGAAGTCATACTATGACAATTTATTGCCCTGGCCATTAGCTATCGGTAGCTCAAAACTCAATTATTGCAGCGATAACTGCAATATAATGTCACAGACAGACCAAAATATATGAACTTCAGAAAATTATGTACCATTTGGGAAAGCACTCCAGCCACCTCAGAGAACCTAATGTGAAGCTCTGAGATCAGACAAAGACCTTGAAGATCATCTGAGAACAGCCTGTCTTGTCAAAGTCCTTGAACTTTTGATATAGTTCCCATCCAGGAGTGTCTGGAAATGGAAAACGAAAAGAACAATTCTGAAAATGTCAAAACCATGAAGAAATAATGAGCTTGATGCTAAAAAGAATTCCTTCTCTCAGGGATGGTACACTCCACAGGATACAGAAATCTGGTCTGGGTTTTTGAGGCAGATGCATTTAAGATGATGTTTTGACTTCCAAATCCTTTTTTCTGACTTGTGAATGTTGTTTGTGGAGTCTAAGGAAATTATCTATTATATTCCTTTATCTCACATGCTAAGAAAGGAATGTGTCAACAAATACAAATCAAAGTGGTCTGTAACCCATTACATTGTCATTAGTATATACGCAATCATTGCTATATAACACTCTCTCTCTTTTTCACTTTATACACACAATATGTATTATTGTGTGTATAATATATATAGCACATTATTTATAGATACACACTGTATATATAAAACCACAATATATACACTATAAGTATGTCCTGTATATGTATATTCACTATATAACTCAATAATATTTCAACAAACGTGAAACTTGGAATCAAATGATTAAAAACCTAGAAGTCAGATGTTGTAGAGCTAATGCTGAAGCAGACACCTGGCTTTCCCCCAAATATGGCAATGATGTTGTCTGTGTGGTAGATGGGGAGAATCAGGTGTCTCGGGGATTAAGAACCTCTCTATAGCCAACAACTGAGAAGCTCTGAGGCAAGATTTACATTCCAGTCTTCTGACCTTCAGCACCTGACGCAAGGTTTTTGGAAAGTAACTCTCCACTTTTAGGCAATTAGCTCTTCTGAAATGGCAAGTATCATGCACATCACCTCCTCTTCCCTGCTCTGTCCCCATTAAAGATTTGTCATTTATTCACTGTTCATGGGGCCAGAAAGAAAATGGGTAATTCAGGGAGCATTGTTAGAGTTGGTATCTTAGAAATGTTTTTTTCTTTCCTTTCTTGTGCAGCAATAGTATTTCCCAAAGTGTGGGTTTCAGACAACAGAGATGTCTAACTGTTTTGAATGCCCAGCTGCATATGAAGTATTTGTATGGGGCTGGCAGAGAGGATGTGAGACCTATGGGATGCCATGCCTTTCTGGATTAGCAACTGGAAGGCAAAAATACGCCCATTTTACCTCCCATGCCCTTTAGTTGTGCAGTTGTTTTTGGATACAGCTGGATAAAACAGTAATAGACATCTCTATTTAGGTAGCTAAATCCCACTCATGGTGATGGGGATTAGGTACTGGTCTTAAATGCCCATCTCAGTTGACAGGGCATTGAATGGGCTCATTTGGTTTTGTGACGAGGCTTAACATCCACAGATTTGATGGGTCAGTTTACTTTGAACATTCTTAGTTTGAAAGATACTTTATTTCCTTGGATCATCGGTGCATTAGTTGCACCAAACAAGGCTCATATATTTATTAGCTTATGGCTCAGTACAAATGGGAGTGTAAAGGATAATTGCTGAATAAGAGAGACTGGCTTAACAGAAGACATCTCAGAATCTGGGATGGAGTTATGATCAGAAACCTGCATATCCCTTATTTGCCACAGGGTGGAAACAATCTCAGGAACTCATCTCAATAACATAGCTGCAACAGATCAAATGCAATAGTTAAATACCATATGCTGTACATATGAATGCAGATGCAGCTGATAGCTTGGAACAGCTCTGAACTGAGCACATGATATGGTTTTAAGTAGCTGCCTGAATGCCTCTTTACACCCGAGAGAACAGCATGGCTCCTCAGGTGCTGTTCCAATCTAGTATTTAAAAAATATACCAGTTTTATAAAATTCCATGTAAAGCCTTCTTAATAAACTAGATAACTATAAACAGTCGGTGTAGTAATAAAAGAAATAAGAGCTCAGATCCACAAATGTATTTAGCTACCTAATGCCTCTAGGCATTTGTCTCCTATTAGATTTTGAGTAGGCGAATTAGGACATAAACTGTACTTCTGAATTCAGGTCAGAGGTTTTCTCTCTAACATCACTAATTTGGGAATATTTTCCAATGATCAAAGACAGATACATCTCTAAAAACAGTCTTTTGATGGTAGAGAGAGGAGACAACATAACATACATCCCTTTTTTCCTCTATTGACTTGAATAACTGATTTGAAGAGATGCTCCGAATGCTCCTGTTCCTCCCAAATTAGGGACTAGCTAAGCTCATTTGACTCAAGGCAGTGAGTGGTGTGTGTTGCAGTGCTGAAGTCTGCTGCTGGTGAGCCAAGCAAGCAAGCTCTACAGTCTCCTTTTTCCTACTTGCTGGACAAATAGAAGATTTCTGTTCCCTAGAGATGCCACTCCAGCAATTTTACAATCTCTTAATATTCAGATTGGAATGAGAGAATGTTTAGGTTTTGACATAAATTGATCAAAAACCACTAAATCTTGCACTGCTACCTCAACTCAGCCTTTTTATCCACAGCTGCCTGTTGGTACTTCTTTCTCTTCCTTTTACATGACATAAGAGTAAAGGGCTTTTAATCTGAGAATCATGTTCATTCTCTATGTTAAAGCAGCTGACATTTCCGTTACAATATCAGGGGGGCTTAGTATAGATGGGAATTTTCTCTGAGAAAACAGCAGATTAGTAGCAAACGAGCTAATCTGGAGCCTTTACAAGAAAACCTGCAGCTTCAGAAACCCCCATTTTCAGGCCTTGTCTGCTTCGGGGACATCTTGCAGTATTTTCCTCCCAGCACTAACACCAGTCCAAGCCTTGCAGCCTTTGCAGTATGGGGAGCCCTTCAAGCCACTGTGCTGCCGCTGGCATTTTGAGGGCTGCACAGAAGAGGCCTGGTAAATAATTGACAAGAGACGTGTGTTGTCAGACACTTTTCTGCCACTTTGCCATTCCTCTCCAGATATGTCACATTTCTTACTCAGTGGATTTCCACGTACATCCGCAGTATAAATGTACTCTGTGCAGTTTCAATTTAAGGCACTGTGGTTAATCAATGTCATTTCGGCACCTGGGAGCCAGGGAAGGCTGCTAGGCCCTTCTGCACAGAACCAAGTAGCTGTTTGCTTTCCTCTGTCCCATAAAGTAGGGGAGAAAAATGGTGACAAGTCATTAACAAGATCTTCTATGTTTCGTTTTATGAGTGCCAGCTGTTCCCCAGCAATCACCTATATAAAACCAGCACTAAAACCTAACTGCTGTGGGATGTGAGTGAGGACCACAAAAGCAGTGAGCAGCTTTTCAATCAAGGCCAGAGTGGACAGTGCCATGGCCCCGTGTGGGCCAGCGGCTCCCCAGACCAGGGGTGCCAGGAGCTGTGGGCGATCCCCAGACTAGCAGGGAGGGAGCAGGGCAGCCTGAGGGGCACCAGGGCAGCCCTAGCCCTGGACATCAGGCACCTCCCTGGGGATGGGACAGGCTAAGGCCAGACTGGTACATGGGCCCGTGGGTGGGCCTGGCTTAGGGTGGCCCATGCCCGGGCAGAGCAGGGCTGTGGGGAGCTGGACCCTGGCACTTCTGGGTGTCGCTGGAGCAGGGGCTGACTGCCCCGGGGGACTGACATGGGGTCCTGGGCCATGGGCAGGGTGCGGGCAGCCCCAGAGGACTGGGCAAGGGCAGGCAGGGCTGGCGGTGCCCCCAGAGGCCTGTCAGATAGAGGGGACTACTCTGGAAATTGTGGAGGACTTTTACAATGAGGGACACCCTGACTTTAAAAACAAATTTTCTAACTATATCTCAGATAGGTTTTGCAGTGCTGTTGCAAAACTGCTGCAAGGCCACATGTCGTGGTTTAACCCCAGTCAGCAACCAAGCACCACGCAGCCGCTCACTCATCCTCCCCCCACCCTGGTGGGATGGGGGAGAGAATCAAAAGAACAAAAGTAAGAAAACTTATGGGTTGAGATAAGAATAGGTTAACAATTGATATAAAATATAATAATAATAATGGTAATGGTGATAATAATAATAATTGTAATGAAAAGGAAAAATACAACAGAGAGGGAGGAACAAAACCCAGGAAAACAAGTGATGCAACCGCTCACCACCCACTGACCAACACCCAGCCAGTCCCCAAGCAGCGTTCGCTGTCCCCCAGCCAACTCCCCCCAGCTTATATACTGAGCACGACACCATATAATATGGAATATCCCTTTGGCCAGTTTGGTCAGCTATCCTGGCTATGCTCCCTCCCTGCTGATGTGCACCTCCTCACTGGCAGAGTATGGGAAGCTGAAAAGTTCTTGACTTAGTATAAGCATTGCTTAGCAACAACTAAAATATCAGTGTGTTATCACATTATTCCCCTGCTAAATCAAAACCACGACACTATACTAGCTACTAGGAGGAAAATTAACTCTATCCCAGCTGAAACCAGGACACCATGACACCTCATAGTGGCTAGGCCAAAGCCTGTGTTTCCTTGATAATAAAAATTAATAAAACTATCTTGAGTTCAGCCAAGAGGGCCCAATCAAACAACAGCTATAATGTTATTAATCATGGAGTCAAAGCTGGCTCCATTCATTTATTTGGGGACTCTCCCCTGAAATGCAATGCTGATATCAAACCAAACCCCTGCAAACCCCTTCTGCTAGTGCTTAGAAGAATGCCTGACTTGGAAGATTAAGCATCAGACAAACAACATTCAACATGTTGCTTGAAGAGTTGCCTAAAATAACCAGTAAGACATATCATGGGCAGGGACGCAATTTACATCATAATTTTCTGAGTCCACATCTCCAGACTAGGAAGAAGCTTTACAGTTTAGTACTGATTGCTATGAATCTTAGCCAGTTTCAAGCCAGAACCTAGCTTGGGAGTCTCCGTAGACATTCCCGTTATATGCACAAAGATCAGTTCATGCTTCATTCTGTCAGTAATTTAATTCAGATGAAGGGAAAGCTAAACAAAAAGGAAGAACAAAAGCCCCCATGGTGGAGAGCAGAGGATCTTCTGCGACAGTCGCTATCTGAAATGAACACAAAATGGCAGCAGCCTCCAGCAAACACTTGGAAGTTTAAAGATGCAACACACAGAAAACAAAGCCATAATTGTTCCCAACAGGAGCAACATAAGCCACAGCTAGCAATCACCTGAACCATCTGCTGCCCCAAGTAACAGCTCTTAACATAGGCATGAGATTGAAAGATCCTCTCACTTCAGGCATATACTTGATTCACATTGGAAAATGGCAATAAAAATCAAGTGTTTTCCTCTGCACTTCAACATGCAGGAGATTCAACAGCAGGCTTATCCACAGAAAATACAAAGATAGAAATTGTATCAGTCATGAAAGTCTCTGCAGCACAAGCCCAGAGTGTTTCCTGTTTCACACAAATGCTGACAAAACTGATAAGCACATTTTCTCCTTACAGTCAGAATTTATAACCTGAAGTGGCTGTTATAATGGAAAAGTAAATGATCCCCTAATACTTAAATCAATCTTGTGAGAAATAACCTGAATAATAAGTCACAATTGCAAGAGATGAAATTAAGACAAGAACAGTTAAATAAGGAACTAAAGGAACAGATAACCTTTAGTATGGTGTTGGGATCCTAAATTAGACTTTAAAATATATGCAGAGACAGAGAAAGAAGGGAGGAAAATAAGGAACTGGAGCAGAGGCCTCAGATAAAGATGAGCCTTTTGATGATAAATAATCAGAAGCAATGTCAGGTTGGCATTATTTGAGGAAAAATCCCCACTTCAAATAGAAATTTTCATGCAACTAGCTTTTAGAGCTTGTAACTATAGGAGGATTTCCATTTACAGTATAAAATACTCCAAAATGCTTACAGCTCAAATCAATTTGTTGCAGATGCGATTAGAAATTGTCTGTAAGAACATGCCGAAGCACAAGATGTGGAACCGAGCTAATAGCACCTCTTTTGCCCTGCACTGCTTGGTGCCTCACACTGATGGATGAACTTCACCCTCATGACAGTACAATGAGAGGAAAGTATTATCCCCATTTTAAAGGAAGAGAATGGAATAGATGACCTTTCTAAAATCACCTAGAACACTAATGACTAACTGAAAGCATTTATTGTAGAGGATGGGGATATGGGATCCTGCGATAGGATCTTGGCTACAAAATCAGAGTTGCAAAATGAGTAATTCCAGTAATAAGACATTTTAGTGTTTACCGTTGTTGTGTTAGGTACCACGGTCCTTGTTTTCCATCCAAGTTTAGTAAAACTTTGAGGTCTCTTAGAAGTAATACCAAAAGTTGGAGCATATGAGGATGGGATTTATCTCATCTGACTGCAGAGGTCTACAGTGTGACCATTTCACTGACTACTCTAGCTTTATATCCAGTGGGGAAAAATAGGCACTCCTAGGATGTGATTCAACTTGCGCTAAAGGAGATGTCTAACTCAGGTCAGAGGACTGATGTTATTGAAGTTCCTATTTCTCTCATTGTCCACAAAAGGAACCTAGCTGGATGAGTTCACATGTTACCTCAGACACTTATGCTGCAGATGTCCACAAGATGGGAGGAGTGCCTCAGGCACTGGACAGTGAAAATTAAACCCTAGGCAAGATGTGCTGGTCTGTATTTGGGTTATGACACCACCACCCTACCCCCTTCCCAAGTTCTCCATGTGTCTGTTCAGTCCATTTTTAATTACATCCAATAATAACACAACTGAATCCAGTGCTGGGGAAATACAAGAGGAAAGAAACCATGATCATTCTGGCTTTGTCTAGAGTGTAGGGAGGAAGTGAGAGGGAGAAGTTTTGTAACCGCTGATGGTAACATGTGCTTGATGACAATTATCAATATACTTTAAATTAAGAATGGCAGAAACATTAGCAAGAATCTTAAAAAAACCTATTCCGCATTGGCAGGGAAATAAGGATGACATAATAGACCTTTGCTAGTGTTTTCCTATTTGCTTATTCAACCACTGTTTACCTACTTATTTATCTAGTTCTCTAATACTTGCCTATTTATATACTTCCCTGTGCAGAAGATTTTTAAGAAATCTCTCAGGTTATCAGTCACCTTGGTGTCTGAGTACCTGTGCGAATTCCCATGATTCTGTCCTGCAGACCATATGATAGGTGAACCATGAGGAGACAAGGCCATTATTGAGAGATTAAACAGTGGGAATGAGCTAAGGGGAAGTTTCAACAGATTGTTTCTGTCATGAGGCCAGTTACACCTACTTTAAATTTTCCAAATTTGCAACCATAACAGTTGAAGAAATTCTTCTTTACAATGTAATGGAAAACATCAAAGAAAAACTGTAAGAGAGGCCCACTACTGTCCAATTTGGAGCTGCACAGCTTCCTTTCAGGAAACACTGACTTAGAAGACCCATAATATTGCCTGCAGTATTTAGTGCTGGGTTTTGCTTTGACATCAGCTGGCATTAGGTCAGGTCATTCTAGCACAGCCTTGATTGTCATGCAGAACCTGAAAGATGTTGGAATAATCAAGCTTTCATATAATCAAGGGCATATGTAAAGTATTAAATGCATACCTAGAGACACGACTGTGTAACAGCTAACAGGCAGTTACAGATCATTGACTTTGGAAAATCAAAGAGAGAAACAAACCTTTTATTTCATGTTATTATTATTTCAGTGACATTCTGTAATCTAACCAGAGCCCTATTAAAAAATAATTAAAGAAGTTTTTATCTTTATTGTATTGTGCTCGTTAATTATTTTCATGGCACCTGGAGAGACTCTCCTAGCTGGGGATGATTATTAAAAATAAAAGACATTGTAAATAATAAAACAATCCTTAATAGCCATCTTTTCATAGATGGTGAATCTCTAAGTACACTTGGAGGAAAACCTGGTATGTTGCAAAAAGAAACCTGAAGCATGAGAAAATTTTTTTACTTTTCCCCAACAAGTTAATGGCAGTAGCATCACTATAACCTAGACCATCTGCTTCCCAGTCTTATTTTTTACTGATTAGGATACAGTCCTGAAGTGATTCCTGAACGGAGTCCATTTCCATTATCAATGACAGTGTTAATTCACTTAAGCCTGAAGACTTAAGACACTAACTAAATACAAAGAAGTAACCTGATTCCTGCTTGCTTTTAGATCAGTAGCCAAGAGTCTGTGTGGCACTGGATGAAAAGACATGAGTCATTGGATACCAGTGAGATTCAAGACATGGCTTAAATTTCACATAAAAAATAAGACTTGCTAGGTACTGTATGCTCGTAGCTAAAATCATATTAAGGTTGGCTACCAATCAGCTAGGGTTCTCAGTATCTGATGACTGTGGTGTTTGAGTTATAAATGCACCAGTAGATGAAAGTGTCTCTTTGGTGTGGAGGCAAAATAGCATTTCATGAGAGGTGAAAGATTTTGGGAAGAAAAAAAAGAAATCTCTGTAATGTGAATTATATTATATATACAATTCGTGAGCATGAAAAGGACAGAAATGTACCTGCTCTGCTCTGCATTAGAAGAGAGTAGACGTCAATACATATGAATCAAGGCCAATGTATATTGCTCGGGGACTATGGCATTAAGCTTCCGCATTTTTTCATAGATGTCTAGTTTTGTTATAATTTCTTTCTTTGGTACAATTTTTAGCACTGAGGAGAATAGCAGGAAATAGTATCATGCTTGCAGGACAGGACTGAGCTCTGTGGGCTCGAAGTCCTGTTCCTGATCCCACTAAATATTTTTTCTGTGACTTTGTGTACTTTTCTATCTCTTCCTTTCTTAAATATCTAACTAGGTGTCCTGGTGATAGGTAAGAAACACACGTTGGTAAAACAGCCAGTCCCTCCTCTGAAGACTTGATATCTTAGTAAAGCAATGTAGACAAAGGCAAAACAGGTGAAAGTGCCAGACCAAAGTCACCCAGGAGGTAGAAGGGGGGATTTTGAATCACAGAGAAGAATTTTTTTTCAAAACACAACTGTCTCTAAGTGTAATGATAACTTGAATTCTTTTTTTGTGTAAGCATTATATTTACCATTGATTCTCTGTCTTTCTTTTACTCTCACTTTTTAACTTCTGGTAATCCCTCCTCCAAACTTCAGTCCCAATGACAGCAATTCATAAAGCCATTTGGATTACATGGGCTGTGAAAGGTTTTAGTCAAATGATGAATGTAATTTTCGTTTCACTCCAGTCTCATTTATTTCCTGCAAGAAAAGGTTAGGAGCAATTTTGCAGCACATTGCATCGTAAATCCTAATTTGTGTATTTTATTTCTATTGCAAGGCTATGGTCTGTAGTGAACTTGACAGAATTCACTAGGCTCTCTCCAGAGAAAGTCATAAGACCAGAAATGGTGTAGGGTTCTACCAAGTTGCTACTTACACAATGTCCTAGTATCAAAATTAGTTTTGACAACTGTGGCTTCAACCTTTCCATCCCCTTTTCAGTATACCTAGGCTGAACAAGTGAAGAGGATGCATTTTTGACTCCTCAGCCATGCAATAAAAATTCTATGGGACAAACTATTTTCAAAATAGTCTGGGGAAGGAGATGGTAGAAATCACTTTACAAAAATTTACCATTCTCTTCTTGTGAAGAAACATTCGAAGGGATGAATCAGCATCATACAATTTCTGTTAAACTTTAAACCCTGACATGATCCAGTCACATACCCACACTTGAACCCAAGCCCAATCTGGATACAAACAGCTTTTGCTCCTGATTAAAAAGATATGTAAAGCTTGAGTCTGACTTCTTCCAGTGCTCTAGTGGTTACAAGACAACCAGTTTAGACTGCTCAGAGCAAAGGACGGTAAGCGTGCCTGATGTTTTGAAAGAAACACCCTGAAATAATATGAAAAGGACTAGAAGTAGCATGAAAAGCAGATTCAAGTTTGTGAAGGAAAAAAAGCAACAATCCAAACAAAAACCCCCTGTGGGATTTAAGAACAGAAAAAAAAGCAATTCTAGATAGATCTTAGGTAGAAGGTGGGATGGATACTGTCCTTCCATTCCTGCCCATAGGTGTAGGAAGACTGCACCAAGCATGCCTGGATGGTACATAACGTTCCAGAGATTACTGAATTTGAGAATAGGTAAAATGATTCCTTGGGTTCTTGGGGTTTTTAGGATGAAAGATATATCTGGGACTATAGAATCATAGAATCATAAAATCATTAAGGTTGGAAGAGACCTCCAAGATCATCGAGTCCAACCGTCAAACCAACACCACCATGCCCACTAAACCGTGTCCCTAAGCGCCTCATCTACCCGTCTGAATCAAGGCCAATGTATATTGCTCGGGGACTATGGCATTAAGCTTCCGCATTTTTTCATAGATGTCTAGTTTTGTTATAATTTTTTTCTTTGGTACAATTTTTAGCACTGAGGAGAATAGCAGGAAATAGTATCATGCTTGCAGGACAGGACTGAGCTCTGTGGGCTCGAAGTCCTGTTCCTGATCCCACTAAATATTTTTTCTGTGACTTTGTGTACTTTTCTATCTCTTCCTTTCTTAAATATCTAACTAGGTGTCCTGGTGATAGGTAAGAAACACACGTTGGTAAAACAGCCAGTCCCTCCTCTGAAGACTTGATATCTTAGTAAAGCAATGTAGACAAAGGCAAAACAGGTGAAAGTGCCAGACCAAAGTCACCCAGGAGGTAGAAGGGGGGATTTTGAATCACAGAGCAGAATTTTTTTTCAAAACACAACTGTCTCTAAGTGTAATGATAACTTGAATTCTTTTTTTGTGTAAGCATTATATTTACCATTGATTCTCTGTCTTTCTTTTACTCTCACTTTTTAACTTCTGGTAATCCCTCCTCCAAACTTCAGTCCCAATGACAGCAATTCATAAAGCCATTTGGATTACATGGGCTGTGAAAGGTTTTAGTCAAATGATGAATGTAATTTTCGTTTCACTCCAGTCTCATTTATTTCCTGCAAGAAAAGGTTAGGAGCAATTTTGCAGCACATTGCATCGTAAATCCTAATTTGTGTATTTTATTTCTATTGCAAGGCTATGGTCTGCACTGCCACCCAACTTGGTGTCGTCTGCATATGTCGTCTATGCCCCCATATATAACTAAGTACTAGCAAAACAATCAAAGTTCCTGTTGAAACAAAGAAAAGAGAAAGAACAATAGAAATTTATGAGAATTCACAGGGAAAAAAGCAGGTGACTCGAATAGGTTAATTATAATTTGCTACTATTGCTGAAGAATGAACCAGAGGGGAAAAAAGCACAGGAAAAGGTCAATCCGAAGAAAAAAATACGCCCCAAATATGGCCCCTATGAACAATTGTGTCCCTGTACGGCAATTAGAGCAATGGTTTTCTATTTAGTTTATTCACTCTGTCTTATCACTCAGGAAAAGGGAAATAAATCAGGCTGCTGCCCGACCTTTAAAAAACACTAGTTCCCAGTGAATCATCCTGCTGCTGACATCACTTGATTGTCTCCTCAAGTCTCTTTCTACACATCCAGCAGCTGGCAATAACAGAGCTGTGGGCCTTGTGTTTTCATGAAGCAGCCTTTTCCCCTTGCTTCTTAAGGTAAATAAAGTATATCAATTAGAAGGAACTGAAAGAGAAATTTATCCTCATGTCCACTGTGCCTGTAGAGAGAAAATCAGTAACAAGAATGAGATCTGCATGAACCTCTACCTGAAAACGTAACATGGCATCAAAACATTACATTTTAAAACATTGAAACCTTTTGTTTCTTTCTTTTCACAGTTACTTTTAATGTGTTGTTCTGGCTTCCACAAAGATAAAGTGTCCAACCACCAGAAGAAAATCTCTGTGTATAGCTTGAGCTGACTCACAAAGGTCTGGAAATCTCAGAGAAAGACAACTTTAAGAATATTTCCAGAGACATCCAAGAAATGAATGGAAACACCTTGCTCCTGTGAGTTTATCCAATCGCAACATTGAACCCTCTGCCAGATTAGAATTGATATATGAAAAGCTTTTGCCATGCAAATATGACACCGATGAAAAAGAGAAATCCATAGTTATTTGTGAACATTACAAGGTTCATAGACTGTGGATATTATGCCGGCATCAAAAACTAAGAATCTGCTAATTTTGTTGCACCATTTTGTGTCATAAACCATTGGAAGAGCAGACAGTGGCAAAACATAAGCTGGACTCTGCACTTATCCTCCTTTCCACCTCTGCTTTAACCATTTTTTAGGCCAAAGTAGATTATGCAGAGAAAGAAGTAGAAGTGACTTAAAATTTATTGCCTTCTCTGGAGTCATAAAAGTAAGCAAAAACATTTGCTTTGGACCTTCAATGTAGTTTCTAGTAGATATGATGGGATTATGCAGCTTGTGTAAGACCTACATACCTGACCTGTGTAGAAAACCATTATCTGTCCTCCAACTGAGTCCAGACACTCTTCTGATTCTTTACTGATTGTATATGGAAAAGAAATTAAAATAGGAACTTAAGGCAAATGAAGATCAAGAAAATGCAACGTATAGAAGCATGTCAAATTAATGCCTCTTCTCATTGACTTTTGAGGCTGAACTTCTTGAAAGTTGATTCATCTAAGTTGTCCATTTAGGTCATCTAGGTGACTGACTCCAAGCTATCAGAAGTAGTTACCTCTTACAACTAGCAAACAACAGTAATTTCTGTGTCCCCCAGTAATTTCACTAAGTTTCACTAATAATTTCACTTATTTTGCTGTTCTTATCATTGCTACTTCAATCCTTAGGAACACTTTTCCCATTTGAAGATTAAATTTATTCATAGACATGAATAATGTCTTTATTATTGTTTATAATATTCATATGTATTTCTTTTCATATCAATGTTTTCTTTTAGCTTAAAAAGGCTCTTCTTCCCTGTTCTTTACAGCCCAACAATTCTTGTTCTAACAGTACCTTTTTGTTTGGTCTGACTTTAGCCACCTTCTTAACGATTTCATGCTTTTTGCTAATCTACATCTTCCTGCACAGAACTGGTAATTCATCACACAGCTTCATAACTGAAATCATTTACGTAATTCTGGCTGGATAAGATCATATGTGTTTCTTTTGTATAGGAAAAAAAAAATCACAGAAAGAAATCAGATTAGCGTGGCAGTATCTACATTTAATAAGCCCTTGTAATATCCTATTCCTCAGTCTCTTCAATGATTCTTTCTTTCTGAATTCTTAACATAATTCCAAGGTCTGATCCATGCATTTCTTGATTCCCAGTGCTCTCCTCTTCTCTTTCTATAAAGGTATTGCATTTTCTTCTTTCCAGTTTTGTGCCATTGCCAACTTAAAGTGCAGATTTAAAATCTTTCCTTCCTGAATGAAAATTTCATTTGCCAGTTCTTTCAGGCTGGAGATGATCTACTCCTCTTCACTTGAAAGCATTCAACTCTTTGAGTTTAGTTTCCTCTCAAGTTCAGTTTCTAATTCCAAACTCTCATTCCCATTAACTATCTCTCTTTATCTTCATGCATATCATTGGTCATATTTAAAATTGTTTATCCAATGCCTTCTTCCCTCTGGTATTTCTTATATAAATTGGGAGCTTTCAGCTGTCTTTTTTTTCCATTTGGGCAATTTTCTCTATTTATACCCTGATGGCAATTTTTGAGAATGTACTTTTCTTTAGAGTGCACAGACTACTGAACTGAACAATATTTTTAAACATACACCAAATCCTACTTAAAGTATCTTGAGGGAAGGTTGCCTTTTGAAATGTTCCGCTCTGTCTGGATTTCCCTGGTTTCTATCTTTACAAGAACAGAACAAGTTTCTTGTCACTCAAGTTCAATCCTGGGAGTGGTAACTCAAAAGGCTTATGCCCCAGCAAAGAATAATCCCAGGAAGTCAATGTCAATGGCAGTTTTCCCAGCTTCAGAAAAAGACTTCTTGTGATATGCAAATAATGGAAGTTTTGATTCACTGCCATGGCAAGAAAATAAATGAATAAAAGTAACTGGTTCTGGTTTATGAAAACATTTTATTGTTGTTGTTATTCTCTTTTACTCCAGTAAGGCTTAAATGCCAGCTGAGAAGTGGGTCGTTTTGTGTTTCAGACTGTAAAGCATACAATGAATGACAATGTCTGTCCTCAAAAGGCTAATCCTGTGCCATGGTAAGGTACCTCCAGTGAATTCATCAGGATTTGAAAATTCCTTCATGCCTTCTGGGGTCCAAATGACAAACACAACCAAGGACCTGTGGGCTGGGCAAGTACTTTTCCATGCAGAGGTTTTCTGAGGGAAGAAGGCTGTAGAGCAGAGGAAAGTCAGGTATATGAATGTGGGTGAGAGAAAAAGATAAACTTTCTGTAGCTTTAATGTAATGTAATAGAGAGTTTCATTTCTCTACAGGCTTTTCTAAATCTCATTTTAGTTTCCTGTATCTGCTCATGGTAACCTGATCAAACCAGTGGGAGCTCTGCAGAGTTCCGAGCACCACAGGGGGCACAAAAGCCTCCAATTTCATCAGCATGTTCCTTTCCACTGACAGCACGGGAATGGTTTAGGGAATAGCTTTAGTTGTCAAGAATTAAAACCCTGTCTTATAAAACCCTTTATTTCCTTGAATCTCTGAGTAGGCTGGACATTTAATTACAAAGAAGAAAATAATCACAACGACCTATCAGCCTTTGCAATTTCCTTACCTCTGTTGATGACTTCCAGGGGATGGAATAATTTATTAGGTTCTCCAGCATTGGCAGCATATTCCATTTTCATCAGTGTTGCTTATATACAGATAGTTGTTTGAGAATGATTTTTGGAGATAGGGATGAAAAATTACTTGTGCAGTGGCCACTGAACACATGTAAATGAAACTAATTATAAAGTGTATTGCTCCTCATGGACCAAATAACATCCTGTGTGGCTCCACTGGCCCTCTATGCTCATTTGTTGAAAATCTATTAATGAGAGTATATTCTAATTTGTAAATCATTATCTCCACAGTTCATCTAGCACAGAAAGAAGGGAGGTAGCCAAACCAGCTCTATGTAATCCAAGACACTGTAACTCTTAGTAAATCTGCTTACTAGCTTTGGTCTTATTTTAGAAAAAGAAAATGTATCTGCAAGGCATTCTGACACTCCACTGTCCATTTCTCTTTTACTACAAATAGCAAACAGAGGCTCCTATCATGTCACAGTGCATACCTAGATGCTGGTGTTTCACAAATACTTCCCTACTCAAGCAATTCTTCACTGTTTTGTTCTCTTAGTCCTTCCAAAAACTTTAATTTACAGCCTGTGAAGCGAGCTTTACCTGTTTTATCACAGATGAGTCTTCAGGGAGGGGGAAGAAACCTGGTACAAGATGGCAGCTGAAGAGTCTGTCAGATGGTGGATTTTTTAAACCATTGGCCCCTATTAGATAGCACTGCCACTTCTACCACTAACACAGTAAATCTGTCTAGCACATGAAACCATGCAACAAAAGACAGGTTGTAACTGGGCTTGCAAACATACTTATATAAGTCTAGCTGTGGCAGTCCCCAGTAGAGACATTGTGATGTGGATCTCAGTGCCTACTTCTGTGATATCTGTCACCAGCTTTCATTTTAATTTTGAGCCTGTGACTTGATCTTCTGAGACAACTCATCATTTCTCTAATTACAGACTTGGGGTGCCCAGGGTTTTTAAAAATGTCTGGGAACTTGTGTTTGTTTCCTCTACAAGAGCCAGATGAGGCACTTTCAGAAGGTTGGTTTTCAAAAGGCAGGCTCAGAACCTTATGGAAAATGAGTTCCCTTTATTACTTTTCGAGCTGGACATCCAAAACTTCAGGCATCCAAAACCTAATGTCCCTTTTAAAATATTCAGACATGTAGTTGATGATTATCATAGAATCATAGAATAGTTT
>NW_008825570.1:0-330 GCF_000699105.1 Pygoscelis adeliae | reverse complement strand
GGACAGGGAGCAGGACAAAGGGATGGAGGCGGAAAAAATAGTGACGGGCAGTGAACAGGAAAGAGAAAGAGAGAGAAAAAGAGCCAGAGCAAGAGAAGGAGAATGACAGAAGGATGTCGAGAGAAAGACCAGGACACGTAAAAGGTGGGGGGTGAATCTGGTCATCCCTGGCCAGACCCCCTGCTTCTGCAGGGGCTTCTGGAGACGCTGCTCTTTTCCCACACTGCTAACATCACCTGCATTAAGGAAGAACCACGCACATTCGAGGGCCAGTTTGCAGGGGTGGCCTGGGGATATGGGTCAGGCTTCAGGGGAGGTGCTGGAGCTGGG
>NW_008825569.1:0-301 GCF_000699105.1 Pygoscelis adeliae | reverse complement strand
GCCGACTGAGGTTAAACCACAACAGTGAGATGCATTGAGGTTCCCCTCCCCCGCCATCTCTAGTTTAAAGCCCTCTTCACCAGCTTTGGAGCCTGAAAACAAGGCTTTGGAATCTCAAAATACAGCTTTGGACTCTAAAAAGGGACTCTGCAAACTGAAACAGAGCCTTTGGAGCGTATATATGAAGCTTTGGAGCCTAAAATGAGGTTTTCTGCCATAGAAGTGGGGGTTTAGACCCTAAAAATGAAAGAGCGTGTCCTAAAAATAGGCTGTTGTTAATAAAAGACAGGTTTGGACCCTA
>NW_008825568.1:609682-612810 GCF_000699105.1 Pygoscelis adeliae | reverse complement strand
TCTATCCCAGCCAAAACCAGCACACTGGAAAAAAATTAATTCTATAAATAATTTAAAAAATAAATTTTAATTAAAATAAGCTTTCTGATATTTCTCTGTCTAAAACACGTTAACACAAAGACTTCTTGAGGAGTCATTGCCAAGATACAGCAGCTAGATATTTGAGGACTAATTTTCAAGGATAATGAAAAGATATATATTGAAATTTTGTACCCAGAGATTTCAAAGTCAGAAGTATTATGTCCAATTTTACAGATGGAAAAATTCTTTAAATATGACCAAACAAAATACAAGTTTAAAGTACCTTCGTTATATAAAGCTTTGCTGATTTTTTTTACTTTGGAAGGGCTGATAAGAAGCATCCACAGATCTTCACCTTACTTTTATAAAGCAGCCTGTATAAGGCTGGTAGGGAATAAGATTCTGATGTTGCAAACAATTGGAGCAAGTGTATATGACATTACATTGTTTCATAATACTCATTAAAACAATAGTTATTATGTATTTGTGTTTATGTAACTGTATGTCACCATATATCTTAGATCAATGGACATAAGATATTAACAGGAGTAGTAATTCACCTTCAATGTACCAGTTTTTGCTATAACTCATACCTGGCTGGCTAAATTGTTTACTGAGCCCTGAGCGGACTGAGGACATGTCTCCACTGGAATCAAAGTTTTCTCCCAACATTCTTTCATAAAGTCTTTTTTAATGTCTATCAGAAACATCAAATATTGGATAAAAATCTTGGTTTCCGATCACTAGAATAAAAAAGAGTTTAATTTCTCAAGGTGTTATGGACAGACTTAGTAGGTACATCTGGCTGTATTCACTATTTTAAATAATTTATTTACAATAGCAAATGAGCAAATGTAAGAATGCAAATGTAAGAAGTTTGTAACAAAAGATGTACAAAAAATAAAATAAACTTACAAAAATTATGTACAGCATAAATATCTTTTGCAGAAGATCTAACAAGTTTTGCTTTCTTATTTTTAATTGAGGTTCATAAATCCTGCCCTAAGAAAAGCACCCAAAATCCTACGATTGCTTAAAATCTGCTAGTCCATCTTTTCTTGATAAGCCATAGTAGCTGGGTTATAGTAGATTTTTCTATCAAGTAAGAATGCCATTTTTTAAAATTCCACTTAAAGAAATTACATTCTTAAATCATTTAACATAAATTAATAGTGCTGCAGTGTAATCACTGGAATATTTTATACCTAGATGAATGTGATTTTTTTAATGTTTAAATGCCTATTATAGGCAAAAAGTTCAAGCAAAAAAAGTGACATTACAAGGTAAACACTTAATGAGATAAATATGTTTGTTTTCTTTTTTTTTGAGAAAAGCTTCTTTGGGGTAATTTATTTTAGCCTGTAAATTGTATGAAATGCACCTATAAATAACTTGGATGTGGTAAAAATTTAGAGAAAACTTTAAAAAGTACTTTTAACCAATTTGATGCAGTTTCTACTAAGATTTTATTCTGGGTCATGTCACAAAGCTAAAGTACCCAGTCTTGGGTTACTTGGGCATATACATGCTGAGCAGAAGTAGTTGTAAATGTTCATGATGTTATGAGGCTCAGACCAAGTAGTTAGTATTCCAGGATTTCAGAATCTTTTTGGTGACATCATTTCATGTCAGAAAGATTTGAAACTCTCTGCTTCCATTCATTTTGAATGATTCAAAGCAGAAAAACGACTTTCCAAAATCTTTGTAATCCATGTCTTTACAAGATGGTGTGAAAAGAAGTGTTTTAGATCATCCTTTAGATGATCTTTAAAGGATCCTTTAGATCAATCATGTTGCTCATTGGCAGTTTCAAGAGCTACAACTTGTCCCAGCAACAGAAAGAACTTTGTAATCTCATGGCCTGATATGTTGACCATTACATCTGACAATATATATAAAGTATTCATTCCCATCTCTATCTTCTTTACTGCATTAATGTGCTCTAGAAGCTATTTCTGCCTCAGAAAATTTCTGCTATTTCACTGCATCAAGTCCTAGAATACAAGAGATGAAACAAGAAGCTCTCGCTAAGGAATGTTATGCCTTACGCCATACACTTCATTTTATTAAACAACCAAGCTTACTAAACAGCATTGATCGGTGGCTGTGATGATAGAAAAGATGATCTGTGAACATAAAACAGCCTGCATTTTTTGTTTTCCTTAAAATTAACTGTGCCTCTCTGGTTGTGTAAATCATAGGTATAGCTATGGCATGGGTTAGTGCCAGGAGCATTTTAACATCTGGCTGTCAGTCTTAAGAAGCTTTACCTCAATTCCACTCGTTGCTCTAGTTTAGATCCCATGTGTCACACCTCTTTGTCCTCTTTAAAATTCTAGTTCTTCAAAACATTTGTAGCTCTTCTCATTCATTAATCTTTTCTCAGGAAGAAAAAAACCTCACTTTTCTACACAAGCCAATCCTATCAGCCTTTGCATTCATTCATTTTCTCCAAAATTTCCATTATTTTCTCAGTATTTCTGACACTGAAATCGCCTGACTGAAATTACCTGAGGATTTCTGTGGGGGTTTCTAGATTTTATATCAAGAATTACATCATAAGACATATGAAACTATTAATCTCCGGTCCAAAACTATGGTCCACAATCAGCCCCATCAGCCATAAATTACTGACTGCTTCATCATAGATCTTTCTTGGTATTTTTACAGCACTGTATTTGCATAAGTCTTTTGGGACCTTATCACCTTTTCTAGTGAAGTCAATGGAAGATCTGTCTTTGATATAGTGCTCACAGAAATAATCCCTTGAATTGGAAATATTGGATGTATTCCTCTCAAAGGTACCTGGAAGCAAATGAGCATGGAAACCCTTTTTACAGAATATGTTGGGGTGTATAAGAGAAAAAAAAGTGTTGGTTTCTTGACCTGTCCTCTGAAAGATAATCTTTGGAGATTAAAAACCACACTTGGCATAGAATCATAGAATCATAATCTTTTCCAATCATTAAGGTTGGAAAAGACCTCTAAGATCATTGAGTCCAACCGTCAACCCAACACCACCATGCCCACTAAACCATGTCCCTAAGCACCGCATCTACACGTCTTTTAAATACTTCCAGGGAGGGTGACTCAACCACTTCCCTGGG
>NW_008825568.1:587571-608224 GCF_000699105.1 Pygoscelis adeliae | reverse complement strand
TTAAAGACTGAGGCAAAGAAGGCATTAAGTACCTCATCCTTGGTGACAATGTTCCCCCCCGCATCCAATAAAGGATGGAGATTCTCCTTGGCTCTCTTCTTGTCATTAATATATTTGTAAAAACATTTTTTGTTGTCTCTAATGACAGCGGCCAGATTGTGTTCTAGCTGGGCTTTGGCCCTTCTAATTTTCTCCCTGCATAACCTCACGACATCCTTTTAGTCCTCCTGAGTGGCCTGCCCCTTCTTCCAAAGGTCATAAACTCTTCTTTTTTTCCTGAGTCCCAGCAAAAGCTCCCCGTTCAGCCAGGCCGGTCGTCTTCCCCGCCCGTTCTTCTTACGGCGTATGGGGACAGCCTGCTCCTGCGCCTTTAAGACTTCCTTCTTGAAGAACGTCCAGCCTTCCTGGACCCCTTTGCCTTTCAGGACTGTCTCCCAAGGGACACTCTCAACCAGTGAGATTCATGAGAGGTATGTACTATTTGAACTTAGTATAAAATCAATTTACTGTTTATTTTGAGGTCATAGCATCAGATTAGACTGAAAATGTTGTTTAGTCTCATTTAAGAACTGGAAATTATTGCATTTGGATGTAAAAAAGCTTAATCTGCAAGGCATAATGTGACAGCGAGTCATTAAAATCAGCTTTTTTCTGCCATACTTCTTCATGATCAGCAGTTTTTGCCACCATGTTACACCATATAATAGTTCTGAATTAGCTATTACAAAAATCAATAAAGCACCCCATCTAACATAACATGGATATCCCAGTGACCGAGATTTATAGGGTAATTCTCAACTAAGTTCCTTATTCTTTCTCAAATGTGAATACCGCATCAAGAAGCCGATTTTCATGACTATCACTTGAGTCATAAGCTATGACTTTACATCTGTCCTTTTCATTATCACCATATCGTTATGCAAATGGAGTTCCTGCCTGCTTACGTATTAGTTCAGTCTGCCTGTTAATTACATAGAAATGCTGTAATGTAAGCACCTCCATCTTGAGTTTTACATTTTGATTTGTATAACTTCAAACACATTATTACAAACATTCATCAAAATATTCCCTATAAAGACTAAATGCCTCTTTATAATATAACGAGGTCCCATGCCTGAAGCTGTAAGTCCATCATGCCATCAATACCACATACGTCTATGGCCGTAGCCCCCCCGGTTTACAATTCAATTCACTGGCTAGTGCAGCCATGGATGACAACAGAAAACCTGCCATATTCTACATATTGTCACAGTGAAATATATTCTGGAATTAGACAAGCAGTGTCAGAAACATAATTTTGTCTACAGAAAGCATGATTTATTTGCATATTCCAGACAGTGCTTAATTTTGGAGGCACAGGTAACAGAGTTATTGACCAATGGTATCTAATTTTTACAGCTCTATTGTCTCAGGAAAGACTTGCTTTCAAAAACAGAACAAAACCAAGAAACAGGGATTAGCTTTTCTCATTTCATCCTTATTTTATGCAATAAATGTGATCCATGCCACATTTGTAAAGACATTCCATTTCTTATTACGTACTGTCAGGTCAATGCTACCAATAGGGTATATAGCGTTGACAATTATTGCTGTGTTGATAGATAACTCCAAGCAACTTGCTCTTATTATGTATTTTACATCAGGATTGTCCCCTTACTAGAATGCATCATCAGGGCAATGGCTCTTTGTGTTATCCATCACTTGAGCAATGTTGCCTAGTGTTATTCATCACAAAGCAGTGACACTTAAAGTCATACATCATCAAAATGATGGTCCTCCATGTACAATGCAAAAAAGCTTTTCCTGATATTGTTGGTGTGGTGAAGAATGTACAGGAAACCTTTTGATGATTTTTAAAGAAAATAAATTATTTCTAAAAAATAACCACACCACCTAACAGTATGTAATCTGCAGGGATTTAATAGCACGTTATTATCTCATGAAATAAACCAAGATAGCTCTTCCAAATTTCGTTGGAACTATCAGGAAATTTCGGGGGGGGAGGGAGGGGGGGGGGAGAATTCTTTTTATAGCATAATTTTGAGTGGAAACAGTGTTACAAAATAGAATAGGAGAAGAAAACTATCAAGCTGAGGCTCCAACAGTGAGTAACCCAACTTCACTTGTCAGAATTCAAAAATCTGAGCAGTATTTCCTATTGTTAGTCTTTGACTGATCTTCTGAATTAACAAGGATGGGAGGGAGGTGGGGGGGGGGGAGGGGGGGGGGGGGGAGAATTCTTTTTATAGCATAATTGTGAGTGGAAACAGTGTTACAAAATAGAATAGGAGAAGAAAACTATCAAGCTGAGGCTCCAACAGTGAGTAACCCAACTTCACTTGTCAGAATTCAAAAATCTGAGCAGTATTTCCTATTGTTAGTCTTTGACTGATCTTCTGAATTAACAAGTTCTCTGAGAGGGCATTTCTTGAACAAGGACAATAAAGACTCTTGCAAATTTCTTTTATTCAGTCTAACAGAATTAGTACTTAAATTTTATGTCTAAACTACACCTCAAAGACATTCTTTTCCAGAATTCTTATCTATGATGACCCAATTCTTCCTCTTAAAGAATATGAAATCTGCCTTTGATAGCATCTTCAGTTCTGTTTTTGGAAAGAGAAAAATACTTTTTTTGTTTTTGCAGAAGTGTAACTCTAACAGATGACATCATACACAGAAGAGACAGAATATAACTTTTTCAGCACCTGCAAAATCAACATATTATTATTTTATAACCTGATCATAAAGTCTCGGTGATAGCTAGCTATACTGCTACCTGCATTTCCTTTTTCCTGGTATTCCTTGATGGTATGCATGCTGAGATCTTTCAGTTCTGCATCAGAAAGCTAAACATTTGTGTCAGGAATAAGTTTCATCATTTTTGATCACTATCTTATGCTCTTTGGCTGTTCTTTGAATAGGTTTGCAAAAGAAGTTATTAACAGATATGAATATATAAACCATTTGGGGAGTTCAGATTTATTTTAATTTGTCACTATTAATCACAATGATGTCTAAAAAGTTCATTTATTCTCCTGGAGTTAAATTCAACTTCAAAGAACCATTACTTCAACCTTAGTGGTTTATGTTGTTTTAACCAGCTTTTTCCAGTTGACGACACTATGCTTTGTACTAAGTCTAACAATTGCAATACAGCTACTATTTATCTGAGTTTTACCTTGCAAGTCTGTGGCCATGCACTATATAATTTATGCCATCATGCAATCTTAAGATATCTTGTCACAAATGTATGTGTGTTTATGCCTTTTGCAAAACTTACTGTTAAACCCCTGTATGTTACACAAGACACACAGCTTACTTATTTAGCATAGTAATTAAAGTATCTCAAAGTTGTTCCACCAAATCTAATGTTTAAATCACGGGTCATTCTTGCAGCATTAACTTTGTAGTCATTTCATTCACTATTGACTTTGCCAGCTTTAGTCTTCGTGAAACATTTAGCTAAAGCAATTCCATAGTGACAACACTGCAAAATTGATCATACAGTCTTGCCTTGGGCAGTTTCCAGATTCTCTAAACAGTGCTCCTCTTTAACAAATGATCCAAATAAACTTTAGTGCTTTTAAGCCACAAATATTTAATGTCCCAGGAAGTAAAATAATTTTAGATATTTAAACTGAAAAGCTCTTTCAGGTGTTTTTAATGCTGTTGAGCTGGAACTCAGCCATTTGCTTGAGAGAAGAATTTGAGTTATAGAATTCAAAGTGAATGTTTAAGTGTCTACCATGAGAGACATTATCAAGGCTCTTTACAGAAAAAGGAACCCATTTGTTTTCATTATTATTTAACTCCCAGCAGCAGCAACAAAGCAGTGGACTATTGCAATAACATTTAGTTACTACGCCTTTGTTACGGAATTCGAACATAAAGTATGTGGTTTTGCATGTGCTAGTACTTATTGACCAATGACTCCTCTGCTCATTAAATAGAAATTTCCCTCCCTTCTCTGCTTCTTTTACTTTCTAATGGCTCTTTGCTCTTTTCTTCTTTAAAAAAAAAAGACATTATCTGGTAACCTAAAGGGAAATTGTAGCTAAAAAACACATTTAATAATATTGATCTTAAAGTGTTCTTTAATTTAGAATATAAAAGTAAATTTTATTTATCACAGTTTTCCCATTAAAAAGTTATTGTGAAACTAAACTTGCATCTGTATTAGCTCTTTGCAAGTTAAAGTATCTCTCTATTTCTATCTGAAACTATTAGTCATACTGTGAAGTTACAAAGAAAAATCTGAAAACCTCTTAATTCCTTGGTCTGTGGCATAGATATTGGATTTCTGTCTCAATTTCTGATATAGTCAAAGAAGCATTAAAAAAGTCTTCAAGAGGTTGAGAAAAAAAGTGGTCAGTTAAAAATACATTTTCCTACATAAATCAAAACTGATAATATTAAACATAGATCTTCTTCATATTCCGTTTTTTCTAACCCATCTGCCCATATTCCTTCATAGTAGTTGGATAACCACTCCTTCAACACAGTACTTTTCAATGTTTATTTATTCAAATCAAAGGAAATAAAATTGAATAAATGAACCAAACGACATGAAAGATTGTTTTTACCTATTGTTATTACAATAGTTGTTCTCATTTATAAAAAAATAGAAATTAGGTTAGACTTTGGCAGTTCATCTATTGCTTCTATTTTTCTCCATTTGTACTGGTTTTGGCTGGGGTAGAGTTAAATTTCTTCATAGTAGTTTGTATGGGGCTACGCTTTGGATTTGTGACCAAAGCAGTGTTGATAACACAGGGGTGTTTTAGCTATGGCTGAGCAGTGCTTACATAGCGTCAAGGCCTTTTCTGCTTCTCACACCACCCCACCAGCAAGTAGGTTGAGGGTGCACAAGAAACTGGGAGGGGACACAGCCAGGACAGCTGACCCCAACTGACCAAAAGGATATCCCATACCATGTGATGTCATGACCAGCAATAAAACTGCGGGGAGAAGGAAGGTTGGCCAGGGCTGCCATTACTCAGGGACTGGCTGGGCATCAGTCAGTTGGTGCTGAGCAATTGTGGGTTTTTTGCATCACTTCATTTTCTTGGGGTTGTTTCTTTTCCTCTTTATTGTTTTTTTTTGTTTGTTTGTTTTTTACTTTTTTTTTTTTTATTATTAAACTGTCTTTATCTCAACCCACGAGTTTTCTCACTGTTAGCCTTCCAATTCTCTCCCCCATCCAACTGGGTGGGGGAGTAAGCAAGTGGCTCACCACCTATGAAAGAACCGTGCATCTCCTATAATACTTATAAGGCCTGGAATTAAGAATCCTTGGTTCCCTTATACGGGCCTTTTTCATTTCAGGAAACAGTAAGGACATCAGCAAATAAGGTTGGTGTTAGTCAAATACTTATTGTCTAAACAAATAAGGTTATTCCCAGGAAAAAGGCAGGCTGAGAGCTTGGGGAAGAGGAGGAATGAGTTCTAGTCAGAGAACCTGAGCAGAATTTTTAAAAAAATCTACCTGTTAGTGTCAATTTTTTAACCAAATTGATACAGAGCAAGATAGAAAGACACCAGGATGAAACACATTCCAGACATCAAAACTTTCTTCCTTTAAAGAAATTAAGGCCTATGGAAAAGCTTTTGAGTATTCGTAAGGAATTAACATATACTACTGCCTTGAATTTTATGGCTGTATGTTACAGTGAGTGTACAATAGAATCTCCTTCTTGTATCCAGTACCTACCTCACCCAACAGATTACCCTTCCAGTTGTAAAGACTTAGGGCTAAAAATTCAATGACACAAGAAAATGATAGTGCCCAAGATGTTCTGTTTACCTTTGCTCTCTCATTGAGAAACAATTAATCTTTGCATTTTTAGGTCTTGGCTGTCATTAACATGTGTGCTTGCAATTTACATCAAGTGTTACTTTGCAAGAACGAATCGTGCATCATGAAAAGGATGTTCATTACTGGTCTAAAGTATATTGCTTGTTCATTAATTATGAAAAAGTCAAGAATAAGATACAGGAAAATCCATGGCTACAGCTTGGTTTTGACTGTATACAGCTTGGAATGTCAGAGTAAGAATTTGAATAAATTTCCACTGACATTCCATTAGGCACCAGAATTAGCTCTATGTAACATATAAACTACAAATAATATGTTTCCTTAAACTCTCATATGCTTTAATGCAATACCTATGTAATATCACTTAAAGCATTGAGGAAGTGGCATTTTATATGAAATATACAGGAAATAAAATACACACACTTTAACATAGAACTACTATTTTAATCAGGTGATATTTACTCACCTATAACAATGTTTTTAAATGATGTGAAGGAAGGAAACTGAGTGTTTTAAAGGTTACACTAACATTATTATAGCTTTAGTGAATCTAGAAGAACTATGCTTTTATTTCTCCCAAAGTTGTGGGAAAATTCAGGAATAACCATAATCAGTATTCAGCTATTGTTCCAATTCCCCTATGCACAATGCTTGTTTAGATATAAAAAGGACTTTCCTGGCTCGTAACCAGGCAATTATTCATGTTTAAAAAACATAGTTTTATTGCCACTAGGTAAGATAAGACCATTGTGTGCATGTCTAGCCCACATGAAACAAATTACAAATCTCAGTTCTGGCTTTAGTGTTTCGCCTGTGTAAGTAATTAATGATTTAAGAATAAAAGGTCTAAGGTAAACTAGGTACCTACAATTTATTCAGACATTTTTAAAGCTTTTAATAGTAGTTCCTTACCAAAATATGAGAGTCTGAAAAATCACTGGCTGATTAATACTGCAAACTGTTATAATGAATAAAATTAAGGATTAGGAATTTTAAAAATGGGAATAAATAAGAAAAAAATATGCTGCTTTCTCTCAGAGTGAAGGGTATCCTGCTTCAAGAACAGTTCCTCAAGGTTTCTAATGAGTAAATCTCAGAATGAAAATAATTTAGTAGTAAAGTGATTTGGGGGATCAGGACTGTTAAACATACTTAAACAGTGGCTTTAAAGAAGAAGTGAATAAAGGAAGTTGGAAAAGAGGCTGTTCATGCGGAGTTATTTTTGATGTTGGATGCTGCAGGCTCTAAGATTGCAAAGAATGAATACAATGGGCCAGTACAATGATAAAATTATGTATCAACAACGGCAAGGAAAATTATATGGAAATTATTAATTTTGTCTGCTTATATACACTGATAGCTTCTTACTGGCTGAAAACACTGTGGAAAGAAAACTAAGCATCTTTAAGGAGAAACCAATGAATAATCTGATGTAACACACAGCAGTCATAAGCATAAATAGGATGCTATGATAGATATAATTAGAAATGGACTAATAGACATGATATATAATTGCCTTAAGTGGAGCTGTGAGATAACCATATTAAGGCTAAAAGACTTCTTTTCACATTTAACAATCAAATATTTTTTCTTCCTGTAATGTCCACAGAGCTAATATAATCTCAGGACCTTCCTTGTGTATGTGATGTTCAAGCAGGTGTCCTGGAAAAACATATAGAGGCATTTAAGAGATACTAGGTTCATGCCTTCAAGAGCAGATCTGCAGCTTAATATGAAATCTCACAACCCAGTTATTCTGAAGGGCCCTCAGTACTATGATCAGTAGAGCTGACCACTTCAAAGCTGTTTCTGATACTCTTGGAAAAAGCAGCATGGTTCTTACACACCTTTGGTGGAATGAAATGTTATATCTGTTCATTAGGTTACCTGGCAGCAGAGGTAGAAATTTTTTTTTGTCTCTTTGCTTTAACTGGCATAAAACAAAACATGCTTAAGGATCAAAATGAACTTCGCAATCTTGCTCTGAATGATGCTCTCCTTCAAAAGTAAACTAGGCACAGAACTTGGACAACATTTCCACCCGTATTTTCCTGAAGCATTCTTTTCAACACAAATATTCTCAAGATAGTAACAATCAAATTGTAGACATAAACACATAGACTTGTGGTATGCTGAATTAAGGGGGGGGATATCTTGTATTGAAATAGGTAACTAAGAATGTAATGAAAGCTAAAGGCAAAAATAAAGCAGCAAAACCTTAGTTTCTCTGTGGCAAACCATGCAATCATTTTAAGAATTATTTTCCCTGACTAAAAGTAGATGAAATAACTTTTGAAACTGGTGTCCCCTTTCTTGTTTCTCTCTGACCAGATTGCCCTGTGCACCACCCTCATTTACTCCATATCTTTGCCCATATTAATTTTGTCAATAAAACAAAAGTCTAAGAAAACAGCTTTCAGAGAAGAAAGTCATCACTGCCTACAAGATGTCTTACATGTTCTTATTTAGAGAAGTCCTTGTTTTCAGTCAAATTACTTGTAAGTCTGTAGATGATAACATGCAACACAGCATCAGTGCTGGATGTTATATCACTATCCCAAGGCAGTGCTTCCTTTTGAATAATAAGTCTGTATGTTTACCTTAAAGAATGTCAATCATTCTATATTCAGACTGCCTGTCAATTAGACAGCTGCAATAAAAAACTTTAAATACTTCACAGCAATTATTGCAGATTAGAAATGTTGCTTTTTTTGACATACCTCCCCTCACGAAAACTAAAAAGTAAATGATGCTCCCTTCTTCATGAAAAACTGCCAATCTCACTGACCTTGGTGGGAGATCTACCAAGCACTATCTACTTCGGATTTACAAACTGCTGGCAGAACAGATTAAAATAACTGAATTGCACACTTGAAGCCTATGCAAGCACACGCAACATATCTCATATATCCTGGCCACACCAAGAAAAAACATGGAAGTGATGCAAAAATGATTTGCTTACATGCAGTAGAACTGTTACTGTGGGGACCTGTCTGCCAAGCTGTGTATGCACAGTTCAGTTGTGTTAGCTTTCATTTCCCTGACTTGCTGAGTACTCAAAAGGGATTCAGAACCATAGGATCACAGCCTCAAAATACGTTTGACAGCAATCTTTATTCTGCTTACTACTGGTTTAGAGCTTGTAGCTCACATAAAATGATCTGTAACATTTCTTTACTTCTATCACAAACTACACAACAGTTGCATTTATACTTTAAGAACTTCCCCACTTCTGAGCCAGGCTCTGCTTAAATGTCTTTTTTTATTTCTATTGCACAATAGAAGACAATGTCTCTCCTAAATGCCTGTGGCTTTACCGGAATTGTTACTATTGTTCTTCTGAATCCATTCCCTCTTGCTCCCTGAGACTGAGTAAAGCAAGCACAAACACCTGCAAGTGTGCAGTTTGTGAACCTACATATGGAACCCACCATTGCTTTTTCAGCCTTTCCTTACATATAGTTATTTTGGTAACTGGTTTCCTAGCTTTCTCTAACTTTTCCCTTAATCCCACAGTTGAAACAGGCTTTTCTTATGTACTTCCTGTTCAACATTTAGGATTTTGGGAACAAACTCTTTTTGTATATTCATAGCTATTGTATATTTATCTAATCCCAGTACTACAGCTGCCTGACTATATCCTGTTCTATTCTTAGGAGATGTCTCCACAATTGGATAAACTGAAATAATATGATATAGCATAAAATAAATTATTTTACTTTTCTATAAGCAAAATTTATACATACTGTTGAAATCACTCTTACCAAAACAGCGCTGAAATCGGGATTTGTTTCACATGTTAAATAGCAATGTGCAACAAGTAGAGATAAATCACATACAAAAAGTCCAGGTGTTAAACACCTCCACACTTTGTGCATCTCCAGAACTACAGAGAATATTTTCAGTCTGTAGCCTGTCTTCAAGAAAAACTCAGCCAAAGCTACATACTAAGCACATATTAAGTATTGCGCATTGCTGTAACCATCATTACAGCATGACATAAAGTGCAGATTTAACAGCCAGCCAAAAGAATCAGATTTTCTCTTTAGGTTAACCTTACTGCGGTCATTTAGCTTTGCAGGAACACAGGAAGGAACATTCTGGCCTAAGGAATTTGTATGAACTACGTTGTGTACATTGCTATATGCGAGTTATCCTATTACCTGGCTTTGATGACATTTTGTTGTTCATAAAGGGAAGAAAGATATTTTCACTAAAGTAGAATGTTCAAATCATTTGCCATAATTGCTTTTGGTTAGTAATTAAGTAAAGGTTATTCTGTAATAATAATGTAACTATGGTATTATGATAATAAGTAGGGATGTAATTTTGTCAAAAGTGATCTGTGCCGCCAATAATAATTACAGTCTCCTGTGTTAACCTCTGTGATTAAGAAATTATTAGAAAATGCATATCTAAAGTAGAGTGTAAAAAATATGTACACAGGGTATTTGCTTGGAGCTTCCCATATTGGTATTGGACATCATGCCAGGCTGCTTCTGCGAGACAATTTTAAGATAAACTATAAATCGTATAAAAAACTGTTTTGGTTTTAACCACAAAGAAGGATGACCTGTGACTTTCTACTTATTCCATGTGTCTGGCATGAAATGAACCTAGAAAACATATTTTTTTAATGTTTAGGCCATCTATAATTTTAGATTTTAGATTTTTCAGATATGATTCACAATAGTGACTTATCTGTGTCACTAACAAATCTGGTCCTCACAGCAGTGGTCCGTCTCCCATAGTGCAACTACCTGCCCACCTTTAAGAGCCAGTGCATGTCACCCTGAAAGAGGCAGTTCTCCTGCAGCCGAATGTGTTCACATTTGTATTCTGAAGAATTCTTGACTAAATTAAACTGAATATAGCATTTTACAGTGTTTATTGCATGAGACTGAAAATTTATCCAGTCTTACAGGTTTCCCTACCTGCGAGACAAACTCTTTCATCATGTCAAATGATAAATCCTAGAAATGCCAGAGGTTTGTACAGCTATAGAATATGCACTCAAATCTTGCTTTATCCGTTTCCATAGTAAGTGACTACAAGCCACAAGCTGAATTGGTTCATACAGGATAGAGATCAAAGGACAGCTCACAAGCAAGGTTTACAGCCAGCACTAGGAGCATTTGAATATAACCTGATATGAAAGCAAACACTAGCTGTTCCTAATCCCATTCCAATAAAGAAGTCCAGTGAGTCAGGAAAGAAGATATGCAATAATTTTACTCTCGGAGTGGGGCTTAGGTAGTTCACAAATTGTTAAAGGAAAAGGGATAAAATAAATGCTGTGTATCCTTTCCTAGACTGTGGTGAAAATCCCATTAATAGCTTGGTCCTGCCAGCAGATGTGTCACGCTGAGTAATTTACTTGAAGACACAAACTACTCAGAACTTTCTCTCATTTCTCTCCCAATGCTCACACTACCCAGATGATTTTGCATTTGCAAAATGTGATGCCAACTGTGCATCAAAGAATGAAATCTGCCTCTTTAGATTACTTAGTATTTTGTACACCCCACACAAAGCTGCCTTTCTTTCAGTTGCAAGATTTACAAGGTACAAGACTTACAGGTTATCAAGGACTGCATACCTCACCTGATTTCTAAACTGCCCATTCTTGGATGACAGAAGGGATTCAAGAATAACCCAGGGGACTGTGAGGAGGCATTAAACACAGAGGTTTAACTTCAGGACCACCTGGAGATCACCCAAACCTCACTGAATTGCAGTGAATGGAGAACTGACTTTTGGTCCCCATACTCCAGACCATAAGATGGCCAGACAAGGAATTGCATATGACAGAAAAAAAAAAAAAAAGAAAGAATTCTGCTGGGCTCTCAGGGTCAGGTGTTTATCAGCATACTGCCAGGCAAAACTAAGTCCTAAATGTTATAGAGAGGAATGAATAAATTACAAAGCTGCATGCTAATCATACATTCCTTTCTCCTTAATCACTGGATTATTCCTAACTGTTCCCTCAAACCCTCAAGACTCCTTTCACAGGCTAGACTTTAAAAGGCCACTTGGGTTAAGCAGAGAGACAAAAGCTACTAGAAAATCTGCCCAGCGTTTTGTTTTATCTGGCACTGAGACACCAGGTCACTGTCAAGGAAAATCATTAAGAAATGGATGCTTGAATGTTTAACTTCTTCACTGAACAACAATTACAGGTAAGTAATTTTTTCTACCATGAAATATAGTAATGTGCTTTATTGCCTTAACCTTTCAGCATTTTATCTTTTGGCTAGCAACTACACCTTCTCCCTCAAATTAGCAAGGCCATCAACAATAAAAAGAATGAAATAGCTAACCAGTCACATATAAAATGCAGAAATGTGAAAACAGAATGCCACACTACTAAATTTTTAAGAATAGATCAGACATTAATATTGTGAAACATCATTTCTGTGGCAAAGTTTGTGGACACCAAGTTCATGTAGTTCTCTATTTTATTTATGGGAAGTGTTTTTGGCACAACCGTTTTCTATGGGGATGTTGCTACGGTAAAGGGCCCTTTTGGAGGCAATAGTGTGGAAACTTTAGTTCAGTACAAAACCCTGAAATAGTGGGAAGAAAGTCTATTTTCTAATACAAACCTTCAAAGTCTCAGCTGATTAAAAATTAGGATCTGACACAGGGAGAACTTATCCCATACGTGCCCCAATACAGAAAGCTTTTGGCCAGTCAGCTTACTGTATACTCAAAACACTAATTTTTATTTTTTTTTTTTTTAGTAGGAGTACATTTTGGAAATGAAGTCTTCTGGTACTGTCATTTCTCCTTAATGAAAATAAAACTGTACAATGATCTCAACTTTATGTATGAAAAACTGAGGAAGAAAAGGTGGGATAAGATACAGAATTGGTAAACTTTAATTGTAAATACAAGGGAGAAAACTGATCTTTGTAGATCCTTTTACTGTTCATCCTTAAACATTATTCTAATGCCGTATTTCTATATGATCACATTTTAAAAAAATACTATCATAATTTATGTGCTTACAAGAAGAAAACAGCAGCATCTTCCTAAAATTCTGATAGTAAAAAAGCGTCAATCAAATAATGTAAACAGTCATTAGACAAGAAAAATCCAAAGCAGAGGTTTCTTAGTAAATAAGAGCAAAAGCATTGAGTAACATATGTTCTGTTTTTCAGAGGACTTATAAACTATTTAAACGGTATAAAGGCAAAGGATTTGGACTCTTCTATGACTCATGCATGAGCTCAACCAGAAAACAAGTGCCTGTGTCTTAACAGGTTTTAGCGCAAGACTGTTGGCATACTTCTAAGAATGTGCTTTTTCCCTTTTTAAAGCACTCTTCAAACTTGAAATCTTTTTCAGTGGCATTTAAAGAAGAATAAAAATGCCTGTCACCTTAGAGTTATGGCAGTTTAGTTATGACCGAGTTCTCTGAATGGGAAGGTAAAAATGGCAAAAACTGTTTGAGTTGTAGCAGTGATAATATATGTTCAAATGCTCTAGGTTCTGAGATAGACAATTCACAATCAACTTTTAAATACCCAACGTCTAGGAACCTTATTATGTCTTAATAGCTAGAAGAGGAAAGAGAATTTTTTTACAGTACGAATGAATTACTGAGCCTGAAGGAGCAAAAGTGAAATATCCTATGTCTTATGAAGCAAATTTAACCTGAAAAAATTTCTAGTGAGAAACTGTAATGAGAAACTTATTTTCAGGAATCTCAGAGCACAAATGAGGTGTAAACCTCACTAACTTATCTTGAGTACCACAGCTCTCCATTTTGGATGCAGCTCAAGTTCATCCTCTGAGGGTGAAATTCAATTGTGGTAACACCTTAAGGAATCCCTTCACCCAATTAGCGCCTTTTATGATTGAAGAGGTACACAGCCCAGGTACAGGAAATGTTTATGAGCTTATAACTTCCCTAGACACCTGCTGAAGCTGGAAATTTCTCACACGCTGTAGGTTACAGATGAAAATTATCTCTCTTTCATTTGGGTACAGCATTGTCCCCTGTTGCTTGGAAATCACACCTGATAACATAAACACTTAGAAGTTTTGTCTGTCCACTTTCAGATGCCATGAGTTTTCAAAAGGTACAGATCAAAAAGCTTAGTAAAAATCAAATGGCAGTGCACAAGTCCTTTTGGAGCCCATAATATCTCAGATTTCACGGCCTGTCTTGCTTCTCCTGACCACTTTTGAAGCTCCTCCCAAATGTTTGAGAACTAGCAGTGTGGTCTGAAGCTTTTGCAACTCACATCTCTTGAGCTTGTAGACATTATTTTAAGTACATTTTTTAATATATATTTTGTTGCTTTATTTTAAAAAAATAATTTCATAAAGAGGCAATTTGATCCTAAAAAATTAAGTACCTCAGACTTTCACTTCAAATTCAAATTGAGTCAAAGGCTTTCTGAAAACTGTAGAGACTGACTCACAAATTCCACCCCTCAACACACAGATACTTCCCTGTCCTTCCCTGCTTTCACCAAAAGCTTTTTTCTTTTTTAATGGCATTCAAAAGGAAAGAAAATATGTTATCACAGAATTTCTAATGCTAGAAATGCTGAAAATCCTAACAGCTTCCTCTCGTGAGATTTCCCACCAGAGTCGCAGTCTAAAATGACTGTGAGTAAGGCAATACAGACTGCATTACTCTCTGAAACTCACTCTTAGGAAATACCATGTATAATATTCATTTATTTTATTAATGTTACATTTCTCTTGCAGATGATAGTGTGCTAGCTGCATGTTATTGCATTTGTAAAGTGATTTGCAAACCATCCTTAATGTTAAGAGACACACCTCAATTCAAATAAACACAGTATTCTCAGTTTCCATCAATTTTAATTGACTTGGTGTTTGTTCAGTTGCTACTGGAAACAGTGGACAACACGCAGGAGTAAAAAATGCAAAATAGTACTGAGATATGGCACATACTGCATCATTCAGTGAGCAAAAGAATAAAAAAAGCAATAGTAATTAGCCATTATGTATATTAGTTTTTGTCATTGGAATTCTTTAAGTATTTTTTTAAAAGAAAGAATTTAAATGCATCATTGGATTTATTAGCTTGCCTGTTTTAGTTCTGGTGTCCTACTCATTTATTATCTTGCCTGGCATAATTAGAACAATCGCTAAGAAGCAATTGAGCAACTTCTGTGTAAAATATGATACACAGCTCTCCAGGCCAAACATAACCACACTGAGTGGGGTCAGTAAGTAAAGTGGGAGAAAGTTGCTCTATAAATGTGAAAAATTGACAAGTCTGAATACCAGCATTATCTAACTGAAAAAGAAAAGGAAGAAAGAAAAGAGGACTGCTTCCCTTGGAGGTTTATTACATTTCTTCTGTTTTGTTAGTAAGTCTGTAGAGTATTTAGTGGAAATTAAGGGTCTTACTCACTTTCTTACTTACCTTACTTACCAGTCTGATAGAATACAAGAAAAGCAGAAATGAATTCATGATGCAGTGAATGCATCAAATGGAGAAAAATCCATTACTTTTCTTTCCTATCACACTTAAAAAAAAACAACAGTCATACTGAGTTATTATCTTTCTACCAAATTTATTTAAAGAACACCACTATACCTCCTTGGTGTCTCTTTATTAGCAGTAAGTAATTCCAGCTGGTGAGCAGTGTACCAAGCACTGTGTCCTCTAATGTCAGAAAACCCAAGGGAGATACCAAGAAAGATGCATATGTCAGATATGCACTATCCTAAACTGTTTTATGGGCACAGAAACAGACAGTACCACATTTTGGAGCCTTTCAAGTATGAAATGTCCTTTTTTATTTCAGTCCTCATGAGTTAGTTTCTGTTTCAAAAATTATAGAAAAATAATTAAAATTTAAAAGAATTATTCCCTGTAAACAGCTTTTCTGAGTGCACAGTGTGTCATTCCCAGTGATTACAAACAAAATAATTTTCTGTTTGGAAACTATATCTCATGGATTTGAAAATACTTTGTGTGATTTATGGTAAATTAAATTATAAAAGAGTCAGCAGAAACTGAGTGATCTAATTTAGCCTTATGTCTAGGTAGGAAGGTCTATAATATGCTTCACAGCTTGTGTGTCATGCTGCTTAAACACAAGGTAGGTGATCCCCAAAGCTGAAGGGGGGACAGGAAGGGGGAGGACTAGAAGCAATCAGCTATCACAGACTTTCAAATGGGAGCTGGAAACTAATTGTACCTCTGTGTATCTCTTTCTGAATACAATTCGCTACTATACCATATGCTGCCTCATATTATATGCACTCCAATTCAACTTTCTTATAATGGAGAGAAACTTGGGACAGCAATGCATCTTTAACTTCTAAAAGGGAAAATGCAGACAAACAGAAGGTGAGTTAGAAGGGAATTTAAAGTATTTGGTGAAAAAAAACAAATATTTATATACAACATGATGACTACTAAAAATATGAGTAAATATATATCAGAAATCAAAAAAAGGTTTCAAAATAATACAAAGCAAAAATGTTCATTAGAAAAGTAAAAAGTTAAGAGAAGTAGAAAGACATCCTTAAAAAACAAGTTATTTCTAAATGGGAAAAATAAAAATACTGCTAATTATATTAAGCTAAATAAAAAATGACAGTATCTTGCATCAAAAGATTTTTGTCTTGCAATGGTTTTTTTGGAAACAACAAGGTCAGGGTGTTGCCTAGAGGTAGAAATGCTGGATACGCTTTGGTAGGTTGCAGTTTGGATAAAGAGCGCTTCTCCGTGCCATCCCCGCTCCTGGTGGGCACAGTGCCTCCGGTGCCTTTGTACTGCTCAGGACCTTCTGGTCGCAGCTTGGTAGCTTGGCTTTCCCCTGCATCTCTCTACTCTTTCAGCCAAGCTGTTGTGGCACTGTTTTCCAGTGCTTCTGGGCAGTATTTTTCCCCATGGCTCTTGTGCTGTTGTTGTTATGGCCTTTAACTCATAAATCCCGATATTACTCCTATGGCTAGTTCTCAGTGGAAGTAACTGGCACTCACATGAGAATCACCCCTTCTTTCCCCTATTTGCTATCCTTGGGTTGTAGCTTTTGCATTAGGGTTTACATTTAATTTACGTTACCCAATAAAATGCACACACAAAGTTTAACACCCAGTCAGGATGCAACTGTCCCTGATAAAAATGTGCTCCAATCAGTGCTGATACCATTATGAGCAGAAAAAAAACCAACCCCCCCAAAAAACCCCAAAAAACAATGGGGAGCTTGAGTGACTCCTGACAAAAACCACATAGTTACCATAGCTAAAGTATTACTGGGGCAATCCTGCTGCACTGGAGAGGATGCCCAGGGAATATGTTTGCCTTGGGAGTGCTCCACCACTTTCTTTCCTAGATATCCACTCAGTAGAATTATCGCTTTCCCTTTCTCTCTGTGTCACTCTCTCTCCTTTTGTTCAATTAATCCCCAGAAGTAACTTTCACTGTTTGAGTCAACATACAACATCAGCTATGTACTCCACAGAGAAATCTTTGTGAACGTGAATTTGTTTCACCATCCTTTATTTCAGGCTGAGTAGCAATCTTGAAGTGCATGAACTAAATTACTTTCAAATGAAACTAAACTGGAAGGGAGTGCACCTAGTACATACAAGGTGGGTGTTTAGTCCATGGGACTAGATTAGAAGTAGACCAAAATATATATATTTATTTTAAAAAAAATGCATTGTGAAATATGGACAGTGGAGTAGCAGGTCCTCAGCAACAGTTGTATCACTCTATAGATTGATCTCAACTCCTTGCCAGTGTAGACATACCCAGTGAAGCTAATTGCTAATCATAGTATAAAAAGATCACCTTAGCAGAATATAAAAGAAGGATTCATGAGGCCTGGAGCTGAGGTTTCCATAACAGAGTCATTCTTTAGAGAAGGGGAGACTGAGGAATCATCTCCAACTGGTTTGTCAATAGAGGAGGATTTAGAACAAGCTGAATAGTGACAAACTGCCAGGAGTAGATGGTATTCACTCAAGAGCTCTAAAAGAACTCAGATGTGAAATTGCTGCAGTGTACAACTTATCATTTAAGTCAGCCTCCATACCAAGATGTAGCAAATGTGACACAATCTGATAAAAGTCTCCTAGGAGAGATCAAGGAATGATAGCCCAGGAAGGCTGACCTTCATACCAGGCAGATCAATGTCATAAAGAACAGAATGAGGATATATGTGTATGAACAAAGTATACTGGGGACTATTTCCCGAAGAAAAGGGGAGTCTTGCCTCACATTTTATTACTCAAAAGACAGGTATACAAAGGTGTAGATCAATGGAGTATACTTGGATTTTCAAAAAGCTTTCAAGAAGTTGTTTCACTAAAAGCTCTTAAGGAAATTAAACCATCATAAGATAAGAAAGTCCTTTTGAATTCACAATTGTGAGGAAACAAAGGAAAATGGTGGTTAGAATTTAGATCAGGGAAAGGACTGCCCAAAGGGACGTACACAGTCTGTGATGCTCAACATATGTACGAGTGAACTTGGAGAAGGGGTTAAAAGTGAAGCAAGAAAGTTTGCTGATGATGTAAAAGCTCTCAGGGTATACTCTATATCACTAAATAGAAAATAATGCATACAAAATTAAACCTGACTATTCAATCACAATAACACTGTCTAAATTAACCACTGTCTCTCAGAAAGAGATTTTAAAATCCTCATGGCCATAAATAGTCTGAGGACTGCTTATTAGAGCCATAACTGCTAATGATAAAACCTTTTTAAAACCAACAGAGGCATGAACCTGGTTAGAGAGTCAGAGGCACTAGTAAAGAATCAAAGAGAAAAGATGTTCTCTACAAGCCACAGGTAGGTGCTAGGCAGTGGCTAAAACACAAAGAAGCAGCTAAGAGTTATTAGAAAAAGTACTGAAAACAAGGCAGAAAACATTTTAGTACCACTGTATAAAGGCATGGTGTACCCACATCCTGAATGCAGTGTATAGTTTTATCAAAAAAGATAAAGCTGTAAAGATAACATACAGAGAAAGGAGGCAAAGCAAACAGAGGTATGAATAGGCTTCTGAAATGCATTTAGGAGGCTAGGGTTTTTTTATTTGAACAAAAGAATGTTCGTATATATAAAAAATAAATCAATGGTATAGCAATTCCATTGGGGATCACTTGTCTACTATTACTCACTAGTCAGTATGAAGAAAGCAAAAATGTGGAATGAAAACAAAAGGAAGTCTGTTTTTGCAATATATAATTAAGTTGTGGAATTAATCTCTACAGAAGAGAGTGGAGAGCAAAAATATAAATGAGTTCCAAGAGGAATTAGGTTAAGTAATGTGGGGTTGGTTCATCAGTGGCCATTACACTTGGACACCTAGGAGTTGTCTTGGCCTACCTGAGCAAATTTTTTTAGTTTGTAACAAAAATAATTTAAAGATCAGGTAACCATTACCTACTTTGGTTTAGCTTTTGCTTAGCTTTATATAATAGTTTAGTGTAACACTTAATGCTATATATATAGTTTTGTAACTAGTAGATAGTAATAACAAGTAGTCATTTTGTGTAGAATGAACCATCTATCACCCTACAATAAAATAATACAACAGGGAGTAAAGGCATGTGATGTTAGCATAGGCTTTGAAAATGTAATGGATGATACTGGGACCCCATGGCTGTTAATACACCAATGGTCAACTATTGGTCATCAGAAGAATGCAACCTTGAAAACTGGATAAAATTAGTTTTAGAAACAACAAAAACCCAAAGAGCAAAACATACCATGTAAATTAACAAAGACATTGCAGACCAGTGAAGAAAGAGCAAGATGTAGAGCATGTTTTCATTTTCATGTTTACATTTTCATGTAGAACACATGGAAATGGCCCCAAGTGGTCCCTGAGTGTGAAGGAAGAGGCCATAAAACTCAACATCACCCTGCTGCAGGCAAAGGCCCTGGGTGGCTGATGATTTGCCTGTACACCACAACCCCCCTGCCTGACCAAGTCACCAACCTTATCAGATTGAGCATAACACCAGTGAGAGGGACAGATACCAGAAAGCTTGCTTATATATCATTTTAACTGCATATGAACTGAACTATAAGTGATGGTATCACTGTAACTGGACTAATAATAATTCTTTGATTAGTAAGACTAATCAATTAATAAGACTAGTAAGACTCCAATTAAACTAGCAATAAATTCTTGGCTTTGCATGCAAAGTGTGTTCCTCTTGCCCAAAACAAGATTTTTAGTTTAACAAACTGGTAGCCATTCAAGCAGCCTAGTTTGAAACTTGGATGCAACAAACAGATAAAAACCTACTAGCACAGAAAGTGTCCAAACAACTGATTGTCAGAATTTGCAAAATATACTAGTGGAATGATTTCAGTTCTCTAGTTTTTATATTGGTAATCATCTAACTCTAATTGTCTAAAATATAAGTTATACAAAGAAATTACTAAGTGTTTAAGCTGTAAATTCCTAAATGAGGTGTTGGGCAGCTACCTAAAACAAAGAATTGTTAAAATCTCAACAGGTGTGGAGTGTAACTACTGTGGGTTTTTTCCAGATTTTTCAAGAAAATAAGTTATACTAGATGATTTTAAAAGAAAAAAAGAGTCCTCTTACTTGTATTACAGCTAATGTCTCAACTGAAGAAGCCATTTTCTTTCAATGGTGTGACTGCATATGGCAGAAATAGACAAACTAAACGAACTGGCAAGATACAGATTGGACAGATGGTCTGCAAGATGGGTAAGAAATTGGCTAAGGAAAAGACCTCTAAGATCATCGAGTCCAACCGTCAACCCAACACCACCATGCCCACTAAACCATGTCCCTAAGCACCTCATCTACACGTCTTTTAAATACTTCCAGGGATGGTGAC